>NW_028258412.1:23419021-23731956 GCF_053883595.1 Heterocephalus glaber
AGCCGCTGCCCTGGCCTGCTCCTTCCCCGCCGGCCACCTTCGCCTCCTTCCTTGGCCCAGACAGATGACGGCAAGGTGAGAAATCTCAGCCCTATGTCCTTTCACTCCTCAGAACTGAACCTGCACCTTTCACTTGTGGCCACCAACTGGGCACAGGCTTGTGGTCCTTGCCTGGCGCCCGGCCCGTGACTGGACAGCTGAGATCCCGAGTTCTGTGGCCAGCAGGGCAACTCTGAGCTTTCTGCTTCCTCCCTGTGCCTGTTTCCAGCCTGGCCCAGAGGTGCCAGCCCTGCTGCGGTTTTGAGTCCTTCAGATGGGATTTTGTTACAGGAAACTCCGCCCGCCGCGCCCTTCCCCTCCTGCCCCCGTCTCCTTGCTCTGGGGGCTCAGGGCGTTTGGGACACAGGGACAATACAGGACCGGGCCCAGGGGTGTAAGATGAGTCCCCAGCTCCTCCTCCAAATGAGCCCCATGCCCTTCGTGGAAAAACCCAGCTCTGCACACTCGGCTGGCTGCTCTCTGGCAGAAGGTGATTTGTTGAAAGGCTGCTTTTTATTTTGCAAGAGCCAGCGGTTCTCTTGGATGTTTACTTGTCCTGCAGGGATTTTTTTTAAAAAACTGGCTGCTGAAAACAAACAAACAAAAATCACACAACACTGGCCCCTGTGTCAGCGACCCTGGTGGACTGGGGAGGTCTGTGACCGCCTCCAGTCTCCTCCGCTGTGCGAACAGGGTGGCCCCTGTGCTGGGAGGACCTCACTCCCCATCTTGGCATTGGCTTTCCGATTGCGGCTTCAGAACTCAGGTGGGCTGGGGCTAAACTCCATGTCTTTTTTTTTTTTTTGGTACCGGGGATCAAACTCAGGTCCTTGCGCTTGCGCAGCAGGTGGTGAAACCACTGAGCTACATCCCCAGCCCCCTAAACTCCATGTCTTTTAAAAAAAATTTTTTTCAAAGTACTGAGGGCTGAACCCAGGACCTTCACTCTGAGCTACACCCTCAGCCTCCTTTATATTTTGAGAGAGGATCTCGCTAAGTCACTATGAACCCAGGCTGGGCCCGAACCCACAATCCTCCTGCCTGAGCCTCCCAGAGGGCTGGGATGACGGGCTTGTGCCACCCCGAGCCATGTGGGTCTGCAGCCTTTAAAGGAGGAGGAGGCTGCTGTCATCGCAGTGCATGGTGCCTCGCCCACCCCTCATGAAGGGCTGTCCCCATCCCGTCACTGGGAGCTGGGGGCCTCGGAGTTCAGAGTGTCCTCCAGCACCTGACAGATGCTGAGATGCCAGCGCTGTCCCCGCCCCCAGGGCCTGGACTCTGCTCCACTTGGCAGCGCTTGACAGGTGGGACAGCTTCCCGGGAGACGCTGCATGCTGTGGCACCACCTCTGGGCAGGGCGCTGGGGGAGCACGTGATGTGTGCGTCTCTTTACAGACTGTGGGGACGCTGCGGTGGGCTTTGTGCAGGAGGACCCTGGGGACGTGGGGAGGTGCCTCCTTCCCAGACAGCAGAAAATGCTCCGCATTTGTCCCCTTCGTGGCCCAAACCATAGGGAAAAATAAACTAGAGATGACATCAAGGGTCAAATGCGCAGATTAAAACTGAAAATACGATACATCTTCAATACCAGTGGTGGGGGGAGGACTTTGTATGATTGGAGACAACAAAGGAACAAAACAGCAGATTGGCTAGCTTATTTCTCACGGACCTTGAATCAAGAAATATCAACAAAATCATGCATGCTAACAGAGAAAGGGAAACAGCCGCACACCCGGGAGAGGCAGTTGACAGTTGACGGCCTTCAAAGAGGAAGACCTCGGGCCAGTCCCCAGCCCCACAGGGGAAGGAGGCGGTGCACTTAACAGGGACTCACAAGAGAGACATGAGGGCCGAACACCCACGAGGAAATGCTCAATTTCCCTAAAAATAAAAAGCTAATTAAGAGTAATCTCTGCTCATATCAGAATAATTTTTCACCCATCTAATTTGCCAAGATGAAAAGCCCATCTACTCAAAGCAATTGAGCTGTTTGACTAAGGCTGTTTTATACAGATAAGGTACAGAGAAAGACGAAAGTCAAAACCCTTGGAAACCTTCTTAGCTTTGATTTCATCATTAGTTTAAAGTGAAAATCTAAATTCAATTATTTCCCCAAATTGCTGTCTAATCATCCTAGCACTGTTCAGTAAGTAATTTGCAGTTTCCCCAATTGATGCTAACCTTGTCATGCACACATTCTTGGATTTATTTCAAACTGCATTTATTAACGTAGGTTTATAAATGTAGTTTAACAGCTGGGCCTGAAACCCCAGCTTCTCAGGAGACTGAGGTGGGAAGATCTCTTGAGCCCAGGAGTTGGAGACCAGCCTGGACAATATAAAAGGACCTTGTGCCAAAAAAAAGTAATAAATGTAGTTTAGAAATACACTTTTAATACATAGAAAGCCAAGATCCTCCCTCCCTGTCCCTTCTTTGAACTAGCTGTTCTTGCCGAGTAGTTATCAGAAGAATTTTTAAAACTTGCTCTAAGTCTCAAAATAATTTGACAAAATATCTTGCCTTGATTCACACAAAACTAATGCACTGATTTGGACATCAACCCCTTTTCAAACTGTTGTAGTTGCGTTGTATCGAGAGCATTGACCTCTCTGAGGGTATAGAAACCAGGGAAGGGAGGGGTGGGGCATGGCACAATTGTTAATTAATTTATTTATATTTGCAGTCCTGGGGAATCAAACCCAGTGCCTTTGGAATGAGCTACATTCCCAGTCCATTTTAAAATTTAAAATTTTGAGATGGAGTCTTGCTAAGTTACTAAAATGCCTACACTGGGCTGGAACTCGTGATTCTCCTACCTCAGCCTTCCAGAACACAGAGACGACAGGCCTGTGGGACTGCAGTTGGCTGGCATACTTTATTGTAAGCCCCACATCAGGAAGCCGGCCAAGGCGTTGGCAACAGAATGTTCAAACTCTGTGATGGCCGCAGATGAGCCCTCAGAGTCAGGCTCTATGGGGCAGTGCGGGAGGAGCGGCTGGCGTCCATGCAGGAAACCAGCACAGCCCGGAGTCTCCACCACACAGCGCCGGGCCCAAGCAGAGAAGCAGAGCCTCCTGGGCTGGGAGTAGTGGTGACTTCTCATTGCCAGGCTCTGCCCTTGGGACTCCTGGGTTTCAAAGGCAGCACAGGCTCTACAGAGGGCTGCGTCACCTGGGCGTCTCCTTGGGGCTTCGTTTGAAGACAGGACCCAGGGAGGGACGGAGCCCGTCGGAAAAGCCACACTGAGCCCAGGTGTGTCACCAGCAGGACCCCTACGTTGCTCTGCTCTTGCTGCCCTAGTTTCTGAGCCCGTGGGGCCCCTTACACCTACACCCAGAGGGAAGCAGCCCGATGCCGGTGACAGGCCAGGCCTTGTTCACCAAGACTAGGTTCCTCCCTGTCGGCCACCTGCTGCCTGCATCCTCTGCTCTGCCCGCTGCAGGCCATGTGGCATCATTAGCTTCTTCTAAAAGTTCCGAGGCCACGGGACCATTGTGCCTCAGAGCTGGGCTGGGTGAGAGGGAATGTCACTTAGAATCAATGGTGCCTTGTAAAGGTTGACCCTAACCAGCTCCAAGAAGGGGTGGGGAGAATGAAATAAATTCGGCTAATATAAAGAATGTGAGACACATACTTTGCACATAGCAATAAAGTTTATCACATTCATTAATATAAATTCCATATAGCCCCCTGATTCTCATAGAATGCATTTCTTGATTTTTGCCAAACTCTTGAATCTATACCGAACCCGTGCCTGGAACCGACTGCGAGTGTAGTTCACAGGGCCATCGGTCAATCCTTCCGTTCACGTTGATAAGGAGGATGAAAGTGAAATAGCAGGGACAAGTGTCGGAGCTTCACTTGTTCATCCGTGACGTGACTGGCTCCGTGGAACTGGATAATGGCTTTGGAATACCGCAAGGAGATTGTCTCAGTTTCTTGTGCTGTGATAGAACTACAGACATGGTATACTGTTCAAGTTTTGTCTGCATTGGTGTATTTTTCCATTCCGTCCCTAAGCATAGACAGTCTGCAGAACAGTAGACCACACCCCAGCTGGTGGTGTTTGGCCCTTTCTATGGTTAAAGGTTCCAACCTGGTCAGCTTCAAGCTGCCAACCTGATGCCAGGGGAGGGAGGTGGGCAGGGCTGCTCCGAGGACACTGTCGTGTAGGATTCCACCAGACGCTCGAGGTGGAAGCAACTCAGGAGCATTGGGAATGGTACGATGGAGAAAGATAATTATGAAGAGATGAGTTTTGCATATTTATTACCTTTAATTGTAGTGTAATTTATTTCATTTTAAGTTTTGACGAATAGCTGTGCTGAGTAAGCGGCTTACAGAATTCCCGAAAGTTTAACCATCAGCTGTCATGAGCCAGATCAACAGAGAATTAACTGGGGTAGATGAAGGGGCAGAAACCAGTCTCCAAGCAAACTAGGTGCAGGAAGTGACATGGAACAAAGGATGGAAGCAGAGAAGCCCCTCTGTCACTTCCTGGACAGTTTGTCCATATCCAGTCTGGGAAGGAAACTCAGTTTCCTGAGTAACTGCCAGGTGCTGTCATTGATCATACTCAATCTCATTTTAATTCAAAGTACAGTAATACCTCAGGTCACAAACACTTCTATTCTTGAGCAAAACACTTCCATTCATGAATTCCACATTGGGTGAGGAACATGACCATGGCCATTTTCCCCAGAATTGCAGAATGAATTAAGTTTGTGAACCAAGGCATCATCCTCTATTTATTATTTGGAAATAAATACTTGCATATACAATTTCATAAAATATCCTTATTATTCTCATTTTATAAACAGAAAAACTGACAGAAAGGAGAGGCAAGTTGGTGGAAGTCACACAGGTAGCAAATGTTAGAGGTGGATTCCAACCCCAGTCCATTTGAATTAAACCCAGGCCTGAGTTAGGAGCCATCTCATTTTTACACTTGATCTTAGCCAAAAAGCCAAGAAGCGATGCCATCTCATTTTTATATTCTGATTGTGTAGACTAGGTCTGGGATGTGATGTTTTATAACAGACCCCTGGATTCCAGAGGTTGCATCAGACCAGGTTTTAGCAGGCAACAAACTACCTGTCCAATGTCATTCTTTCCTTTCCTAACTAATAAAACAACATTTCCCAGGGTCCTTTGCATTTATAGATGGTCACATGACAGCTCTGGCCAATGAGCTACAGGTAGAAATACAAAGGAGACTTCTGGGATTGCTTTGCTCTCTTTATATAAATACCACCTCTGCCTCTTTGTTATTCTTTCTTCTCCTGCTTTAACTAAAGCTGGAAGTGGAGCAGCCACCTTGTGACCTTGAAGAGTCTCTCCCTGTCATAGACAGGGAAGCAGAAAGAAGAAACCTGTGTCATTGATGGCATCATGAAGTCACTGTTCCGATTTCTTGTTTTATGGGAAAGAGAACCCCTGTTGATTCCCACCTGTCATCACGAAGGATAAGTGACCAAGTCGGTGGAAATCAAGAGTCTCTGGGACTCACTCTGGGTTTGTGGCAGATTTCCCATGCACAGTGCCAGTCCAGGCTCATGAGTTTGGACTTTATCCCACTGCAGTGTGCAGCAAGATGGAGCTATCACCCGGGGAGTGACAGCCACTGAACTCAGGTTTCTGTCCATGCAGCCAAGTGTGAGCCCCAAGCAAGAGTCCTTTGGTGGGAAGACAGGCCCTTTCATCAACAAGGATGGCAGAATTTATCTTATTTCCTGTAACATTCCAGAAAGTATTCCTCAAAACTGAGCTCGCATGCTGCCACCACCAGATGCATATTCATCAATCTCTTCAGCGGTTTCCCTGAAAGGTCTTTCATGTGGATTAAAAATGCAAAATATCTTCTCGGTGCCAAATTCCAGAATTGCACAAATACAGGAAGGTTTGGTTTGTACAGGTTTTCTTATGACAGCTGCCACTGTGGTCATTAGCATGTAAATTCCATCTGCCAAGGAGGTTGACTTTGGGTCACACCACGGCTCTTTCCTCTTGATAATCCTGTCTGAATCTGCAGCTGTCTAGACAATGGAAAAATTAACACCACGAAACAGAATAGTTCAAAAACCTCTGGAGCCAAATACTTTTAAAAAATAACCCCAAAACTTCACAATCTGTGATGCGAAATGTGAGACCAATTAGTTAATTATGCAGGGAATCCCTCTGGGATATCAGTCTTGAGAAATAACAAGAGCTTCCTGTGCGAATGGCATTTTAATTCCCCGAAAAAGCACTTTTCCACACGTGACCCTTTTTGATGCCTTGGCATGTGTGACAGTGTTTCTGTGACCATGCTCCAAGCTTGTAAAGACCCCCAAAATGTGATACTTTGGCTCTCTTGCCTCAGCATCACGTTCTCTAACAGATTAGTTCTTTGCCAGAAAATGCAAGTCTGGCTCATTCCCATAGGTCTGTTTGTGTTTCAGTTAAGCCAAAACTGTACATAGAAATTTTTCTAACACTTAAAATTCTTCATTTGCTTTCCATTTCTTATAGGATCCAAGTTTCTGAAATTTTGACATGATTACTAAGATCTTGATGGAACTGGTCATTTTACTTAATGTCATTTCTTGCCAATTTCCCCTGACCCTTCTTTGTTATATATCTTCATAGAACAAGGTTCCTTTCCTCCAGAGTAGGAGCAAGCAAACTACAAACCCTGGGCTGAGTCTGGCCCTTCACTTGTTTTTGTAAATAAAGTTTTATTTGTACTCTACTATGTTCATTTGCTTCTGTATTGTCTATTGGTTTTTTGCTATGTGGGGTAGAATTGAATAGTAGCGAAAGACAGTGTGTAGCTCCTGCAGGCTAATATACTTACTATTTGGTCTTTTATGGGAAAGTTTGCCAACTTCTGCCCCCACAACACTGATGCACTCATCAGTAGATTATTTGATTATCTGTTACCTTTTCTCAGCTATGGGCTCCAAGAGGGCAGGAGCTAGGTCACGTTCACTCCAGGACCCTGTGTTTCCAGTGCTCAGCACTAAGCAGTTACTTGTGAACACCGTGGAATGAATAGGAAAAAAAAAATTGATGAAAGAAAAAAGAAAAGAGGATGAAATCCCAGAAGTCTCCTTTGTATTTCTACCTGTAGCTCATTGGCCAGAGCTGTCACGTGACCATCTATAAATGCAAAGGAGCCTGGGAAAAGTGGGGGGGAGGATTTTGTAGGGAGAGGAATGCCAATGTGCTTTTTACGGTAATAAAAATTTTAAATTTAACCATTCACCATAGTTTTTGTTCATGCCTCAAATTTCCAGCACACCCAACTCATAGATTCTTTGTGTGTGTGTTTTATCGATTGTGTATATTTAAAGTAAACCACATGATATTGTGACATATACACAGTATATGAAAGTCAAGCAAATTGGTGTAGAGGTAGGATTCTAAGGACTCTCTTTTGGTCCTCCTCAGTTTGGAGCTAAGTTGCAGAGGGAGATCCCAGGGCTCTTGTCCGCCATCACTGAGAGGATCCTCGTGGACCTTAATGCTATATCCATGGTGATGAGACATGAGAGGCTAACAGAGCAGCATCTAAGGAGTGGCTTTTAAACCTTTGTGGTGTCAGTAATTTTCCAGACAAATAGGCATATGTCTCTGCAAGTGACAGAAACCCCATCTGGGTTCAGCACTAAAATAATGTATTTTCTTATTTGACTGAAATTGCAGGCTTTGTGCTCAGTGGGCTGCAGAGCTCCAACAATGCAATCAGGGTATGGTTTCAGGCTCTCTCTTTCCCTCTCTAATTCTTGTCCCTGTCTTCTCCATGTTGAGTCCATTCTTGGGCTTTTCCCCAGTGGGCACCAACAGCATCATGGCCACCCATCGTGGTCCCAAGATGGCGACACTCACCTCAGTGCTTTGAAAAGAAGACAGTGCCTTGCTCCCAGCATGCCCACCAACAACTGGGGCTTCCCATTGGCTATTCCTGAGTCATATGCGCACTCTTGAGCCAATCAGGGTGGCCTTGGGTCCTGGGGCTCTGCTGCCTAGATGGAGCCCCATCTGAACCCCTTGTCTGAGAGTTCAGCAGGGGCTGGATTTCCAGAGGGGAATTGGGGGACTGTTCCAGAAGGAAATGAATGAAGGGGCAGCAAAAATAAATAAATAGATACATACATGCATACATACATACATACATGATGTCTGCCTGCTGATCAGTGAGCCTTGATATAACAACACATGGGTATTAAAGACTCTCAGTCTGCCTAAATTGGGGGACCCCAGGTGTCTGTTGACCAGCACCTCTGCTGGCCCAACTGCCTTGATTTTCTAGGTACATGGGTCTTTGCCACGCCTCCACATTCTTTACATTTATAAAAACCTTTTCACATGCAGGGTAGAGCCCAAGGTTGAAAAATTACTTGTTTGATTAAATCAATTACTTAATCCCCTAAAGCTTTGTAGTGAGGTAAAGAGCAAGTCTTATACACCAGGCACAAGAGGTTTTAATAGAGTTGACTTGTGTTGCAAATTAAAACAATGTTGAATTCCTTAGTAATCCTAGCAGAAAAATAAAATAAAGGGAGGGGACCCTTTTATTTCCAAATCACTACCAGAGGAATTTTAAAAATTGTTTATACACTTTGCTGAGCATCTCTTTATACCTGACAGGCTTGGCAGGAAGGCTTGAAGCAATAATTTAAAACAGGTTGCAAGCGTGTATAAGGTGCTCTGCCTCCTTCCAAAGTAAATGTACCACAAAAGAGGTGACTTGTCCTAAGGAGAACCTGTGCCCCTGGGAGCCAGGGCCCCGGACATTTCTCAAGGGTGGCGGAGGTGCGGGGTTTCTGCCTGCAGGTGTGGGTGGGCGGGAGTCTCGCACTCTGACTTCAGTGAAAACAGAGCCCGCTCCTCATCGCCACTGCTGTCCTCTGGATTCCGGCTGAATGATACACGTAATGGAATTACTGGGACATGGTGGTGTATTTTGTTTTTGTTTCTAATTCTCTAGTCTTTATCTACGAACTTTTGACGGGGTTTTGTGGTGCGCATGGCCCAACGGTGACACTGAATTGTTGGGGCCTGGGGCGGTTAAGTCGCCAGGTCCAGAAAGGGAAGGGTCGTGGTTGGATGGCTGTATGCACTTGGGTCAGGAAGTGTATTTGGAGCAAGTGGCTCTGCTCGCAGGGAGGGCAAATTGGCACCAAATCTCAAGCTCCTAAAATGTTCTTCTGCTGCCTCTCCGCGGCAGCAACTGTGGTGGTCACTGCCAGGGTCCTTTGCATGTCTCTTGGATGGTCATTCATCCCAGGGCACTTTACCCAGCCCCAGGCCGGAAGTGCTAGGGCTTTGCCCCACCCTGGAAATCACAGCCCACAACTTTGCGCAGTTGATTCAAAGACACCCCAGGCTCAGCACTCTTCAGCTGGCCCAATTCTTTCTTTTTAAAATGTTCTTAGCTGGGCATGGTGACTCATAGCTGAAATCCTAGCACTCTGGGAGGCTGAGACAGGAGGATCATGAGTATGAGCCTAGCTTGGGCAATTTAATGACTTAGCAAGACCTTGTCTCAAAAAATGAAAAGCTGGGAACTTAGCTCAGTGTGAAGGTCCTGAATTCAATCCCTAGTACCACTGAAAAAACAATTCTTACATTGAAATAATTTTAAACTTGTAGAGAACTACAAAAATTAGTGGAGAGTTTCCAAGTACCCCCTGTTCACCTCCCCACATGCTGGAATCTTGAACAACCACAGCCCAAAGTTCAATCCTCGCAGAAAGGGGCTGAGCTACTAACTGAACTGCAGATGAGGACCGCATGTGTGGCCTTCCTGTCGCCCTCGGGCCCCAAATCAGGGGCCTGTGGCATCTGCTTGCTGGGCCACTAAGGGTGCCAGCCTTGATCTTGAGGAAGGCGGTACCGGCCAGTTTTCTCCTTCATACGGCTGCTGTTTGCCCTTTCAAGGAGTAAGGGTCTTGGGGAAGATGCTGGGAGGCCTCTCCAAGCAGCCCCCACTCCCCTCCCCTCCCCTGCTTTGCCAGCAGCCGTGCGGGTGTGGTGTGGGCTTTGCCTAATGGCACCTCTGCACTTCCTTCACTCGTTTATTTGAAAAAAAAAATTTTTTTTTTTTGGTACCGGGGATAGAACTCGGGTCCTTTCGCTTGCGAGGCAGGCACCGGAACCACTGAGCTAAATCCCCGGCCTTATTTGAAATTTATTAATTTATTGTTTAATCCTATTTCTCCTTGGCTTTATTAATGTAAACATTTATTATGTAACTATGTCTGTGAATAGCAGTGCTTGATGAAAGAAAAAAGAAAAAAGGATGAAATCCCAGAAGTCTCCTTTGTATTTCTACCTGTAGCTCATTGGCCAGAGCTGTCACGTGACCATCTATAAATGCGTTCCGGGTAGGCAGCCCGGACTTCCCGGTGGGGCTGGTTCCGTGCGCCAGGCAGCTGGCGCGACACTGACACGCAGGGCTCTTGGTGGGCTCTTGCTCCCCTCCTTATTCCTCATCTCCACACTCACCTGCACCTTCCAACCTGCATCCCGCACTCAAGTCCTGACTTGGGCCCAGCTTCCGGGGAGCCCAGCTGAGGCCAGCCTCCGCTACATAGCTAGACCCTGACTCAAAAAAACCGAACAATGTAGATGCAGCCGTTAGAGGGCCCCCTGCCTGCCCCCAGCAGGGCCACCGAGAGCTTGTGAGGACTTGGGTCAGGGTTGCAGCTAAAACAAGTGGGCCCAGACCTCCCGTTGTGCCTTTAGCCTATTTTGAAATTTGTACACCATTTTAAACTAAAATATTCTTGAGGAAAAAAAGATACAGTTTTCAATTTCAGGTCCCTAGGAGGACAGAGAAGGACGATAAAAATGTGAGACACAGGTGAATCTCACGCAAATTCAGAACCCATTATCTCAGCCTCTGGGGGAGCCCGAGTCAAGCGTGTTCAGGGATCAGAATGTTCCTGACCTGCACAGAGCAGGTGTTACGTGTACTGCAAGTCACACAGCACATGCACTGCCGGGGGCTGGGGGGACCCTGGGGTACACGTTATTCCCTGCCGTGAGCGGTGACGGGGGGTCACACTCAGTTGGACCTGCAAAGGCTGCCTGGCGACTGATGACAGCTCAGCTCTGGTTTTGCTGCCCAGGGAACCTGAGCAAAACTTCAGTTTGCAGACTGCCTGGGTTTCCAATTCATCGGACCCGGACTGGAGCCCTGGACCTCCTTTCCAGCCCGATGTTAGAAACCAGCCTTACCCACAGAAGCCCGCAGCAGGATCACTTCCTCTGCTGGAAAAGTTTGCGGCAACTTCTCTGATGGGACCAAGCAGAGTTTGGTACAGGAGTAGCTTCCTTGGGTTTTCAAGGCAAACTGTGTTTTGGGAAGGGAGGCAGGCTGCGGAGGCCTGGAGTGTGGACATGGGAAAAACACCATCCCTGAGTTGATTTTCCTTTTAACCCAAGTCCTGTGAGAGTGTGCACAGTGTGCTGTAATTGCTCTGCCATTTAGAGGAAAAAACAAATTGAAAAATGTAGATAGGACTTTGAAAATATAATGGAATGCAGACTCTTTTCTTGCAGAAAAGATATTTTAAACAGGTCTTTGGCCACGTGTGGTGGGACATGCCTGTGATCTCAGCGTTCTGGGAGGCTGAGGCAGGAGGATTGCACACACAAGCCCAAGTGAAACCAGGCTCAGAATAAAAGGCCATGCAAGGCTCTCTCCAGCAGTGCCCCTTTGACCTTCTCTTCCACCCCCTGTCCATTTTCAGGCACCCTTGTGACCACGCTGGGCCCACATAGGTAGTGCAAAGCAGTGTCCTCACCGTGACAAATGCAGGCTGCACCTGGGGCTCACGGAGGGACACGGGTCACACGCATCTCTTCAGAGACGGTCAGGTTCCTGTTTTCCAGTAGTCTCTGTGGAACTGCTCCCGGGGCCTTTCCTTTCATCTCTCCTGCCAATATCTAAGCAAGACACATGTGAACTGGGCCACCATAGTGGACAGCATGGAACTTCCTGTCACCACGGAGAGTCCTACTGGGCAGGGCTAGAGCGGAGGATCAGTATTGCTCTCAGGCTCACACACCTGGGAGAGAGAGAAGCGTGGAACCTGGATGTGGCCGAGAGCCCGGGCTGGGGACTGGTGTGTGGAGGATGTGCATTCTCCGCTCTATGTCTGGGGCCTCAGGGTCCAGCTGTGCTGTGTGAAGCCTTTCTCTCCTCAGGTGTGGGGTCCTCACGTCATCCCTTCTGAGGAACATGTGGATTCTGGTTTGGACATTTCCAGTTGGCCAGGGAGGAGGCCTATTTGGCTTTTACAACAGGAACCGCTAATACCCTCCCCATACCCGGAACCACCAAAGTTCTGGGCGCTTCCCATGGGTCTCCCTGGCTCTGTGAGGCAGGTGCTATTCGTTGTTTCTAGACAGAGACGTGGAATATGGAGGCCCTGAGCAGGGGCGGCCCACTCCATCCAAGTTGGAAGTGAACCCAGAGATGACAGAACACGAGCCAAGCCACCTACGTCCCCTGAGGCCCCGCATCCTCAGAGCTGTGGGGACCGGGGCCTGACAAACACTGGCCTCTCCTCAGAGCTCCCAGCCAGGGCCGACCAGGGACGCTGCCCTGCGTTTCCCATCCCGGAAATGACACCTGGGTTACAGACTTGAATAATCTGTCAGGCACCTTGAGTGACTTTGGCCACTGGGGTCGTCACTGGCCACCTGTTGTCCAAGGCCAGAGAAAACTCCTTCCGTGAAGTCCCACACTCTCGAGGCAGTGTATGGAGCAGACCACCCTGCCTGTGGCCCACAGAACTGTCCGGAAGAGCTGGTTGGGTCTGACCAGCCTCCTGCGTAACTGACGTGTGCCACATCTGACAGGTTACAAAAGCATTTGGCCTTATCTTTGTTTTCACAAGAAAAATTTCCCAAAGAAGTGTTGAGAGAAATAAACGTGTGTTTCTGCACCACAGTCAGTCATGGGACAAAGGGACCTGCCCGTCCTGATTTCTCCTGGAGCCGGTTGGGCTGCCAGGCACAACCCCAGGGGACAGCTTCCGGTTGCCTGTCGACCGACATGCTGTCAAGAACAGAGAGAATGTTTATTTTCAGCAGAGGACGACCGTTTCAATTCGTCTGCCTTACAGGGTCACAAAAACCGAGTGTGAATTGTTCCCTCTCGTCTGCATTCCGAGGAGGAATTGTGCCGTGAGAACATTAAAAGCAGAATGGTAGGAATGAGAGAGCACATCTCATCTTTTCTACTTTAGAAAGGGGAGAAATTGTAGTTAAAGAGCTTTAAAGAGCACATTGACAAACACCTGTCCCGTGGCCCCACGTCAGCTCAGCCACAGGCCTGGGATTCCCTTCCGTTTCCTTTGCTGCTCAGCACCTTCATTTCTGGCTGCTTTCACCCCTCCTGCCCATGCGCTGCAGCCCCAAGAGTGCCTCTTTATTCATTGCTGTTCTTTTCTTCTCGAATTGAGCTGAGGTTTGAACCTTGAGGACAATGTATGTGACACTTCAGTGATTTCTACACATCGCGAAAGGCAGGAAAGAAAACTAAATGAGGAAGGGCCATGTCTCACAGAATCCTCGTTCACATTAAAATAAATAACAATAAACAACTCCACGTTGATGCCACTTGACAGTTCAGACCGTACATTCCTTCCCTGCTGGTGGCTGCCTGGTCTAGTGAATGAAAACATAAGGAGCTCGTGTGGTGTGGATTTCAGGTGGACAAGGGAGAACTCCTGCTCAGCTCAGCTAGAAATCTCGCAAAGGCCAAGTGCAGCTCTGCTAGTGGCCTTGATGCCTTCGGGCAGGGTCGGTTGGTGCCCGCTGCCGTCGGCGACACTGCCAGCTGCTGCTGCTCTCTGGAGGCCTATGGCCGACTCTTCCGGGTGCCGCTGTGCAGGCTGCGGGCTGGCAGCTCCTTGCCCAGGGTTTGTGTGTCATTAGGGGTCACATGCTCTGTGGAGGTGACTGAACGGGGCCATGAGGTGTGCATGGTTCTGTGAATGCTGTGCCATTTTACACGAGGGACTTGGGTGCTCCTGGGCTTGGTACCCCAGGGTCCTGGCACCCACGGCTGCACATTTGTGGGATGAGCAGACCCTGAATGGCCCTCCTTTGCCCTCCCCAGCCCTGGCAATCACAGCACTCTGTCTCTGAGTTTGCCTGTTCTAGAGGCATCATATGTGTGGAATCACACAGCGCAGGGCCTTGGAGTCAGGCTCTTCAACTGGCTTTGCATCCCTGAGCTCCATGTGTGCCATAGTGTGCATCAGATCACGATTCCTTTGGATGGATGTGTAGTATTGTACTGCATCGAGATGCTGCACTGTCTGTCATGGGCATCTGGGCCATGATCAGCTTTTGGCTTTTATGCATAAAGCTCATGGCTGCATCTGAGGAGCAGGTGACACTTGAGACAGGGCGAACACAACCTCCCACCCTGGGAGCTTCCCACAAACGTCCTCCTGGCATCTTCACGTTGGTTTTCTGTCTTGTGTCCGTGAGCAGCCATTGCTTCCTATGCCGCAAGAACCCTGCTGCTCAACTCTCGCAGGGCCTGTGCTCCCTGCCATGTGGCTGCAGTGGTGCTGCACAGGTACACGGGGCTTCACACCAGCGAGCAGCTGACGTAGATGGACAGACTCCCGCCCAGTTCCTGCTTGTGCTGCTGACCACCCAGGAAGCCCCACACCGGCCCTTCACGCTCCCCCAGGCTGTTACCTGCACTGAAAACATTAGGCATTAAAAATTGCCCAGTGGGGTGGCATGTGCTCATAGCCCAGCCAGTGGGAGGCTGAGGCAGGAGGGTCATAAGCTTGAGGCCAGCCTGGGCTACACAGTGAGACTCTGTCTCTTATAAAATAGAAACAACTCCACCTCCCAGCAGCCTTGGGAAGATCAAAGGAGCCAAGAGACATCCGGCCCTGGGTTCCACACCTGATTTCCTGTCCTCTCCTCCCCTTCCCTTTCCCTCCTCTTCCTGCGCCCCAGGATTGGATCCAGGGCCTTCATAGTAACTCCATCCAACATGGTGAGCTCCCTTTACAGCATTTCTTTATTGTGAGGTGGGGTCTTCCTAAGTTGCCCAGGCTGAGCCCCAACTTGTAGTCCTCCTGCTTCAGCCTCCCAGAGTGCTGGGATGCCAGCCGATATCTTTATTCTGACTTTTTCATGAACAAGGTTTGCAGCCAGGGCCTGAGCACTACAAGTTCTGTCCTGTGCTAGTGGAGAGATTTGCAAAAGGGTTCTGTGGCCCAGGGCAGAGGGGGACGATGCCGCCGCTGTGACCCCTCAGGGTCCCCTGGCTCTGCAGTCTCCTCCGTGGCAGCTCCTCCAGCTTCTCGCCACTCCTGGCTCCCGCCCTTCTTTGCTCTCCCCGCCTCGCTCCTCCCTGAGGTCTCCAGTTCCCTCCCTCCCCCTGACACCTGAGCTGGCTGAGCTATTGACTCCACTCCGCTTCTAGGCTGAGCCCGCAGCGGCTGCTTTCTGCTCGGGTGGTTTCCTGCCCCAAGAAGAGCTGGGTATGAATTTGGAGTGGTGACCATGGTGCCATCAGGGAAGTCACCAGAGGCAGAAAATGCAGCTTTCCAACCCTGCCCCTTTCCTGGCTCTACCCACTGGGCTCAGGCTGCAGCTGGAGAGAAAGAACAAGCAGGGGTGAGGTGTAAGGAGGTGTTTGCAATAACCACGTCTGCATGGTTTTCAGTGGATGGGGAGAGGTTTGGCAGGGAAGGCCAACGTCCAGGTCTAACTGAGCCTCACCTCCTTTACCCATACCCTTTGTCATATTACCTCAGAACTCATCTAGTGCGCAGGGTGGCATATGTACCCTGTGTACCCTGCCTCATGTGACTTGCTTTGGCCGGGAGAACGAGACAGAAGCGACAAGGAGCCAGTCCCAGACCAGTCCTCAAGGGGACTTAGTGTGTCTCCACTTTCTCTCTCGTGTGTCTGCTGTCATTAGGAGAAGTGAAGTTTATCATGCAGAGCTGGGGCCAGGCGTCTGGCAACCAGTGCTGAAACCAGCCCAGCTGAGCCAACACCCAGCTCCCCACCTTGGGGACGCCTGGCCATGCTCCGCAGGGCCCCTGCCACCACCAGAGGCCAGGCCACCTCTTTCCCAAGTGTCTCGTTGTGCTGTGAGGCTGCCTCCATGTCCCGATCCATTCAGAGCCTCTCGTGTTGAGTCTGACTCTGGGGAGGAGCAGGGGTCACGCGGGCAGATCCCCGGATAAGGCGGACAGGGACCCACAGCAAGGTTCTCCACGCTGCCTGTGTGCTACTGTGGAACAATATGTGATCTGATGAGATGATCAACTGAGAATAAGCATATGCCGTACATGACATGTGGCCTAACAGTACAGCTGTGTGTATTACACGTGCTCCTACCGCAGGTCTGACACGGATGCTCCACTCTATACAACACGCAGGTATTGTACCCAGTGCGTTACGTACACTGCTGTACACCTTGGTGCTCTGTGGTGTGTGACAGTCTATAACCAACAGTACAGTTACTAACACAACGTGGGTGACACCCCGGTCGCCTGTGGAGCGTGGGGCAGCCCCGGCCAATGCTGATGGCCGTGGGTGTCCCAGCTGTCACCTCCCGGTGGCCATGACATAAAGGAAGAGGCCTCCCCTCGAAGCCCAGGAAGAGGTGAGCGGAGGCCTGGCTTCCTTAGGGCTGAGCCACAGTGCCAAGGCCCGGAGCTTCGGGGAAGCAACAGGCCACAGAAGACAGCAGTGCCAGCCACAGTGAGGACCGGTTCCGTGGCCCGGTGTCTGTGGCTGTGCTCCCTACCCCGAGCAGCACGGAGCCAAGTGCAGCCTCCCCGGAGCATGAAGTGTCCATGCTGGATCCCAGCTCCACCCGCCGGGCAGCGTGACTGGGCAGTGATCGCCGCTCTGCGCCTGCCCCTGTCTGCAGAGGGACAGCGATGGCAGTGGTTCCTGGGCAGCAGTGGTGAGGGTTCCGTGAGTGAACTTCGCGAGGGGCTTGGGATGCTGGTCTCTGTCCTGTCTGCCGTGGGCGTCCTCCGCCTGGCACCAGGCACGCATGCGACCTTGCTGAGCAGCCGGGGACTAGGAGAGGAGCCGCAGTCCTGGTCCCGAGTCAGCGGGCTGCTCTCGGTTAACCGTGTCCACAGCCAAGCTGGGCTGTCTCGGAGAGGGCTCCGAGGGCCACGATCCAGATGTGCCATGCCCCGGGCTGCCACCTGCCTTCTCCCCCATCCTCATGACAGACCCTCTGTACTGATGAGGAAACCGAGGCACAGAGCAGCTGAGTGACTTGCTCAACACACAGCCAGCCTGTGATGCCTCTGCTGTCCCCAGCCTCTTCCTTTCCAAACAGTGTGGGGGAAGGAGGGTCACTTACGCGATCGAGGGAGACAGGCAGACAGACAGACAGACAGAGACAGAGAGAGATTTGCCCTGAAGAGCGGCTTCGAAGCCAGCGCAGCCCGAAGTTCTGGGTCCCTGTGTCCCGAAGGGAAGGGGCTCCAGCCCCGGCAGGGGAGCCCTGGAGCCCATTAGAATCTGGGGGTCATAAATGAAGCTGAGGGGCCAGGGATTTAGCTCAGTGGTGCCACCGCCTGCCTCACAAGCACACGGTCCCGAGTTTGATCCCTGGTACCAAAAAAGAAGAAAGAAAGAAAGAAAGGAAGGAAGGAAGGAAGGAAGGAAGCAAGGAAAGAAAGAAAGAAAGAAAGAAAGAAAGAAAGAAAGAAAGAAAGAAAGAAAGAAAGAAAGAAAGAAAGAAAGAAAGAAAGAAAGAAAGAAATGTAGCTCAGGATGGGCACTGTCCAAAAATATGGAGGGAAGCCATGTTTCTGGGGAAAGATGAATCGATCAAATTAAATTCACAATTTAATCAAATTAACACACGGGAAAGGCATCACTGAGCATCCCTGAAGTCTCCTTGTGACGTCTCTCTGCTCCTGTCCCAGCGGGATCTGATCTGTTTGCCCGTCTGTCCATGGATCCCTGACCCCAGAAGCCATGCTCTGGGTTAGCAGACATCTCCATGGTGGCCCCTGATCTAACCCAGAGCCTGTGTCCCCTGGAAGGCCCAAAAGGCACTTGGGTAATACAAGGTGATTGAAAGAATAATCAAAGATTCAGCAAGAAAAATCATCATTTTATTCTAGACAGCTAAGTTAGGTGGACATAGTAGAGGCAGTCAGACGGGCTGGGCCCTCTGGGAGTCAGCGGAAGATGAGAACACATCCAGCTGTGGCCGGAGCCCATCTGAAGAAGACTGAAGTCACAGTGGCCAGATTTGCGTCCTTCCCTATGGGATAACAGAAGCTTAATGATTGGTGCCCCCCTTTGGGGCTGTCACACAGAGACCCCTATCCCAGTGGGATGGGCCATGCTCCCCACCCACCGAGACTGAGACTAAAGAGGTTATAGGGGCTGGGATTTAACTCAGTGGCACCACACCTGCCTCGCAAGTGTAAGGTCCTGAGTTTGATCCCGGGAACCAAAAAAAAAAAAAAAAGATTCAGTGTAGCTGATGTCACCAGCTGGCTTGGACAGAGTGGGATTTTGGTGTTGCTTGCAAGCAGCTGGCCTTTGCAGGGACAGAGCTACTCCTCTGGATAGGTGTGCCCGCTTCCCCTGGCTGAGAACTCTCTGGGGTGCCTTCCCATCATCGGACAGGCTCTGGGAGGGTCATTCTGGCTTCAGGAGTCCCACGAGCCCGTGGTGGTCCCCTCCAGAGAGGAGAGTCTGCCACCACCCTCGGAGGCTGCTCCCCAGACACCCAGGCCCTGCCTGGGCTCCTGCCAGCTGCCTTCTGTCCTTGGCACCTTACAGTGTGCACAGCCACCTCCCCGGCTGGCGGATCCTTGCCCGGTTTCCACTGCTGTGACTCAAATTCCCAGCACCACTTCCTGCTTCCATTCCCATGGTGGAGTCTGTCTGGCCCAGGCTTTGAGACTCCACAGGGGACCGGGAGGTGGCTGTGTCCTCCCCAGGGATGCCTCCCTTCCCACCCCTGCTCTGGATTTAGGGGAACCAGCTAGAGGAAAACCTCCTTGTGGTTTTTCGTTGGTTGCCTTGTTTTGAAATCCAGTCTGAATCTCAAGTCTGTTCTGAGCTGTGTTCAACTTTTAACATTTGGGGAAAATTTGGATTTAATTAATTTCTCTTGCACTTTGAGATCGAGTGATACTTTTACTTCTGCCGTGTCCTGGAGGAATGTGCCTCTTACCACATTCATGGAAAAACTGAAGGGGGGATCTTTTCTTGTAAGAATTCATATAAAATGGATTGGAATCAGGGCTGGTGGGGAAACAACTAGGTTCTGTGCCCACGGCGTGGGGCCCTGTGACTCTGCCAGCAACAGCAGGTGAATTTCACTGGGACTTGGCGTAACACTGGGGAGACTGTCGTCCAGTTCTGGGGGAGCAGGAGGCTTTATTCTGCGCCAGAGTGGGAAAGGGAGCTCGGCTCTGGGACCTCCCCGGTGCGGGCTGAGGCTGGGGCTCCCCAGGGCGGGGTCACAGGGGCTCCCCAGGGCAGACTTGGTCCTCCCACCTTTCCAAGCTGAGGGAGGAGCGGAAGGGGCTCCCTCTTTGCTCCCTGATCTGGGCGTGGCCACATCCGGCCAGAGCTGGCGGCAGGCTGTCATCATTATGGTGAGCTGAGCATATAAAGACCCCAGATGTCTGGGTGCCCACGAGGCGTCTAGGAGCCAAGCTGGAAAGCACATCTCGGTGACTTGGAGCCTGTGACGCTTGGTGGCTGACAGCCAGGATGTGAGGCTCTAACACCCAGGCTTTCGCTGCTGGGAGCCAGGGGCATCCGACAGCACAGCAGCTGCAGGAACTGCAGGTTCAGGCTGCTGTGGGAAGGGCCTGTGGTGGGCTCGATGGCCAATTCCTTTATTTGACCTGCTCACTCCTCTCTCCAAAATGTGTTATCCTGGGTGAGCTTGGGAGGCACAGGGAGAAAGCTCTGGCTTCGGCGCCGTATTCCAGCCTTATTGCTCACTGGCTGTGTGACTTGGAGTGGTCGCTTCATCTCTCTGATGATCTGGGTTCTAATTTGTGAAAAAGAAAACAGCTGAGAAAGTGCTCAGTGGAGCTCGTAGGGCATGGAAGGTGACTGGTGAGCATAAGCTTCTTCCCCTCTCATTGGGGATTTTTTTTAGTACAGGGGATCGAACTCGGGTCCTTGCACTTGGGAGGCAGGTGGTGGAATCACTGAGCTAAATCCCGGCCCTTTTTTTTTTGGAAACAGGATCTCACTGTGTAGCCCAGGGTGGCCTTGAATTCCAGAGATCCTCCTGCCTCAGCCTCCCAAGTGCTGGGATTACAGGCAGGCACCACCACACCTGGCAGGGGGTATTTCCTTGACACAGTGGAATTGCATGAGACTTGAGCCATGGCGTCCAGTCTAAGAGATTTTTTAGAGATATGAAGAACGCATTTCCCATCCTCACTTGAATACCACTAATCTCCCTAGCCAGTCTCCCCAGCTCATCAGCAAAGTGAGAACAAGACTCATCTGACACAGACACACGAGGCAGTCAGGTGACAACCTGTGGAAAGTGTAACCCAAAACCCAGTGCTGGAGGAAAAGGAAAATATTGGTTTCCAAAAGCTTCTTGATACGCATATGTTATAAATTCTCTCTAAAGGCTTTTTTGGGGTTTTTTGTTTGGTTTTTGTCTTTTGTTTTTCGGTTTTTTGAGACAGGACCTCACTATGTCATTTGGGCTGGCCTTGAACTCACTCTGTAGCCCAGGCTGACTTCGAACTTGAAGCAATCCTCCTGCCTCAGCCTCCTGAGTGCTGGGATCACAGGTGTGCGCCATCACACCCTGCCAAAAGGCAATTGTCTTTGTTAGGGGAAGAATGAAATGTGTGGCTTTTAGTGACCAGCCACGGTGGTCACCACCCCCAGCCGGTCACACGTGCTGCTCACAGCCCTGACTCCCAGAGTACGGATCACACGCGTGTGCACCCCATGTGGAAGCCCACTGCAGCCTCCAGTTCTGCCTCTCCACCCCGAACACGGGGCTCAGGCCGGACCCCGACTCAGGAGGAGACGGCATGCGGGCACTGGCTGGGAGCCAACGACTTCACCATCGCCAGAGGGAGGGAGGCTCTGTCCCTCACAGTCAGCAGTGGTGACAGCAGCTGATGATGTCCTCGCTCTCACAGAGGAGGGGAACCTAGGTAACGATCAGGCCAGGCAAAGACGGTGCAGCCTGGGGGCCTACAGGAGCCAGAGGGGGGGAGCGGCAGCTGCCACCCGCCGCGCGGTGGGCGTGCAGAGCATCAAGGCCACCCTGGGACACGGGCGGAAGCCGAGCGCTCAGATGGGCTGAGGATGGGCTTCTATTTCGAGATCTTCTTTGAATGGAAAAACATCGCCGCAGCTTTGGTGTGGAAGCTCAGAAGTGGGCTCCACTGACAGGGACGGATCCCAGGGTAGGAGCCCACTGAGGGTCCCTGTTGAGAGAGCCAGAGGCCTTGGGGATTTCCTTTGCTCTCTTTTCTTGGCTGTTAGCAAAACAATTGAACGAAAGAGGGAAGGTTTGGTGGACGGGGGATGCTGGCCCGGTCCGCTTGTCACCACCGGAATGATGAGCGTCCACAGCGAGATGGCAAGGACAGGCGGAAAGGCTCTTCCGTTCCCTGCAGTCTCATCCCGGTGACTTGGGGCCACTTCTGAGCCATCTTGGGGACGACTATGTCCCGGGGCCACCAGGAACAGCGCCACCCTGTCTGGCCCATGCCGGCTCTGCCCCCGGGGCGGGCATTGCTTTCTGCAAGTCAGGTTGGGGGGAAGGAGGGGTGAAGGCAGGAACCGTGGTGGGGTGCTCCCCTAGGGCTTGTAGCTTTCATGCATGCTGTCTGGCTTGAGAAGCGCTTCAGACTGTTTCAAATTATCTGTGAATAAATTTCCCCTGGATGCCGGCAGCGGGAGGGGGAGATGCTGCAGCTGCCAGACAGGAACTTGGCTGCAGGCTGGGCCTTCACAGCCAATGCTGCGGCTTAACTCTCAAAAATGAGGGGTCTGATAGCAAGCAGGTGGGCTGTGGAGGACTCGAAAAGCATGCATGCAGCCCCAGACTCCAGCCCCGAGCTCCTAGCAGGCTCCTCCTTGCAGGAAGAGCAGCAGAAAGTGGAAACTATAGCTTTGTATCATATGTCCCTGGATGGGAGAGAGAGGGGAGAGAGAGATGGGAGGGAGCGAGGGCAGGGGGCTTAACCCACAGGAGGAAAAACACACTTTTGAAAAAGATTTACTACAGGAAATGGGAGTAAATTGCAGGAAGCTGTCTTGCTTTGACGGTAAGATTCAAGGAAATGTGGTCGGAAAATGAGACAACAGTTAGATGCGGAGCCCTGGGTTGCAAGGAGCTGGAGCTGGCTGACAATGAGGCAGAGACAGAGCAGCCGAGTGTGCCCAGAAAGGCACAGGGGACTAGAACTGTGCCCCCAAATGGAGATTGGCATCAGAGGACAGAGCTGGAGAAGGTGAATCTGTCCTAGAACTTGGGCAGGACGCCTGTCACTACAAGAGGAGGAAGCGCCCTCCTTTGGGCTAGACATCATCCTGTCCGCACCTGTCCCCTACTATCGTGTGGAGAGCAGGGACCCATCTATCCCGGGACTGCATCGGCCAGCCCGGAGTGACCTGCCTCTGGGCTTTCGGGGGGCGACATAATGTTCTTGTTTAAGTCACTGCTGGGAAGTTCCCTGCCCTGCAGAGCAGAAAATGCCAGCTCTGTATGAAGTTCGAGTTCAAGTTCAAGGTCTGTCCTAGAAGGAAAGGAAATAGGAAGAGGTGGGGACAAGATACAGATGGGGGAAAAGGAGAGCCATGGACGATAGACTCCCCTGAAGATGAAACCAGGACAGGTTCTAGAAGGCCACTGAGGAGCAGTTTGTTAGAAATGCACAGCGGAGCCCTGGGAATTCACCCTCCAGGTGTGCACAGGTGAGGGGAGGGCCTCTGACACCAAGAAGCTGATTCCTGCTGGTGCCACAGCGGAGACACCCTCAAGTGCATGCACAGAGGGTGAGTTGCAGAATTTATGATCCATCAAAAACTAGATGATGTAAGCTGGGCAGGGCACACGCCTGCAATCCCAGCACTCCGTAGGCTGAGGCAGGAGAATTGCCTTGAGTTCAAGGCCAGCCTGGGCTACATAATACCTCCCTGCCTCAAAATAAATAAATGTTTAAAAGGAGAGAGGGAGGGAGGGGGTGTAAGAGGTGGGGTGCTGCTGTGACAAATACCTGAGAATGTGGAAATGGGTTTGGAGCCGGAGAACGGAGAGCGGGAGAACGGAGAGGCCCAGAGGTGGGAGGTGCGCGTTAGCAAACAATTGCTTGGAAGACGCAAGATAGTCACTGGGAACGTGGGTGCTGAAAGTGCTTTTCAGGGGACCCAGATGGAAATGAGCAAGAGGAACCAAACCTGCCACGTCTTGGCCTCGATGGCCCCTTCCAGCCTGCGGGTCAGGGAGAGGTGGCTGCCCTCGAATCTGTCCTGGTGTCCGTCCTAGTGGGCAGCACACTCATCCAGGTGAGATCCAGCTCAGGGAGGACCGGAAGAGACGCACGACAGTGAGTCCCAGAAAGAAGGTAATAAGTCCCGGGCGTCAGGATGGAGAAGAGGAGCAGCTTCTCAGTAAACACTTTTATGTTTCTTTTATATTAAAACAACAGGAATAAATCCGTAGTGGAAAAAGCTTGAAGCACAAACTATTTCTCCTTTCCACGGTAAAGATGACTTACCTTAAGCTTAACAGCTGGCACCATATTAATTGTCGAGGACATGGAAGATTCCCGATGATCCTGGTTTTCACTCACCACTCTGCTGTCTGTTGGTTGCCATACACCTCTCACGTACTTTTGTGATCTAGGTTGAGTCGGAAGGGGACCTTGTGTCACTGGTTGGCAAAGGCAGGCACAGGCTCTCAAAGGTGTCTGCGGGCTCCGTGCCGCAGGCCACTCGAGGGGGTTCACAGAGGCCCCGTTTATTTGAAGAAGGGGGCTGGGGTGAGCAGGCCGGCCCTGGGCAGGCAGCCCCTGGGCTGTAATGAACTCCACACCCACCGGCCCACCCAGGCACCTTGGCAGGTCCAGGCAAACACGGTAGCAAGCCCTTCCCCCCACCCACACTGGAGGAGAGACTGGAGCCCCTTGGACACAGCCGCCCCTGCCCAGTCCCCAGGCTGGCCGTGGAGTGGCCCCAGGAAGGGGCGCCCCGAAAGTGCCTCGAAGCTGCTTCCCAGGCCCAGCCCTGGGGTCTTACCGGGTACCTCGTGGCCACTTCCTTTCAGTCATTCTTCCACCCCCAGTGGAACAAGAGCAGTAACCTGAGGGCTTTGCTCAGCTGCTGGCTCCCTTGTGTCTTGGAGACCCCGGATAGCAGGGGCCCTGTGTGCCTATCCTGCCTGATCAGCCCCCAAAGCCCTGCTGCAGACCCCAAGAGAAGGCAGGCGAGGGTCTTCTCTCTGCTTTTCCTCTTCGATCCCACAATCCACTCTGCATGCAATAGCAGGAATAAGCTTTCCATCCATCTCTCAACTCCTGTTTAAAACCTCCCCCTGGGTTTCCTTTGGTCTTAGCATCAAATCCAAACTGTTCTGGGATCTCCAAACTCCCCTGATCTGACCCTGCTACTTCTTCAAGGTTATCTTATGTTACTCACTCGGGGCCCCTGGGCTTGCTGTTCCCCAAATGCACCATCTCTGTCCCTCTACTTCCTGTTTCTTTGTCTGGAAGGTATCCCCGGTGCATGCTCTTTCTCATTGCTGGAATCTCAGCTCTGAATCCCCTCTGGGCTTCAGCCATTGGTCACACCTTCTACCGGTCTACAGATTGGTAGAACTCCCCTTAGAGGGGAAGCGTTTCCTTCCTGGCCTACTCCTTCGGGCAGAGCTGTGTGCAGAGGGGCCTGGCCCCGCCTGTCCTGGGCCTTGTGTGGGTACTGGAGACCTGGCCATGTGTGGGCGGAGCTCTCACCTCGAACCCTAACCAGTATTTTAGGCACAATCAATCTCGCTGTGAACTTGCTCACTCCTGGAGATATTTTTCGTACCTGCACACCCTGTCCTCGGGGCACCCTGCAGCATCTGCCTCTCAGAGCACGAAAGCTCCTCTTGAGGCGCCATGCCAGGCCCAGGTACAGGGTGACACCCGCCTTTGCCTTGTGGTTCTCAAGCGTCTAACAAATGCCCTTTTCACAGGGGCACTAAAAGAACTAAGATGCGTTATGTACGTGCACCAACTTCCCATGATGAATGTGATCATTATGTACTGAAAACATGTACTGGACTCATAAAAACCAAAAAGAAAAAAACTTTTTCTTTGGTACTGGGGATTGAACCCAGGGCCTTTGCACTGAGCTACGTCCCCAGCCCTTTTTTGTTTTTTATTTTGAGAAGGGTCTCACTAAATTGCTAACTTACTCAGGATGAGCCCAAACTTATGATCCTCCTGCCTGAGCCTCCCAGGATGCTGGGATTATGGTCATGTGCCAGCACACCCGTGCCTTTTATTGGTGACTTTTGTGTTTAGCATGGCCCCCAACCCGCGGGGTCCTGATTTTGGAATATTCACACTCACGTGTTGTATGCACCTTACACGCAGACCGAGGGTGACTGTACAATCGTGATAATAACTGCTCAAGAAACGAGGCGTCACCGTGTGGAATTTTCCACTTGGAGGGTGTCGGGTCGGTGCTCAAAAGTTTTGGATTTTGAAGCATTACTGCTTTCCGGTTTCCTGGTCAGAGCCTGTGTATTGATTTCTCAGCCTGTGTATTAACAAAATGTCAAAATGTCAAGACCTTCACTCTAAGGAACCCACCCGAGTTTCCACAGCAGCGAAGTTTCCCGTCAGCTGATTGGGTGTTTGCAGTGAGCTAGCTGCACCAGGACTGGGACCTCAGATAAGGAGAACGGCCCTGTTTCTTCCCGCCCCAGGGGGATGTGGTGTGAGCTCAGCACGTTGAGGCCTCTGCGCTCTGGATTCTGAGTTGGGCTGCAGGGTGTGGGCTGGGGGGAGAGCAGGAGCCCGAGGGCACCCGCTGAAGTCCTTTCTGTGCTGTGGGCTGGGCCTCTCTGCCAGGACCGCCTGATCATTCCTGGAGGTCCGGTGAGCGTCCTGTGTCCTGTGGCTGCCCACACAGCAGCCTTTCCGCCAGAGCAGAGCACACCCTGCCTCGCTGGTCCCTACTCAGTGCTCGGGCAGAAGGGACAAGGGAGCTGGGTCCCCAGCGCCTCGCGTCCCCTTTACAGGTCACAGCCTCTGCTCTTACAGACGCACCCGCCTTCTCCCTTTTTCTTTTGAGACTTCTCTCAACCGCGGGCTGATGGGCCAGGTGCTGCTCATTAATGTGTTCCATGTGGGGACCCCAAGTGGCCCTCAGAGGGCGCTGGTCCTGGGTCTGGGTCCCCTACACACCCCGGTGCATAACTCGAGTCCCATAAACACATCAATTCATCTCTGGCACCCAGGCAGGCGCCCGGCATTGCGCAGGCTTTTGCTAAGTATTTGCTGAAGGGAAGCATCCAGTCTCCAGGCCTGATGCAGTAGACAGCATCTCCAGGCCAGTGCACAAATCTAGGTCCATCTGTCAGGCTCCTGGAAGGCCTAGGAAAAAGCCATTGATTTTCCTGAAATAGTCTGGACAGGATTTCCTGCAGGGATCAGCTGGAGCGCCCTGCTGGGGAAATGGAGAAGCTGCAGCCTGGGTTTGCCCGGCTGGGTGTCCCCGATGTCCCCTGGTTCGACCGGTCACTCAGCCAGGACTTCAAAGCTGCTGGACGGCACAGGAAGGTGGATGAACGCTTAGTCTGCCCAAAGGATCTTTCTGCATTGTTGATAAATTTGCCCTTTGGGCCGGCAGCCTGGAGGATGGCCAGGGTTTGGAGGGTGAGAAGTCCTCAGAGAGACTGGGTTATAAAGGTGGAAATTCAAGGCAGGCGTGGTAGAGCACACCTGTAATCCCAGCACTTGGGAGGCTGAGGCGGCTGGATCACTGTGAGTTTGAAGCCTATCCGGGCTACATGGTGAGACCCTGTCTCAGAAAAGCATTTCAAACATTGCTTCCATGCTCAGTGTTTTCTGAACGTTGTCTGTTTTTATTTCCATACCAAATGGCACCTTGTTGTCCTTCCCCGGTTCCTCGGCCCCACAGCTCCTGCTTCAGCTGAGGATATGGGTGTTGCTACTGGTCCACACCGCAGTCTGGGGTCTGGAACATCTGTGGCTACAAGGCTAGTAGTGTGCAGCGGTCCCCCTGCTCACGAGGCTTGGCCCCAGACCTCAGTCCATGCGGGAGCCCCAGAAAGTCCCGCCCTGTGTATTGTCACCTAGCGTCAGAGTTCACTGTCACCCAAGTCTCATGCCCAGGGTCCCCTGTGGACCACAGCTCTTGGGCCTCCAGGTGATTAGTAAAATAGTGGGGGTCACTTGGACATAAGCACTGTCAACCTTCATTGGGGCATCCTGGGTTGGCAGTCAGGCAGCCTCCTCAGGGTCCCGACAGGCAGCAGTAGTGGCCTGGGGTCTCCAAGACTCTCCCCAAAGCACCGGAAGCTGCACAGCCTCTTAAGGCCTGGGCTCCAGGATGATGTCACTTCCACCTCGTCCTGTTTGTCAAACCGAGTCACATGGCCAGCCCAGGTTCAAAGGGGTGGGCACAGACTCTGCCTCCAGGAAGGAGGGGTGGCAGAGTCGCACTGCACAGGGGCTGCACAGAGGAAGGCTCTGTGGCCCCTGAAAGTCACTGCCTGGTCCGTGGCCAGCATCCGGCCTGGCTCTCAGGCCTCCGTGGTCCAGCCTAGCCTGGCACATGCAAGCCAGTGCCTGCCCCTCCCCAGGGGCCCAGGGCCGGCCGACTGCTCCGATATGGTGCACCCCACGTGTGCTCCACTCCCCTCCTGGCGGCAGTGTGGCTGAAGCCCCGGAGATGCTGACTGATAAGCGGCCACCGAGCCCGAGTTGCAGACAACAGCCCCTTCATGTTCACGTCGAGTCAACACAGCTTGGGCCGGGCTTCCCAGGCACAGCGAAGGTCCCGCCTGCTGCCCGTGAGCCCTGCCCAGCTGTAAAAAAGCACAAAGAACCCAGTGTTTGTCCTCTGGACTCCAGCGTGCCCGCCCTCCCCCCAGACCTCACTACCCTCGCCGGCACAGCTCTTGCCTTGTTTGCTCAGGTGTCCTGCAAACCCATCGCTTCTGGGGAGAAGGCAGCCGGTAGCCTCGCCCCGAGAAGGCGCCCCGGCCCCTCACACAGGGCTTTTCATAAGCTGGAGGGTCACCGAGGCAGTGTGTGGACAGACCAGCGCTGGGCACGTCCAGCCTCCAAACTTGGACAAAGTCATTTCTTTTTCTTGGATCGAGGAGGCTGGGCCGAGCAGGCCGAGTCAAGCTGTCAAGAAGATTTTCTGAGCAGGTCGGCAGGATGTGGGGTCTATGCTGCCAGGCAGGGAACACACAGAAGAGGCAGTGTGGGATGTGGGCAGCAGCATCTGGGGCTGCCCTCCAGGGAGCTGCAGGCTGGGTGGTGGGCCAGGGAGGCAAGATGGTGCAGGCAAATGCAGCAGGGTCCAGAACCTGGCATACTCATCCATCCATCCCTCCCTCCCTCCATCATCCATCCACCATCTGTTATTCATCCATTATCATCTATCCCATCATCCACCATGCATCATTCATCCACCCATCGTCCATATCCATCCATCCATCCATCCATCTGCTTAGATGGGGTCATTGTCCCCCGCAATGACCCCACCCACCATGGATGAAGCAGGGATCTCCTCCCCTAAATAGTACAAGATGGCACTGGACAGGCAGAGTCTACAACTGGGCTGTAGTCATGCTGATCAGGGGAAGAGGACATCACATGCCACTTGGGCCACTGAAGGCTGCACTTGGGAGCAGAGTGAACCTTGGGCCTGGAGAACCCAGTCTCGTGGCAACAAAAGAGAGGGTGACCCTCGCTTCCAGGGAGGACACAATGGATTGATTAATGCTGCAGACTGGCAGGGAGGGGAAGCCCATCAGGTCCAGGCCTGGGTGACTGAGTATTTTGTGAGGTCAGGGAATTTCAGATAAAGTCTTTGAGGACCGGGGAGGCTCAAAAACATCAAGCTGGCACTCCCAACTTTATGTCTTGCAATATAGTCAGCAAACTTGTTCTGGAAATGCTCCAGTATTATATTTATTTATTTATTTATTTATTTATTTATTTATTTGGTACCAGGTATTGAACTCAGGACCTTCCCCTTGCAAGTCAGGCAGCAGCACCACTGAGCTAAATCCCCGGCGCTCAGGTATTATTTTAGACTTTGAGAGCCGATACAAAATCAAGAATAGAATGTAGATCCTTATATAAGAGGAGATAGGACAAATTTCCACATTTTTATTGACAAAATTCAAAATATAATAATGACCCGGGGCAATGTTTTATCATAAAAATCTACAAATGAGAAAGTGGAATTCTTTATGGGAAGCTGGAGAATCATATTTTGCTGAATTGGAGTTTGATGGTAATGTTTCTTATCACAAATCGATTGCAAACGTTTATGTGCAATCAATTCCTAGCCGGGCCGTGGGAGACGGGCTGAGGACAGCTCTGCAGGGCTGGCTGGTGCCTGGGGTCGTCCTCACCTCGTGCCAGGCCTGCTCAGGGCTGGTGATGGGGAGGCAGCACCTGTGTCCCTGGGAGGCTGACACCCTCTGCCATGGGGACCCTGACAAGAACAGAGCAAGGCCTGATTGATATGATCAGGACTGGAATGGATCTGACATCAGAAAAGACCTCCGTCTCTGCACCGGCTTGGAGCAGTTGCCCGGAGTCGGGCCAGCAGGGTGCAGGCGGCCCGAGCTGTCACCCACTGTGTGTACAGAGCAGCCCCGCCCTGCCCCAGGGCTGAGGACGAATCATCATCACTCAGGGTTCTGTGGCCTGGGGACTGTGGGCTCCACACTCAGCTTCCACGTCCACAGTCGGCCAGCTGGGCTTTCCCCACCAGCCCTGCCTGCTCCTCTTATAAAATTCCCATTGCATTCTGTCACCTTCTCACGTTGAATTCCGCTTCCTTACTAGGTGATGCTTTATTGGTCTGGGATCCTGGTTCCTTGGGAACGGTGATCTGTGTTGATTTCAACCCCAACACAGTCCCTGCCTGGCCGCACCCCGAGCCGCCATCACCTGCCCCTCCAGTCCCTTCCATGCCCTCCCACTTTGTTGTCTGCTGAGGAGACTGACCACCTCCTGCTCACCATCCTGTTTCTTTATTTCCCGCTTTCCTCTTTGCACTTTGAGCTGGCACATGGGCACCAAGATGCCAAGTGCCATTCAACATCGGACCTCTGAAACAGTGCCCGCCAACAGCACACGCACAGAAGTGTACTGAGGAAGCCCCTAGGGAACACCCTGCACTGCCAACCTGCTTTTGGATAAACACCAAGGCTGCGTCCCCAGTCACGCCTCACTTGGGCCCTGTGTGCACAGCCCTCAGTCAATATTTGCAGAATGAATGGCATTTCCAGCTCCCTGCCCTGGGAAACACAGATGCAGGTGAGGGCCTCAGGTTCCCTCTTTCAGCTCTCAGGGGCTTGAATCAAGGGATCCTGAGACAGGAATGTGAGGTGCCCCAGGCCCCCTCTGCCTGGCCATCCACAGAGCTGCTTTCACAGCTTCCCGAGGTGGCCGTGCCAGCCCTGCGGAGTGGCAGGGCCTCTCTGGGCAGGAGCCACACTGGGGCCTTGTTCCCCACGTCCTCTGCGTGACCCTGCTCTGAGCCTGTGCCTCGGTGCTGCTGCAGGTCCCAAGCACGTCTGCCTTCTGTCCCTGGAGGCTCTGTGAGTCGTGGGGTGTGGACATGTGGGTCAGGATGGTGGGGGGCTGCCCAGCGTGGGCACAGGGCTGCAGCCTCCTCCCTCGCTTCTGGTCCGGGCCTGTGGCTCTGCAGGCGCCCCGCTCCTCAGTGAACAGAGCCTGTGCTCTGCAGTCTGCTTGCCTGGCTCCTTCTGCTGCGTGGTAAAGTGCCAGCTACTGCTCAGGGGACCAAGGGACACCATGAGGCTGGCGTCCCTCTGCCCATGGCAGCCGGGGCCAGGACGCTCAGGGGTGGCTTGGGCCGGGGTGAAGTAGCAGCCGCTGACACGCACTCCTGTGAGTTGATGCTGCTCACTGGCCAGAGGCTTGCAGGGGACTCTCAGTGTGACACAGCCTGGGTCCCCATGGCTGCCTGGCTCACTTCCAGCATGCAGCATGTGACTACCAGAATCAGAAAGATTCCTGTGGAGGGCCGGGGATTTAGCTCAGTGGTTTTGCCGCCTGCTGCACAAGCGCAAGGACCCGAGTTCGATCCCCGGTACCAAAAAAAAAAGAAAGAAAGATTCCTGTGGAACAAGGATTTGACACCACCTGTGCTCGGCTCCACTTGTCACCCTGGTGCTTGGATATCAGCGGTCAGAACGGAGACATGCGCGTTTCTAGGAGTGCTTGAACCGTGGTTTTCATTTACCTCTTTCTCGTGGGCTTAAACTTCAAAGTAACAAGGAGACCCAAAGGGCCCTCCTGGGGAGTGGCTCCGGATGACATCTTTGCCATCTTTCCAGGGTGTGGGAGGGCTCTGGAGGGGATTTGCCCAGCACTGAGACCTGGAAGCAGAGTCAATGCCATCAGGGCAGCGACTTCTCAGTCCTTTTCTGACACTGCATCTGCTGTTTCAGGCCCTGCGTTGCCTGGAGTTGGGCTAACGCAACGGTAGCCACGGCTGCTTTAATTATTGAATGTAAATTTGATTTTAGAAAACAGTTTGGCTTCCAGTTGCACATCTTAAGGTCTCGATGGCCATGGGTTGTGGCCTCCGTGGTGGCAGCATATGGAGGTCGTGTCCACTGTGCAGGGGACGCCCCTGACTCCCCTCCCGTCACCAGAGGTCTTCCTGTCCTCTGGCGTTATTGGCATTTTGAGAAGCTTCCTTTCTGGTTGACAGGGCTTTCCGGGGGCTTGGGGACATCACAGTGATGTCATGTGGGTCTCTCCACAGAGGATATGGGCAAGGGACTGACTTCTAGCTGGCTTTCAAAAGGAGAGCAATCCCAGAACGTGGCCCATTCAGACTCCACAGGGTCCCCCAGTCTGGTGCTGGTGAGCAGGAAGAGCTGTCCATCCAGTGGGGAGCCGTGGGTGACACTGCCAGGGGCCCCCGCCCTGACACAGGGATGATGAGTGAGCAGATGCCCCTGGAGCACCCTCCCTGCAGGGCCAAGTGCTCCCGTCCCAGCAGCAGGGTGCTGTCGGGGGCCCTGGGGCCACAGCGGGGACATGGGTGTCCAGAGAGGCCCCTGCTTTGCTGGGGTGCCAGCTCCAGCCTCTGCCTCCCGTAGTGGCATCGGTAAAATCCATCCACCTCTCCACGTGGGGACGGAGAAGGTCTACGGGTTGCAGCGTGACCCCGGCCCAGGACAGCTCCCCCATGCGACCAGTTTGCTCTTTCCCGTGACCCCAGGCCCCGCCCGGGTGCCTGTCCCACCTCTCCATCCACATGGTCCGGGCCTCTCTGGGGCCCCCAGGCCCCAAGATGGTGGCAGTGGGAGACTCTGGTGTTGGGGGTGGGCTGTAGTCAGTGTCCCACGGGGAGACCCGGACTCTGCTCCCGGCCACGTGTGCCCCTCTCGGCGTCAGATAGGCCACACGTCACGGTCGCCAGGGTCCTCTAGGGAAGGAGGCGAACTCAGTGAACTCATGTGTTTTAAGGATGCGTGTCCCCAAGCCACGCACAGTGGCCACGGATCTGCGGCTGGGTCACGGGTTGCCATGACAGCATCTCAGCCGGGCGGCCATGCTGGGGTGAGGAGCGAGCACTTCAGCATATGACTTTGGGGCTGGGGCAAACATTCACAATAATGTGTGCAAAGATTTATTCGTGAGAGTGACCGAAGCAGTTTGTTTCTTTTTGGGGGGCTGAGTTTTTTGTTTTTCTTTTTATTGAAACAGGGTCTTGCTATGTAGTTCAGGCTGTCCTCAAACATGTGGTGATCCTCCTGCCTCAGCCTCCCAAGTGCTGGGATTACAGGTGTGCGCCACCATGCCGAGCAGCAGTTTTGTTTCTAAGAGGATCCCAAAACAAAGAAAGCCACCTAAAAGGTCAACAAAGGTTGCTGACTGTTTAAATTGTGGTTCGTTGTGAAAGACCCATACCATGCAATCATTAAATTATGTTGGAAAGTCATAATTATCAAGGGCAATATTCCCAATCCTGTGAGTAAGAAAAATACACTATTACATAAAATTTGAGGCAATTGAAAGTCTGTATTCTTATAAACTATTATAAAAATGTTTCCATCTAAATGAACACTAACTTCAAAATAAATAAATGCCAAAAGACCTTCTCCGGACATTTGTCCTAATGATGGACAAAGACAGGACCATTCTGCTTGGACACTCAGCTACAGAGATATTTGTTTCCTCAAAATGATTTCTGAGCCAGGCATGGTGGTGCAGGCCTGTCATCCCAGCATCTGGGAGGCTGAGGCAACTTGGTAAAACCCAGTCTAAAATACAAAATCAAACAGTCTGGAGATGTAGCTCAGTGAAAAAGTTCTTGGTTCAATCTACAGTATCAGAGACACACACACACACACACACACACACACACACGCACATGGTTTTTTTAACATAAAAGTAAAACTTGTTTACTGAAAAGATAAAATCTTTACTTATTCACTCATTACACTAAGATTGGAAAGAAATCTGGGGAGATCAAGCCTCTTCAAAAATCTCCTTCCTAAGGGGTCAGGGATTTAGCTCAGTGCTTCCACTGCCTGCCTCAGAAGCACAAGGTTCCGAGTTTGATCCCTGGCACCGAAAAAAAAATCCCCCTCCTAGTAGGTCTGTAATTAAAAAAAATAAGATGCTCCGCACAACATTTAAACTATGAATATTTCTGAAAAATAATTATGACTAATCTTTTCTCTGTGCCCCTCTATGTTTTTCAACATAATTCTTTCTACATATACTTTTATAATCAGAGAAAAGCAATAGCATTTTTCCATCTTTAAAAGGAAGAAATCATCTATAAAATAACAACACCCAAATCTCTGAACAATATATGAAAGTTTTTAACTCAAACTAACATTTTCTTTCTTTTTTTTTTCAGAGGTTAAACAGTTTAAGACCAGAGTTTAGCTCAGTGGCGCGGCGCCTGCCTCAGAGGTTAAACAGTTTATTATGTACAAGTATAAAGTGCGACTAGAAATGGGCAGGGGCCAGGCCGGAAGACGTCCCCAGCTCAGTCCGTGATGATGAGCTTGTCCACTCCCCAGTCTGCATAGCTCCCATCGGGCAGGTAGCGGCGAATGATGATGAGGATCCTCCGGGCCTTGAGCTCCCTTCAGACCTAAGGCCTTGGAGTGTTTTATGCTTGGTCTAGCCACAGCATTGCTATTAATGTCATTTCTATAAATTCCTTTTCAAGGTAGCCTGTAAATTACGTATGGAAATCAATCTTACCACGCTCTACCTGCCTTAATAATGACAATTAATTATTAATTAATTAATAATTAATTAACAAGGTGAATCACTGTGCGTGTTCAGCCCACTGAGCTCTGAATTACTTTAGGCTGTTTCCAAAAACCAGGCCCACCTCCAGAAAGCTGAAAGGGCCTCAGAGCCACAGACTTTTCACAGGATCATAGAAAGGATTTTCAACGTTATGCCAAACAGTGGTGGGTGCCAAACGTTTCTTTCTCTTCTCTCTCACCCCTCAACTTCTCTGTCTGCAGAAGACATACCCTTGGAAGAGAATGGCAGATTGCCATAGCTCCACTTTCTGGAGTAGTATGTTTTTTAAAATTTTGTCTTCACCGCAAAATTGAAATCTCTTTCCACAGTTCAAAAGTTTGAGAACCTTCTCCATCTGCCTCAAAGTCTGCAGCATCTACAGATAAAATCGAAAGGAGACATTTGTGTGAGGTTGAGACAAGAGACCTCAGTCAGAAGCTGTGGGTGGTAAGAAGTGGAGACTTTACACACACGCATGCACACACACACGCATGCACGCATGCACGCACATGCACACACGCACTGGGGTTCAGGGGGAAGGCTCCAAAGGGTCCCCAGGCCACCTGGGCTCCTGGATTGGAAGAAACTTATCGCTTATCTTTGAACACTGGACTTGGAGTCTAACAAATCATTTTTCCGTTTCTACCCTAAAGCATTGTTTACTGGCAAGCTAAGACCTGTCTAGGTGGTAACGCAGTCGGATTTGTCCTTTAGCACCAATGTCCAACTTAAGCACCCAGGTTTCTAAAATAATGTTAAAAACTCATTGAAGGGAGTGGGTATAGGGTATGACCTTGGGGACTACATCTGGTCCCTGAATCCTTCTTCTTTGTCCTTTCTCCCTCTCTGCTTCCTGGCCACCATGAGGTGAGCAGCTTTCCTCCACCACACCCTTTGCCATGATGTTCTACCTTATCTCAGGCCTGGAAGGAATGGAGCCAGCCAACCATGGACTGAACCCTCTGAAACCATGAGCCAAAATATTTGGTTTTGGGTTTTTTTTTTTGTCACAGAAACAAAAAGCTGATGAACACAACAACATATAAAAAAGACCCTAGCGAGGACTCTACCCCTCCTACCATGTGAGGACATTGCAAGAAGCCATCATGTAGGAAGTGATCCTCACCAGACACCAGATCACCCACTCCTCAATCTCAGACTCCTGGCCCCCAGAACTGTGATAAATAAATTTCTGTTGTTTATAAGTTCTCTGGGTTACAGTATTTTCTTATAGTGGCTTGAACAGACTAAGACACAAATCTAACTCCTGCTTGGATGGTATAGGTTTGACAAGACTATCAGTTCTACACACTCAATTTATTTATTTTCTATATTTATGCATGAAATTGCAAATATGTAATATGTATGCTATGCTTTTATTTGTCCCTATGTTACTACTAGTTTTTATTCATTTTATACTTTCTATTTTGTTTATAATTTATTGCTTAATTTCCATTTTATTACTATTTTGAAAATAATAAACAAGTTTTATCTTGGTGAGAAGTCTCCTTTTCACACTACATTATTAAATGTGAATCCTTTTCCTTTATAGAAAAATGGATGGAAATTATTTGATGCTACTTTTAGTCTTTCATGCAGCTGACCATCTGTATCCACAACCCCTGCAAGCCTGGATTCAGCCATCCACAAGCCGAAAACATTTGGGGGAAAAAGTCACATTTATACTCAACATGTGTGGGCTTTTTTCCTGTCATTATTCCTTAAACTGTACACCATAACAGCTCTTTACATAGAACTTACATTGTGTTAGGAATTTTAAGTAATCTAGGTATGATTTTAAGTATATGGGAAGGTGTGTGTAGGTTATATTCAGAAATGATGCCACCTTTCATAGGAGGCTGAGTATGTGTGGAGTTTGGTATATTCAAAGGTTTAGAACAAATCCCCCATTGTTACTGGGTGGGGGGGACTGTACAGGAAGTTCCCAATTTAAAAATGAGTTCTGTTCCAAGAGAATTATTTGTAAGTAGGATTCATTTGCAAGCTGACAAAGTGAATCTTATAAAGTATACCTGTGAAAGTTCACCAACTCGAATGTTCCTAAGTTGGGAAGTTGCTGTGTTTTCACTTTTTTATCTCCTGTAAATCTCCACTTTAACACCTTGTGCCTTTTAATGGAAGAGTCTGGGCCATTTACATTTATTGTTGTGGAGGTTTTGCTTTCTTTGCTCTCCACCGAATGTTTTCTCTCAGCCAGAATGCCTTGAAAGTGTGAAGTGTGTTCTGTGTCCAGTGATGTAAAGTGTGCATTTAAAGGCCAAACAGCATCCTAGCCTCACCCATGAGAACCGAACTCTCCTCTGGTTTACCTCTTTCCTCATTTCTGTTTGAATTTCGGCTTTTGTGAGTTTCCCAAGTCAGTTCCTACTCATCCGTCCATTTCTCAGCATCCAAAATGTTCTTGCCAGTCTCTCCCTGCCCTTTTCTTCTTTCCTTAAGGATTTAAATCTTAAAAATAAAACCACACAAATAAACAGAAACAAAGCAGCCAGCTTTATTTGTTCTGTAAAGGAACACAGGTCCATAAAAAGTACTGCATCCTGAATACATTATTCACCTTTGTCTGAAATATTCTGGTCTTCACAGACACTTTTCTAACTTGACAGGAATTTGGTTTTGTTGCAGTGCTTGTGCTGGAAGTCAGGGTCTCTGCTACTGAGCCCCAGCCTCAGCCCCAGCAAAGCCCCCTGTTGGAGCTCCATCCCGGGTTACTTCAGCCCTCAGGCTTCTTTGTCTGCCAAGGTGGCCCTGAGCTGGCCAGTCCTGTGACAGTCTGCCAGGGCAAGAGCACCCTTTGACGCCATCACATTTAATAGCAATGTTACCCTCAGTCACTTCTTCCTCCTTTCCTTCCTTCCTTCTTTTCTTTTCTGGTTTGCATGCTGGACTACTTCTCAATCCTGCCTGCTTGCTTTTTATTTTATCTGGGGGACTTTTTTAAGATAAAAGACCAGCAGCCTCAGCAGGGCACAGTGGCACTGCCTGGGATCCCAGCAGTCTGGGTGGCTGAAGCAGGAAGATTCCAAGTGTGAGCCCAGCTTGTGCTATTTAGCAACATAGCAAGACCCCATCCCAAAATTTTTAAAAAGGCTGGGGATGTAGCTCAGGGTGAAGCCTTGGGTTCAATCCCCAGTACTGGAAAAAAGACAAGCAGCCTGGAGTATGGAGGCTACTGTGCTAACTCCTTGCCTGGCGTGAAGGTGATGCCACCGGCCTGGGTTCCTGGCACACAGAGGCAATGACCCTGTGGCCTCACCCACGCTGGGCAACACCCAAGAGTCCGCTGAGTGGCTCCATCTTGTAAAGGGTCATTCACAGATGAGCTGAGGAGCATCTCCCTGCAGGCCCTGTCCTGCGGGCGCTAAAGCACACAGTGGTCCCAGCTAAGCAGGGGAGTGAGGGTCTCAGCTGTCAGAGGCGAGGGTGAGCTGCCCGCCCACACACCAGCAGCTTTTTAATTGAGATCAGTTTGGGCTCCGCTCTGCGGGTCCACTCCCTTTTAGAAGCTCATGTCACTTGTCACCTGGTGAGGACAGACAGACTCCACCCAGGAGGCAATGTCAGGAATAAAGCATGCTTGTCTTGTTCCCCAAACTGGTGGTGTCGCCACGAGGGAGAATAATTAGCTATTCCAGGAGATGTGTGTGTTTTCATTCCCAGCCCCGAAGCTAATTGTCAGAAATGAAATCCATGTTTGTTTTTCTTTGGGTCTGTTTGAATTCCAAGTCTTCAGTCTCGGGGAGCTGGGTCAACCCGACTTCGCCTCAGCGTGTACCTTGGATGAATAAAGCCTTTATTCACGTCCCTGCTTCTCTCCAAAAGGCATGTGAGACAGCGTACAACAAAGGGTATCTTTCAATAATAAAATAGAAAGACTCAGGTACCGGAAACGGCACATCAGGGCTGGGGAAAGAGGGAGTAGGTGTTCCCGCTGCTGGGCTGCACGTTTTCCAGGAAACCTCTGATTCAGGCCTGAGCGTCCTGGTAGCCGAGTCAGAATGATAGCAATTCCTTAGTCCATCTCGAGTTCCAAGATAAGTGTTTTGTGCTGGGCTCTAATGAGGGGCACCGTGTTACAGAGCTCTCGGCTGCAAACGCAAATGTGGAATTTCCACGATAGTGTTTCTGTTTTGTTTTCTTGTTGCAGTACTGGGAATTAAAGCAAGGGAGCAACGAGCTACATCCCAATCCTTTTTATTTATTTATTTTTATTTAGAGACAGGCTCTTGCCCAGGCTGGCCTTGAACTTTCGATCCCTCCTGCCTCAGCCTCCTGAGAAGCTGGGACTATAAGTTTACGCCACCTCACCTGGCCTGTGATGACTTCTTTTTCTTTTCTGTTTTTTTTTTTTTCTTTTTTTTTTGAGACAGGGTCTTGCTATGCATTTCAGGCTGCCCTTGAACTCATGGCAATCTTCCTGCTTTAGCCTCTCAAGAGCCAGGATCACAGGCGTGAGCCAACCACACCCACCTGTGTCAGCTACTTCATTTGCAAAGAAAAGCATTTTCACTGGCTTGCTCCAGTAATGGGCTTGTTGAAGGCTATAAGATGTTTAATGCCCTCTCATACTTTCCATCAGAATTAGAATAAATCCCACAAAGCCCTCCAGCAGAGTCCGGGCTGGCCTCAAACTCAGGGATCCTCCTGACTCAGCCTCCCGAGTGCTGGGATTATAGGCATGCACCACCATGCCCAGTTATGTGTGGCATCTTTGATGCTTCGGCTGTGTCCCCATGTGGAGTTGTCCACGTCTGTGTGCTCAGAGCCGTCCTGGGGCTCCACGAATTTCGTGGCCATGGATGCCTTTGCTCCGAGTGCAGCCTGTGTGCCTGGCCCACAGCCTCCTCCACTCAGCCCCATTCAGGGCCCCACCTCCTCCCGGCTCCGCCCAACTGGGCTCGGAGACGAGCTGTTTCTCCCACGGCTGCTATAGGGCAGACGCATGTCCCCTTCCTGGAAACCGAGGGTGGGACTGCCTCGGCTCAGTGTGAGGTCAGCCTGCGGGGCAGCCCTTGCCCAAGATGCTGTGGACAGAGGCGTTTCGCGTTTGGGGTGCTTTAAGATTGTGGAATACTTGTGCACATGTAATGCGACACCTGGAGGATGAGACCCAACTCTGCCCCACACCCATTTCTGCCTCAGACACACTGCTGCGCCAGCCCGCAGGTCATTCCCTGCCGCATTTTTTGTGCGCCTGCCTTTGACTTCGCCCCGACACAGGCTCAGTCAGGTACGGAATTCTCCAGGTGCAATGTCACAGCCCTGAACTCCTCCAATTTTGGAGCATTTTGAAGGCTGGACTTCCGGATTAGGAGCTTGACCTGCATCTCTGCTGCCCTCCCTTCCCAGAGGGACAACTAGGGATTCTCAGTTTCCCCAGTAGCCCCCCCCCCCAGCCCTCTGACATCTCCAATATCCGAGACTCCCCCCCCCCCCCCCCCCGCAGGGCTCAGGCACCGCCCAGCCTGTGTGCCCTTCTGGGCCCTGTTTCCTTCCGCTGGAGGCCCAGCCTTGTTTGCTCTGGGCCCTGGACAGAAGCTGCCTGCAGAAAGCTTCTCCCTCCCTCCCAGGGAGCAGCCGGTCCCCAGGGCTCAGGCTTTGGGTGCCCACTGGGGCTGGGGCGGTTGGGACAAGCCATGCACAGATGGAGGGATCACTGTGGTCCAGACAGCCCTGCTGGTGGCCGGGGCGGGGCTGGGTGAGTCACGCAGGCCTTGTAGGATCACTCAGGTGCCAGGAAGGCCTGATTTGCCACCTCTGCAGTGGATCAAGGATGGTGAGGCGCTGAGGTCCAGGTCACTGCCCCGGGGACGTCCCCACCCCAGAGAGGCTGTGGCCGATTCCCTCCCATCTGCTGCACTGATCCGGAAAGCAGCAGCACACACAAGCCACAGGCGTCCCTCCAGGACGTCCGAGAACTCCTTGTCCTTTTAACAAGAAAGGTTAGATTCAGGCCGTAGGTCTGTGAGAATTCAGTACCTTGTTTTCAACAAATTTGCTTTCATGGTGGTTTATCCCTAGCCTGGACTCCTGGCTTTCCACTTAAGGGAGTGATAGGAAGTTGCTCTTTCAATGAACTCCTTCCTTGGTCTTTTTCTTTTTGCAGTGAGTCTTTAGTGAATTTTGTGAAGAATAACATGGGTTGGGCTGGCAGTGTATGGCCTTGGACCAAATCCAGTCTACAGCACTGTTGTCAATAAAACTTTATTGAGCTGGGTGTGGTGGCACACACCTGTAATCCCAGAATTTGGAAGGCTGAGACAGGAGGATTGCCATGAGTTCAAGGCCAGCCTTGTCTACACAGTGAGCCCAAGGACAGCCTGAACTACATAGCGAGACTGTTTTAAAAAAAGAGAGAGAGAGAGAATAAAACTTTATTGGCACATCTAATGGCACAGAGCCTGCCCACTTTAGCTGTCTATTCCTGGGGCTGCTTTCATCCAACAGCTCAGAGTTTCTGCACCAGAGACACAAGGCCTGGCACATGCACCATCCAGTCCACATCGGGACCACCTTGCAAGCCTGCTCTGGTGTGGACAGGTGGGCAGATGCTTGGCAGGGTGAATTTTCTTTTTGGCTTTTGCCTGTTTCCTCTGGGGGACTCTGGGTGCAGGGCACCCTCTTTCCAGGTATTCCCAGAGTACCCCTCCTCCCTGTCAGCAGCCTGTGTCCCTTGGGACTCTGCGTCAGGACACAAAAATGAAAATGTACACACTGCCCATTAAAGGTGGCATGCAGACGGACACAGGCAAAAGTGAGAAATGCACACTGCATTTCAGAGGCAGCAACAATCGAGTGAAATATCTCATTAATATTTTTTTCATACTGATGCCCTGTTAAAAGGGTGACATTTGGGATCTGCTATATTAGTGGGCATTATTAACACGAATCTTGTCTGCTTCTGACATTTTTAAAATGCGGCCACTAGAAAATGCAAAGTGACATCTGGGGCCCGGGTCCTACATCCGAAGCCTAGGGAAGTCGGTCCGTGTTTCTGGGGTTCGACCCCCGTTCCCTCCACAGCCACTTGTTGGAGTCAGTGTGGGCCACGAGTCTGCTGGTGACCCCGAGAGGAAATACAGCGCCACTAGGAAAACGAGTCACAGTTGCCCTCTACGTCCGGGACCTCCACAGGCTCCATTCCCCATGTGGCCTGCAGGGGGCAGTGTCTCAGATCACCAAGGTCATTGGCTCAGCCTGCGCCGGCTTCTCCAAAGCTTCTCCAAAGGCAGACAGCACCTTATTGACAATAAATACATCACAGGCCTTGGGCCGGAAGCCCACAGAAGGTGCTGCATTTTATCACTTAGTACCTTTTTTCTTTTTGCGGTGCTAGGGATGGAACCCAGGGCCTTGCACCTGAAGGCAACCACTCTAGCTACACAGTGGCCCTTTTTACTTTTTATTTTGAGACAGGTTTTCGCTAAATCGCTTGAGATCCTCCTGCTGCAGCCTCCCGGATGGCTGGGATGACAGGGGTGGGCCACCAAACTGGCTTTCAGTCCTTTAAGTCCCTGCAGTCCTGCTCCACCTGCCTGAGGCTGCACCCTGAGGCAGGAGAGAGGAGGGTGCCTCCAGGGTGGGCTGTCCCTTCCTCGTGGTTGGTTAGGGTGGCCCTGCTGGACAGGGCCTTCCCGGCCTGGACCCTGCCTCTGTGCGGAGGTCAGGGGTGCCCGTGGGGTGGCCCCGCCTCCAGTTCCTATGGTCTTGTTCTCCTTGCTTTAGGCAGAAGGCAGCTCTGGCTCTCCACGACCCAACTCAGAAGATCTGTGGAGAGAGCTGGCTGGGCTGCCGAAGCCAGAGCCCAATCTAAATGAATAAGCAGCCAAGGGCTGCAGGCCCCAGGGCGGGCTGTGGAAAGGCCAGGCGCACAAGTTCAAGCCCAGCCTGAGCAACTCAACGAACTGGTGAAACCCTCTCAAAACAAAGAGTAGGAAGGCCTGGAGATGCCGCTCAGGGCTGAGGCCCTGGATTCAATCCCCAGTACCCCAGGGGAAAAAAAATGAAGAAAGCATTTTGTATTTTCTTCTAAGACCTTCTTTCTACTTGTAAATATGCTGCTGGATCCCAGCATACCTATTAGTGTGCTGCACGGGGAGCCACGCCCAGCCTTCCTCCTGTGCCTGGGATTTTCGCTGAAAACTGTCTCACCGCCTCTGCCTCTCTTTCCCTCTGCTCCTTACAGCACCACGCCTCCTCCGGGCCTCGCGCTGTGCAGGGGGTGCGTCCTTGTGTCCATGGCGGCTGCCCGGATAAGGCCTGGGGTCGCAATCTCTGCCCGTTATTTAGCTTCAGGACTCCAGCTATGTCATTGAGCTCCTGGGAGCCTCAGTGTCACCAGATGCCAAATGGGGACGAAACTCAGCAATACAACCCCGCAGGGCTGGGGTTACTGAAATGTGTCAAATCTGCTCACCGCCAGGAACTGTCTGCCTGCCATGCAGTAGCATTGTGAGCATTTTCCTTTCTGCCGTTGAACCCAGTCGTGGCTGGTTTTAGATCCATCCCTGACCTGATGATTCCAACTCTGGGTCATCCCCAGATTGGGCTCCAGGAATTGGGTGGTTTCTTGTGTTCAGAGGCAGGGCTTTGAAAAGGTGTTCGGATCATGAGGTGCTGTCACCAGTGGATTCACCCACCCAGGACTTGACAGCCAAACTGGTGCTGGGGGCGGGGGTGTGGTGGGAAGGGGTGTGTCTCTGGGCGTGGCCTGTTGGAAGGGGTGTGTGTGGGCGTGGCTTGGGAGGGGCACCTCCCTCCCCTGCTCCTTCTCACTCAACTTCCGGTTCCCCATGCCTGGGAGCAGCTGACCTCCTCCAGGCCCCTCTGACACACCTTGGAGCCAGCAGATGACGGACTGTACCCAAGTCCCAGAATAAACCTCTCCTTCAAGCTGTGGGTGTCAGGTTTTTCCTCTCAGTGACAAGAAAATGAGTAAGATGAGCGTCCCATGTTTCATGCTGTTTGTGAAGTAATTTAGCTCACATCCTGGAAGTTCTATTGGGAAGGCGTTGGATTCCGTTATATTCCTCTGAACAGTCTTCTTGTTGTTGTGATGTTGTGAAGCGGGAAATTGAGTTGCTTGGGCTGAGTCTTCAAACAGCCTCCCCTGGAAGTCAAGGTAGGTGGAGATGACACAGGGCTGTCACTGTGCCCCTTTCCCTGGCTGGCTGCCTCCTGGCAGAGAGGAGGAATTTTCTCTCCGGAGCCCTGAGGTCAAGGACTCATCCTTGGCTAATGGCCACAGGATGGATTTTCCAGCCTCTTAAGCTGCCTGGTGATTTCCCCTTCAAGCATCCCCCAGGCAGCAGGATTTGTCTCCGAGCTCATTAGCAAGCTTTGTGCTTGGGGTGGTGTGGAGGAGCTATGAAAATTTAATGAAAGCGCAGCTTAAATTGACAGAGTGTTGGAAGAGTGCTCCTGAGGCAGGTGGCAAAGCTGAGCCTCACGGCATGTGGCCTTGAAGGCTCTCTCCTGGGTATGTTCCCTGGCACAGCGTCTCCCAAACCTTCAGATCATGACCCTGGGAGGCACGACCTGGGTCTCAGTCTGGTCAGCGTGCACACACGCACGTGCACACACATGCAGGCAAGCTCTGAAACAAGTCTCCTGCCACACTGCTAACCCTCACTGTGTATGACGCAGCCTATGCCTGTCACTTCTATTTGTTAAACGCTAGACATGGCTCACTACATGATTCCTACCCTGTGAATGGTTGAGACCCTCACTTTGAAAAATAATACCTTAGAGAAACAAGGTGGCTTGGCCGAGCAGTGTCAGCCATGTTATTGGTGATTTTAAAAAAGGCAGAATGGAGGGCCAGGAATTTAGCTCAGTGGCACCACGCCTGCCTCGAAAGAGTAAGGTCCTGAGTTCCATCCCCAGTACCACAAAAAAAAGGCAGATGGAAACCGAACTCTGTGCCCATCCACAGGAGAACAGATAAATAAATTGCTCAGTGTTTATTCAAGGGATTACATAGGATTAAAAGTGGACAGGCCAGCTGTGGTGCTGCACACCTGTAATCCCAGAACTTGGGAGGCTGAGGCAGGAGGATTGCTAGGAGTTCGAGGCCAGGCTGGGCCACACAGTGAGTGCAAAATCAGTCTGAACTCCACAGTGAGATCCTGTCTTAAAAGTCTAAAAAACAAAGAAAGAAAAGTGGGCAAGCTGGAGTGTTGTGCATCAATGTGGATGAATTCAGAATTTCTAAGATTGAGGGAATTGTAGAAAAACAGACACAGTGAGACTCCCTGTGTGTGCAGCTCCCTGTGTGTGCAGTGCTGGTGCCCAGGGAGATTTTCCGAGCTCATCTGTAAGGCAAGGCAACGGAATAATTAGCACCAAATTCAGGGTAACCATAGCTCAGGTGGGACCCCCTGGGAGCTCTCTCTTTCCTTCTGTGATATTTTCTTTCCTCACCCAGGCAGGGGATGTGTGGCTTTTTGTTGGATTCATCTCTCAATCTTTTTGATCTTCTGAAGCTCTTATTTAGAGAGAAATTTTCCTGAAAGATAATAAGATGGAAAAGCTGGTACCCATTTTCTCTCTGGCATTCCAGCTGCCAATCCACCAATTTGCCTGTGGTTTGAGGACTTCCTGCTACATTCCTGCCCTGATTAAGCAAGAATCTACTCAGACCCTTTGTGAGACTGTAAATTGCCCAGGCCGCAGGCAGGAGGACAGAGCGAGCCCAGCCACCACTGCTATAGTGCACTAATTTCCTCATCAGACCCAGCCCCGCCCTGGGCCTGCGCCCGACCTGGGAGCAATGGCTGAAAAACTCGGCCTCCTCCAGCTTTACAGACTTCATGGCTGGAATGGAGAAAGCAAGGGAAGCCAAGCTGTTTACTGCGACTCTGCCCAGCCTCGCTCCAACAAATTCTTTCCAGCTAGCTTTAAAAGAGTTCACAGTGAGCGGGTGGATAAAGACCCTGCAGCAGGCTGGTTCAGGAACAACTCGATTGCCAGCCAGGCCGAGGAGAGGAGGGAGCAGCTTGGGGCGACCGCAGCTCCGTATGGGGTGGAAGTGTCTGGAAGTCTTCCAAGAGCAGAAACTGTGGCCCCTCTCCTGTGCAGCCTGAGGGGCTTGGGGGCCCAGGGGGCCCAGATGCCTTGGTGGAAACACCCCGCTTCTCAGCCATCTCAGCTCCAGCCATGGCCCTAGCCTTCGCCTGGCTTTCTCGTGGCCAGAGAGCATAACATGCAGGAAAGCCATGTGGAGACTCACGGAGATCCTCCTGCCTCAGCCTCCTGAGTGCTGGGATCACATCCTGCACCACCACACCCAGCGCTGCCTCTTTCTCTCCGCACAGGGCGGCACTAACACACTCAGTGACAGCGCTTCAGCCTCAGTCCAGAGCTCACTTTGGGGAGAGAACTCAGTCCCTGGCCCGGGGCACACCAGAGACTCCAGCCCCTGCCCCGAGGCCCTTCCACCTCAAGGCTGGCCCATGACACAGTGTGTGTCTCTGTCCCTCCCCTTAGCAGCCCAAGTTCCCATCTCACTCTCTCCACGTCTTTCCTGGAAGGAAGCCCGGCTCCAAGAACCCGGGTGCCAGAGCCCAGTGCACCGGGAAGTGGGGTACTGAGGGCAGGGGGTAAAGTCAGACAGGCTCCACCTCCCAGCCCTTGGAGACACTGAGGTATAAAGGTGGAAAGTCAAGGCAGCCCTGGTAGCGCATACCTGTAATCTCAGCCCGTAGGAGGTCTTTTTAAATTTTTGAGACAAGCTCTCGCTAAATCGCTAAGTTCCTCCTGCCTCAGCCTCCCAGAGTGCTGAGATTACAGGTGTGTGCCATCATCTCTGGCTAAGGGATCCAGTTTTGTAGAGAATAGTTGGGGAAGGAGATTTTTCCTAGAACTTTATATTGAAAAAGTACCAAGATTATAAATGCATATCAGACTCCAATTACAAAAGTGCACTGAATTTTTAAATTATCAAAGAATAACTCACCAAGGATTTGGTGTAGTATTTTGGGTGTTTTGTTTTGTTTGGTTGAGACAGGGTTTCCCTGTGTAATTCAGGCTGTCCTTGAACTCACTGTGTAGTTCAGGTTGGCCTCAAACTCCCCGTGACCCTCCTGGCTCAGGCTCCCAGAGTGCTGGGATTACAGGCATGCGCCCGCACATCTGGCTCACTGGGGCCCATTTTTCTGGCAACACCACGTAGTCCCAGAACGGATGTCCTTCCTCCAGGGACTTTCAGAGCGAGACCATCAGCAGGTCCTTTGGGGAAGTGCCCGAGGGTGACATGTCCTCCTCATTTGCTTCTTCCCCAAGTCACCCTGTCTCCCAGCGTTACTTTCCCCAGCTGAGGGACCCTGTAGGCTGCCGGGATTTGCCGATTCACCCTGCAGCCTTCTCTTCCTGCCCCTCTAGGCTGCTGGACTCACAGGTAACTCGAGGCCACAAGGCCTGGGGTGGAGCCTGGGGCAGGGCCCCTCGGCCTGCTCACTGCAGAAAAAAGAAACGCGTGACCCAGAGGCTGTGACTTACAGTGACAGAACTGCTGCGTGACTCAGTGTTTCCTCACCTCCACTCTTAGGCTGCGCCTCACAGAACAGAAAAAGAGACTGCAAATGTCCCGCATGCTCATGGCAGGGCCATCAACTGGCCAGAAGGCATCACAGGACGTGGCAGACCACGCCACGGACCAGAGTTATGGGGATCGAAGTCTCTGGAGGCAAAAGAGTGGAGCCGCACTGGGAGAGATGGAGGCCCAGGGACAGAGATGCTCGGGACTAGAGAGAGCAGGGGTCTGCCCAGCATTCTGAATGAACTTTTCACTTTAACACGGTTAATTTCATGCTATGTGAATTTTGCCTCAATTTTTAAAAATCGCAGGCTGGTGTCGGATGAATCTGTCCAGGCCCAGTCAGCCAATCGGCTTCTGTGACATCTCACCACAGAGGATGGGGCACAGAAGATGCCCCTTCACAGGAGCCCTGGGGGCCCCTCTCCCTGCCTGGGGGAGTCAGAGCCGGGGAGGGTGGGCAGCGGGGCATCCCAGCCCAGAGCTGGAGGGCCAGGAGGAGCTGTGGTCGTGGCTGGGTCCCGGCCTCTGTGTGGTCTCGGGGGTTCAGAGAAGACCCAGCTTCTCTCCCTCCAGGCAGGGCCAGGTGGGGCCACTGCCTGGTGGCCTGGGGCACCAGGAGCCTGTGGGCAGACGGGGTGGGGGGGACCCCATACGGCCCCACCCCGAGGGGTGAGGCCTGAGCCTTCCCTCCAGGCTTGGAGTCCAGGAGCTCTGGGCTGGGAAAGAATCCACTGCCTTCCTTCTCCTGCCTCCAGCGGGCTCCCTTCCGCTGGGCGCAGAGAGCAGCCATCAGGCTAGCGGGTCATGAGACTCAGTTCCCAATAAGATTCGGGACCCTTGCGGGTCACATCAGAGCTGCTGCAGCAGTGCTGAAACACCACGGCACCTCTTCAGAGTGGCAGAAGCGCCTGCCCTCCCGGAGCGCATGTGCGCATACATGTGTGTATGTGTGTGTGTGTATGTGCTTGGCGGGCTGGGGATGGAACCCAGGGCCTAGGGATTGAGCTACATTCTCGGCCCTTTTGATTTTTTATTTTATTGTATTTTGAGGGTCTTGCTAAATTGCTCAGGCAAAACTGGAACTTGCCAGCCTCCTGCCTCAGCCTTCCAGTGCTGGGATCACAGGCATGCGCCACCAGGCCCTGCTGAGACCATGTTCTTTAATTCCTCTGAAAAGCAGCCCTTGTAAGCACAAATCCCAAATCTATTTGGTGATAAAGCTTTTAGTGCAAACTTTGCAGATCTATGTATTTTGCATTATGCATTAAAACCATTATTCTGAGGAGAGGCTCGTGGGCATAGCCAGGCCAGGAGCGGGTGACCCATGTCCCAGGTGGGCCTGAGGGGGTTGGCACAGATGTCACTATGCTCCTCAGACAGTGCACGATTGAAAGCACAGACATTGTAGACAGGCGTGGTGGCGCATACCTATAATCCCAGTATGCTGGGAGGCTGAGGAAGGAGGCTCACGGGTTGGAGCCCAGCCTGGGCAACTTAGTGAGACCTTGTCTCAAAATTACAAGTAAAAAGGGCTGAGGGTGTGGGCAGTGCAAAGGCCCTGGGTTCAAGTCCTAGTATTGAACCAGAAAAGAAGGAAGGGAGGAAGGGAGGAAGGAAATCAGGACCAGGATGCTAAGTGAGAGACATTCCTGACAGGATCTCTAACTAGAGATGATGCTGCCAACAGAACCAAAAATTATCGCTGAAAGAAAAGCTCATACTGCTTAAAAATAGAGCAAATGTCCTGAAATCAGAGAGTGTCACACTAGACAGGGGCAGGTAGAAGGGGGAGTTTTCCAGGTTCTCCATCACCCTGGCCTTGCCAAGGACAGAGACCTGCTCAAGTCTTGGCAGAGGGGAATGAAAGTCATCAATCCAGTCTTGGGGGACAGGGGACCTCTCCTCGCTGCGAAGTGCAGTAGAGAGGGATGCAGTGTCTCCGACTCTCTTGTCGTGTAGCTCCCCTGCCTCCATGTGTGTCTTCTGTTCCAGGACATTCTGGGAGGCTGAGGCAGGAAGGTCCCAAGTTGAGCCCAGCCCGAGCAATTCCGTGCCTCAGGGCACCTGGGTTCGATCCCTGGTACTGAGAAGTAAAAGGACAGAGAGGACAGCGGCACCTGGGCACTGCCCCTGCCAACACCACTGCTGTTGCCCCTACCCATCCCCCTCTACCACCACCCCGCTCCCTCCCCGGCCTCCACCACCAGAGTCTCCGGCACCTTCTGTGGGCCTGGAGCACCCTGTCCAGCACACGGGCCACTCTGGGTGGGACCCAGGGCCTCAGCAGTCAGTTCTACACCCAGAGCCCACGGAAGGCTGTCCCAGTGCTCTGGGGACAGCGAGGGGACCTGACGCTCCCTGGGGTCCCTGGGGCTGGACACAGGGGAGGCTGGGTCCACACCAGGCTGGACGGGGCTGCCTGGGAGTCGGTGCTGGGGACCTGGGTCTGAGCCCAGCGTGCAAGCCATGTGTCTGCTCCCATGAGGTCCCCACCCAGGGTCTCCAGCTGCTGGGGTCACAGACCACAGGGCCCTCCCCAGCTGTCACCAGCCAAGCTCTGCTTCCTCCCCCTAGGCTGCTGCAGGGCTCAGCATCTCTCTGTCCCTCCCACCCTCCCCTCCGGTCTCTCTGCCCTCTTGCTGTCCCTCCGCCAGACCAGGCTCCTGCACATCTGTGTTCCCTCTCTCAGGTCAGGACAGCTGAGCCAGCAGTTTCCACAGAGCTGCCGAGGTCCCCTGTCACCCCTGGAGTCCCCGGGGTACTGTGGTCCCCACAGAGCCAGCCCTTGGCCCTCCATTCAGGGACACGAGGAGCCAGCCTGGGGAGCCCTCTGGGAGCCCCCGACTCCTGCGGGGCCTCCCCTCCTGGCACTAGAGACCTCGGGGTTCTTGCCGAGGCGGGTTGGGAAGGACCTTCCGGGAGGCGCTCAGCGGGTGCGGGTGTGAACCGGCCGATCACTGCGCACCGCGCATCTAAGGGGTGGGGCTTAGGGCGGGCGCGGCCGGGTCAGCCAGGAGGGCAGCGGACAAGGCCTGGTGCGCAGGTGTTCGGGCCGTGGGCACCCTGGGCACCGCGGGGGACTTGCTGAGTTCACCCCAAGCAGAGGCGGGACCAGGCGGGGGAGGGCCCGAGACCCCTCCCAGTGGACACAGCCCCCCCACCCCATTTCGGGGGTGCCTTAAGTGGATTTGGTTTTCCCACAGCCGCCCTCCCGGGAGGCTGAGGCAGGAAGGTCCCAAGTTTGAGCCCAGCCCGGTGTCTCAGGGCTGGGCTCCTGTGGTGACCACTGTGACACTGTGGAGCGCTTGCTCCCCCTCACACAAAGGCTTCTGGGGCTCTGCGGCGGAAAAGGCAAAGAGGATCGCCATAACCGCACGGAGGGGCTAGGCGCTGTCTGCACAGCGGGTCCTGCTTTTCGGGGAGAGAACTGCAGTGTGTGCAGGCTGCGTCTGCTTTAGGGGCGGGGGCGCCCCAACCGGCTCTGGGTTTCCTTCATCATCCAAGTCACGGGCACCATCGACTCCTCTGAGCGGATCCGCGCGACCAGTGACGGCCGCCGACCTCCCACCGGGCCCAGTCTGTGCCCACCCTCCCTGCTCCTCCCTGCAGCCGCCTGGCCACGTGAGGGACAGATTTGGTCCCAGGGGAACGCGGCCCGGCCGGCCCGAGGAAACTCGGTGCACTTCCGGGGCAGAAGCCCTGCGAGCCACGGCGGGCCCCGCCCTTTTCTCTCTGTCCCCACCGAGAAGGAACCCGGATGTGCAAAAAAAAAATGGACGGCCACCCTGAAGTGACTTTGAAAAGTGGGCAACAAGCCTTTGCCTTTCGAAGCTGCCGAGGCCAGGGGCTGCCTGTTCCTGCAGCATAACCCGGCTTCTGCTGATGGATACCGCGACTGACAGATCACGGTGGAATTTGGAAGATAAAAAGGTGTAGAAACCCAACGCATACATAAAGAGCAAAATAAGAGATAGGTACTAGGAAATGGGGAGACAGAGCTCTTGCAAACAGGAAGGAAACTAAGAGCTAGGTGTAAAAAAGAACGAAGCTGTGTGACCCACAGGCACCGCCTCCCCACCGCCTGTAGGCCCACTGCCTACTGCAATCGTGGACTAACAAACATTAAAAACTTAAAAGCGAAGGGCGATGTCTGGATGCCAGCGGGGTCCTCTCAGGACAAAGCACACCTTTTCTGTATCTGATAGGTTACAGAAGTGCTGGATTGAGGAATCCCGTGCCTCTAAGGGTGTGTGAGTTTCAGCGAGTCATGGACAAAAATGTCCTAGATGTTTTGCTTAAACAAGACAGGGAAATATGAGCCCGGTAAAAGTGTGATGCAGTGGCTTGGTACTTTAACGCGGAGGACAGAAAAGTCTCTAGTGTCAGGGGGCGCGCGCCTGTAGTCCCAAAGTTCAAGGCCAGCCTGGACTATGTAGTGCGTTCAAGGCCAGCGAGACCTAAAGAAAAAATGTCTCCAGTGCTACACCACAGGGCTCTGTAAAGGATTTTTCTCTTACAAGGGTGTGCCAGTCACATTCAGAATGACCCAGACCTGGGAAGAGAACTGAAACTGAGGCCAGACGATCTCTGAACAAACCAGAAAGGCTGGAAATAGATGTGATATGTTCCTGCAGCAGCGGGACTGCAGTGAGGCACGGCTGAGTGCGCCATGCGAGTTGCTCTGAAGGCGGGTGCTCCCAGAGCACGCACGCTGCTCCCATACAATCATCGCATTGTGTTCTCCACTGCAGCCTGCTTATTTCATTCCCTGCTTTGCACAAGAGTTGTATTCAGTGAATGTATAGGGGGAAAAAAAAGCAAACATATAACTTTTTCCATAAAGAAACTCGGGGGACGTGGGCTCTGCCCTTGTGGAATGAATGCTTCTCACTCAAGGAGTCAGCTGAATCTGACAAACGCTTATTGAGCACCTACTAAGTACCCAACCCTGCTGGCTGCTGGGGGTCAGGTGGTGATTAAAACAAACGCCTTCCATCACAGAGTCGCCTTTTAGTGGAGAAGACACAGAAAAGACAGCCCTGTGATTTCAGGAGGTGACACATTCTACCGAGACAGTGAAACAGAGAGAGGGACGGGGAGCAATCTGACAAGGGGTCAGAGCTTCCTGCAGGTCAGCAACAGACTGTCCCGCCTGAGCCCAGCCCTGAGTGGGGATCGCCAGGACACCCCCCACAAATGCACAAAACACTAAGTCTGAACTGGGGTGTTTTCCTTAGCTTGGCTTATTTTTCGCAGCCACAGTTTCCTTGTGCCTTAGAAGCCCCAGGAAAGTGTTTGTTTAGCGAGAGCATTTCGTTATTTCTCAGTCTTTTATCCCCCTTCTTTTTCTTCTTCTCCTTTTACCTTCTTTCCCTTTGCCCTTATTTTTCTTTGTTTGGATTTTGAGCAAAAACTTACTCTCCACGGTGATATTTGCCCCTGTGAATGTCAGTGGGCTAAGCAAGCTAGAAAAACAGTCGTTGGAAAGAGCCAGGACAGCCAGGGGTCAGGCTAGACAGCAGTGGGGGACCTTGCAGGGGTGGCGTTGTCTGAGGTGGTGACCTTGGCAAAGTCAGCAAACCGCTCCCAAGTGCAGCTGGCCCTTCTGGCCCGGGGAGGGGGCCAAAGTCCCTTCCTAGGGTCTGTCCTCAAGGGAGCACGGAAGGGGACGCACTCTGGGCCCCGCTCGGCCAAAAGTCACCCGCGATATTACATCTGGCTCTGCACTTGGGGAAGACTGTGATTTAAATTTCAAAGGATTAAAGGAAACTCACTGAAGGCCAGGGATTTAGCTCAGTGGTTCCGCCGCCTGCCTCACAAGCGCAAGGTCCCGAGTTCAATGAAGGAAGAAGCCCACGGAAATGGGATGAAGAGCTGGAACAAAATAAAAGATCATTTTTGAACCATACAACTGCAAAAAAGTCAAATGTGAAGGGATGAATGCCTTTTGTGCCCTAAGCAAGTTTTTGGCAAAACAAAACATGCAAAGTATTTTGTTGTGTGTTTGCTCTAAGAATTAGAACACAGTTCCCGAACCTTGTTAAATTAAGATTAAAATTAGTGAATTACATATTTGTAGTGTTTTTGGTACCAGGGATTGAACTTGGGAGCTTGTGCTTCTGAGGAAGTGCGCTGCCACTGAGGTACATCCCTGGCCTACGTGTCTGTAGTTTTAGGTTTACTTTGCCATCGGCTGCTGTAGCAAACGGCTGCACAGCGCAGTGGCTACCGCTGGGCGATCAGCAGGGGGCGCTGTCCACACTGTCGCCCCGGGACCCGGCCAGTGGGGGCTTGGAGACCGTGTCAGCCAGTGGCTGGAGGACGATGCAGTGGGGGCATTCATGGGCCACCGTGGTCTGGCAGCCAGCACTCCGCTGCCAGCCACCCCCTGCACACGGCCCCTGGAGGAAGGAAGGGCCAGCAGGCCTCCGTAGTCTTGTCCCATGTTCCCTGCTCTGGGCCCACGTGTCTCAGGCCACTGTCACCACTGCCACTGTCGAGTGGCTTCAGCAGCCAACGTACCTCAGCGTCTGCCGAGGCCTCGTGGGCAAACAGTCCACGGCGGGCTCCCAGCTGGTCCCAACATGGCAGGTGCCTACTGCCTCTCACTGAGCTTCCCGGACTCGGCTTACCAGTGTGTGTGGACCCATTCTTGCAAAATGAAGTGAAAACTAAACACGGCTTGTCTCAGAGATGCGGTCAGTTCGAGACCTCATGCATCCACCTGCCCACCCACCCCCACCCACCCACACTGGCTTCTCTTCAGAGCGGACACATCTTCCGCCTTTTACAAACAATAGTTCATGACCCACCCCACACAAAAGCAGCAGGAAGCGCTGTGCAGAAAGGAAAAGGGGTAAGTCCCGCTCTGCTTTTGAGAAGTTTACGATCCAGGTTTGGAGTTGAGAGCTTGACATACACAGCTGGCAGCGAGGCCAGCCTGGTGCACGGGACACACCGGAGCGGAGCCGCAGGTGCCTGTGCCCCACGCCACCCTCTCCTCGCAGGCACCAGCTTCCTTCCAGCCTCTTGCTTATCTCTGCTTTTCTCAAAGTTCTTCACAATTGCTCCCACTTTTCCTTTCCTCCTTGTCCTTTTCTCCCATCTGTGGTTCTCTGTTTATTCCTACATCCCTCTCTCTGCGCCTCTCTTCAACGCATTCCTGTACCATGGATCCCTCCAGTGTGTGCCTGCCCCAGGGCCTTTGCACCTCAGCTCCCCGTGCTGGGAATGCCCTCCCTGGGCTCTGGGTGCTGCTCCCTTCTCACCACACTGATCTCAGTTCAGAAGTTTCCTTGAAGGAGCTGCACTGGCCTTGCCTCCCCCAGCTGCCACACCCCATGCTGGTCAGGCCACCCCATCATCCCGTGTTATTCCCACTGCATGTTACCGCTCTGGAATCATCTTGCTTACTTATGTTCTTCCCCACACCCAGGCTCTGCTCTCCCAGGCCCGGAGTCTCCTCTGCCCCACCAGACACCCCGGGTCTTCACTTCCAGCTGCAGCCCGCACCCCCGGGTGTCTGCCTGGACCAGATCTCCCAGGGTGGGGACAAGGGCAGACTGTGGACATACGGGGCCCTTGCGGATCGCTGTGGCCCCGGTAACTGCCAGCCTCCATCTCCCTGGGGCGTGGGGACAGCCCGTGTTAGGGGGACTCCTCTGTCCGGTGTCCATGTGGCTCATGCTCGGCCTTGGCTGAGCTGGTCCCCAACACACCTGGTGGTCCGCCTGCCCGGGAGTCGGATGTAGCACTGGGCCACAAGTCCTCGAGTGAGTCTGCCCTCACTGCTCTTGCAGAGCCCTGGCCCGTTTCAGGGAGCCCTTTTTCATCCTTAGACCCACTGGGTCAGCAAGGGACATTTCGGCCCTGTGGGTTCAGGCAGCCACACTCACCAGGGAGCAACATGGTGGGTTCTTGAGGAGGGGCTCATTTGAAACCCAGGTGGATGAGGTGTGGCGTTAGCCAGGCAGTGGCGGATTTGCAGTGACCGTCCGGGCACGCAGGGGAGGCCCTCCTGCCTCTGCCCCATGCCACGTGTGCCCGGCGCCCCATGCCAGCCCTAAGGATCTGCATCGAATTTAAACCACAACAGACTGCAAGACAACCACTGCCGGCCGGGGATGCAGGCTGGGGCGCAGCGCCTGCCCAGCAAGTGCGAGGCCCCGAGTTCCATTCCTAGCAGCAAAAAAGAAAAAAACCCACAACTATGGAGCCCTGAGGCTGACGAGGGTAAAATGCAGGAAGACAAAGAGATGGATGCCTGCCCAGGGACTCAGGAGCCACGAAAGCTTTTCCAATCTTTCTTTCTGTCCGTCCGTCTTTCTTTCTTTCTTTCTTTCTTTTGTTTTTTGTATCGGGGATTGAACTCAGGACCTCACACTTGCCAGGCGGCTGCTGTACCACTGAGCTACATCCCTGGCCACAGCCTTTTTCTATAAAGAGCCAAGCATGCCTAGAATCCCAGATACTAGAGAGGCTGAGGCAGGAGAATCTCAAGTTTGAAAGCAGCCTGGGGACTTTGTGAGATTCAATCTCAAAAATAAATTTAAAAAGGCCGGGGGTGTGGCTCTGAGGTAGAGTGCTCACCAGCATGTGCAAGGCCCTGGGTTCCATCCTCAGCACCACAAGAGAAAAAAAAAATAGGCTCACAGACTATATGGTCTCTGTCTCGAGAAGAAAACTCAGTAACCCGACAGTCGGGGCTGTCATCTAGCCCTGCTTGACCCCGGTGATCCAGGCAGCATCTGCTGAGGTGCCGGTTGCGTTGGGGATAGGACATTCCCCTGATGCCAAAATACCTGGCCAGGAATTCCGAGTGGATCACAACGGGAAAGCACCCTAGGGCCGGAGAGAGGCGGCAATGCCCCTCCGTGGCAGCCTGCAGTCAGACCAGCTGATGCGTGTGGCCCCCCGCTCTGAGCTGGTGGCAGCACAGACCCTGGGAGAGGTGTTTCCATCCTGAGCCTCAGCCAGGGGAAGCCGCACGGAGATCTCATTGATCGTGAGCTTTCGAGCTGCCCACAGCAGGAACAGCAAAGACCAGGAGGAGGCCTGTGGGGGCCTGGGCTTTGACCCTGCCCGAGGGGATGATGGAAGTGCTAGGGCCCCGCTTTCTCCCGCAGTTCCCAGGGCCTGGGCAGAGCCGATCCAGGCCGGTGGCGCCTGTGTTTCCGGAGGAGCAGGTGTGCGGGACAGAGGAGCTCGTTCAAGCCCCCACGGAAGGCGCCCCCGTGTGGGATGGGGGTGCGAGTGCACAGGCACCGTCCCTGCTCTCGGGGGACGGCCCAGGAGGATCTGGGGGCTCAGGTCCTGAGGTCCACCACGGACTTTTAAATCAGCAAAACAGACAGACAGCAAAGTGGTGTGTGGGCCTGGAGAGGGCGCGGGGCTGTCAGTGCGGCTGGCCTAGAGTGGATTTGGATTTTCTGGTTTTGTTTTTGTTTTCTGGTACTGGGGTTTGAACCCAAGTCCTTCAGACTAAGCTACATCCCCAACACCCACCCCCCTTTCACCTTGAGGCAGGTTCTCACGAAGTTGCTAAATTGCCCAGGCTGGGCTGAAATTTGCAATCCTCCCGCCTCAGCCTCCCTTCTTTCAACTTTCCAAAACAAAAATCTGGGGGTGCCTGCCCCCCGCAACACACATCTGGCTTGGAGCTTTCTCCCAATGGTAAGGACCTGTTTTTACTACACGCTGTCACCACTCTGGTCCTGCCTGGTGTAATTAAGTGCACTGAGGACATAAATAGGGTTTTTGTTTATAGCACTGGGAGGAGCCGCAGAAAGTGGAGGTGTGAAGCCGAGTTCACAGCCAGGGAGAAGCTGGTGGCAGGAGGGGCGGAGCCGGTGCCTGGCCAGGCCAGCCAAGTCCCTGTCATTAAAGCCCTGGGCCCCTGGGCTGCTCCAGACACTGAACCAGCACCCCAGAGCACATTCCAGGTCACAGCAGCCCACGCGCTGTGCTTGCCCAGCCCGCCAGGGATGCCCTGACCGGGCCAACAGTGGCCAGGAAAGGCCGGCTGGAAACGAAGCAGTGACTCACTGTCCAGGTGGTGACCAGTCGGAGATGCTGGCAGCTTCTCCAGGGAAAAAGCACAGAGATGACCAGCCACCAGGGACACTCAGCGCCCGCTGGGCCACAGGGCCAGCCCTGCTGGGACATTCAGTCCCGGGGAGCTGTCAGCCACAGCGCCCACCTTAAAGCACTCAGCATCTGACCGTGTGGCCAGGGATGGATGGACAGTGGGCTGTGGCCAGGGGGCACCACTCTGCCCCTTGCTCTGTCCACCCTGTCCCTGGACCCCTCTCCAGTGTGAGGCCACGGGCATTCCAGGGTCCCTGAACACCGACAGTCCCCAGGGCCCTCGGGAAAGGCAGCCACCTAGGTCATGGTGTCCTCCCGTCTTCTTCTAGAACATACTAAGGTGTGTGTGTGTCTTGTGCATGTGTACGTGTGTGTGCATGACTTGGGTGTACGGGTGCACATGTTCATGTGAGTGTGTGTGTGTGTGCTGCATGCGCATGTGTATTGTGTGTCTATGTGTGTAGACATCATCAACTGCATCAGTTCCCTTGCTCCTTTCTCACAGCCAGGCAGGGTGGAATGCCTGGGGACAGGACCAGCCGAGCTGGGGACGACCCCACAGTGGGCCCAGAGCTCAGCTTGTGCCTGGGAGCAGGGACGCATGGCTGGTTGTGCTGTGTGCACTGCAGCCGGCTGACCCTCACTAACCATTTATCCCTTCATCCTCACCCATTTCCACTGTGTGCCCCACTCATTCTGCCTTCGAGGACCCCGTCTGTGATGGGGGAGACAGACAGAGCCTTGTTCCCTGTCCCAGGAGAAGTCTCGTCCTGTGGGTGGTGACCCTGGGAGGCCCCCCGGCGATGGCCCAGCCCTTGGGGTGAGCTCAGGCCTGGTGGCCCCCGCTCTGGGCCTCATTTCCCGAGTTCCCAGATGCATGGAGGAAGCTGGGGCTGAATCCACGGGCCACCCGGCTGCCCCAAATGCATCCTGTGTGCTGCAGAGTGACCAGGCCGTCCAGCATGTGGGCACTCGAAGGAGGTGCATGGCCCAGGGGAAGCAGGGCCCGGAGCCTCTCTCTGGCACAGTGGCTCAATCAGACAGGCATCTGCAGACTGTCAGTCACCGTCACCTGAGCTTTCGACTCAGCCTGGGCCTGAGTCTCTGGGCCTGCACAGCAGGCAGCTCTGCGGGTCACAGGAAGGCCCTGTGGCTGGGCCCCACCCGGGACCCCAGTCCTTCTGCCCCAGTGTCCAGTCCCAGATGCCCACATCTCTCCTAGCCCTGGCTTCTAGGGCTGTGTGACCTCAAGCAGGTCACTTAACCTCTCTGTACTCTGGGGCTCCATCTTTTTTTTTTTTTTTTGGTACTGGGGATCGAACTTGGGTCCTTGCACTTGTGCAGCAGGTGGCGAAACCACTGAGCTAAATCTCTGGCCCACCATCTGCCATTTTAAAAAACACTGGGCTTCTACTTCGTGCATCGGGATGCTTTGCCGGGTTCAAGGCAGGCCTTGTGTGTGCGGGGACATCACACGCTGTCCAGAGGCCCACCCAGGAGCATCACGCCAATGGTGCCCAGTGGCTAAGGACAGTCGACGAAGAGCCCTTTCTCTATGTGACCTTCCGTCACCCTCTGACCTTTCCCTCTCGCAGGGCTGAGCCCCCCAAAAAGCAGCCTGGGAAATCCTAATGCTGAGGTGCCGGGCTCCGGTCACACTGGCCACTTTCCTTTGTCCTTTCCAGGTGCTTGTGAACATAGGCGAGTTCATGCACATGGAGGTGAATGTGTCCCTTCACAGCCGGGACACACACTGAGCCCCCCTGCTGTCCAGCACAGCACGGGACACTGTCGGGGACAGGGTCTCCTCCTGCCCCATTCCGCTCCTTCTCCAAACTCCTCCCCGTAACCCAAAACAGGAAGGGGGATCCAGGTCAAGCGTCCCTGGGCCGCAGGGGTACCCCAAGCTCAAAGCCCTGCGCCTGCCTCCTGTGGCCCCTGCTTGTGTGGCCGGGCTGGGCATTCTGATCTTGAAGTCCCCAGAGCTTCTAGCCCCTTTCCTCCTGCTCCCCGCCAGCATGTGGCAAGCAAGTGTATGGAAATTCCGGCCTTTCCGCCTTTCTGACATTTGCGGGCCATCTGGCACCATGAGAAGTAGAAGCATCCACAGTTCTGGCCTTCTCCACTCAATGGGCAGCCCTCGGTCGGCAGCAGCCAATCCCAACAGAATAGGTCAGAGGTCACAGGGCACCAGGTCATGTGCGTGGGCTGCACGCTGGCAGCTGACCTCTGTAGGGTCGTGCTTTTCTTTCCGCTTGGGACACACCCGTCTCTGACTCTGTTGCACACTGGCACCTCAGGGGAGCTTCCGGCCCCAAGCGGGCACCATCACAAAGGCTCTCGTGTGAGCCGGCATGAAGGGCACAGGCCAGGTTGGATGGAGCGGGAGAGCCCCTCGCCCGGAGCACAGAATTCACGACAGGGAGTTGGGACAACTTTTCCTGCAACATTTCAAAGTCAAGATGGAAGCACACGGGTCAAAAGGAACAAAATACTAACATTTTACACAAGGTTGGGGAACCCTGTGTTGGGGGCTCCTGGCCACCAGCCTCACCACCCTCCTGCCCTTGACTTCTGTCCCTGCCGGAAGGCGCCCTGCCCACCATCCTCTGAAGAGAAGTGGCCGTGGTCCACCGACAACACAGCCCAAGGGCCCTGGAGGGCACGGGAGGGTGAGCTTGAATGGCCCCACACGTGGGAGGGGACGAAGTTCAGCCACCCGTTTCCATCCAGTGGCCCAGGGGCCGAGGAGGCCCAGGCTGAAGCCTGTGAGCCTCAGCTGTGTCCACCGTTTTCCTTAGAAGGTCCCAGATGGGTCTTGCTGGTTCCTCGCGGCTTCTGCTCTCTGTCCTTGTCTGATGGTGTGGGAGTCGCTGTCCCCAGACAAAGGGCGTCCGGCCACCCCTAGGAGCTCTCGGCCCTGTGGCCTGCTGTGTGGGTCTCCTCCGACAGCTCCTCAGGGCAGGGCCAGCGCCGGACGCCTGCCCCAGGCTCTGGTGGGGTTAGGAGGGCTTAGTAGCCCCGACTGGAAGAACACAAGTCCAGGCACTGGGGTGTCCCACGCTCCTCTCTCCAGCCCCCGCCTGGGCCCTGCGCTCTGCCACAGACCGGGATGGACGGGACCAGTGTGACCGTGCCCTATTAGCTGTCCACACCTGACACCTGCAGACTCCTAAATTCCCTGCTGGGGGCCCCCGGGGCGGCACCGGACGTGGGGACCCCTTGCTGAGGGGAAGGGAAGCAGGGTCGGGGTCTTGTGGGCAGAAGGAAATAAGAGATAAGATGGGCGAGGCCCTTGGCCACAGGCAAGGCGGCTTGGGGGCCCCGGAGAGAAAGCCCCGTGCCAGCTCCCCAAAGCTCTCCACCCAAAGCTCAAGGCGGTGGCCTGCCATCCGCATAATTAGGCACAAATCAGGGGCGGACCCGAGATGCCGTGGAGTATGAACTTCTTGTCCCCAGAGGGAGAGTTGCAGATGGAGCCAGAGCTGCGGAGGGAATCCAGGGAATCGCAGGGAATCCAGGGAATCCAGGGAATCGCTGGGTCCGCCCTGTTCCGGGGCGGGGCCGCACGTGGGCGCGAGGGCCGGCGGGGCGGGGCGGTGCCAGGGAGGGGGCGGTGCCTAGAAAAGGAGCCGGCGGGCTGGGGCCCGGGGTGCGGGGCACGGGCCCGAGCGCGCTCTGCGCGGCCCGAGCGAGGTGCAGGAGCCCCCGGAGCCGGGCGCCCGCACCCCGCGCCGCCAGACATGGTGCGGCACCTGCCTCTGCAGGGCGTGGGCAGCCTGAAGGAGCAGCGTCGCGACGGCCAGCTGGACAGCCCCGACTCTGGGCTGCCCCCCAGCCCTCCCTTCTACGCCCGGGCTCCCGGCACCCTCGACAGTGCTCCGGCGGAGGGCCCCGGCGCGGCCTCAGAGGCCCCCGGCCCCGGAGAGGCCAGAGCGGTAAGGATGCACCCCCTGCAGGAACTGGGGCGCCCTCCCCAGGCGGGACCCCGGCCTTAGGTGGCGGTGCTCAGCCTGACCCGGGCATCCGTGGAGCCCTCCCGGGAGTGGGGCCGCTCTTAGGGCACAGGGGGCAGGGGCGCGTGGGGTGTGTGGGGGACAGTGTCTGCGATCCCCAAAAGGGCTGCTGGCTGCGGGCCAGGCGGCTGGAGGGGGCGGCCGGGGGAGGGGGGGCGGCTGCCCCGTCCCCTGCTTCCCCCTGGGCCGTTTACTGCCCCGCTGCAGTCCTGAAGGTCTTTTGCTAACTGAAGGCAGACAGAAGCCTTCCTTCCCGGGTCGCAGGGCTGTCGACGTGGAGCTCCAGGTCGGGAGCCCCAGGAGCGGGGCCTCCTCCAGACGAAGCTTAGCCCTGGGTGGACCCAGCTTGGCGGCTGGATGGGGCCGGGATGCTGAGGGCGCCACCTCCGTGGTGGGGAAGTGACAGGCTGAGGGGGTGGGGTCCTGCATCCCAGTGGAGTCTCCCTGTGCACCTCCTTTGCGCCCTAGTCCAGGGGTCCCCAGTTTGGCTGCCTGTGGAGTCGCTTGGGGAACCCTAAGGAGCACCCACTCCCCCATGCCCGTGCGTGTGTCTGTTGGATTGATACTGGGCAGAACCGGGCACCGGGATTTAAGGGGTCTCCTCAGGTGCCGTCCATGTGTGGTGGAGTTGGAAACCTCTGTCTTCCACCAAAATCCTGCAGCGAACTTGAACTGAGATCTCTCCCATGGGATGGGTGGGGGTCGCAGGGGTGCTGGGGCTTGCAGGGCTTTCTAGGAGCGGGGCTGTGTGCAGGGGTGTTGGTCTTGCTGTCTGAAGGGGCCAGTTTGTCCCAGACTTGGCCCACTGGTGTCGGGGAATGCGAGCTGTGCTCGAGGTGGTACGCCGGTGGCTCCCACTGGGGCTGCGAGCAGGGCTGAGAGGGTGTCTGACCCGGGGCTCTCCTTTGCCGCCGGTCTGGGTGCCTCCTCTCTCCCAGGCCGGCAGTGGCGGCCACCCGAACAGACTGCCTGGCCTGCTTGTCTTGGCTGAGCCGTTGGGTTCATCGCTCCCTTCCTTGCTAACTGGGCCGCCCTGAGAAGCGAAGCCCGACCCCTTCCTCACAGGTGATTTCCCGGAGTGCCCGGAGCCCGTCCCCCACGCCAGGAACGGCCGAGCTTTCCTCGAATTGCCCCATTTAATCTTCACCATGTGCCTATGGCTGTCTGCACACCCTTTACCCCCATTTTCTACAAAGGAAACTGAGGCACAGGGAAGGTTAGCAGCTTGCCCAAAGCTGGGACAGACCCCAGAGACCCTGGCTCCAAAGTGAGACCCCAAGCCTGATACTCTCCTGCTTTTCACTGTGCAGCTGACGAACTACTTTAAAAAGTTTAATAAAAATAACCAAATGCCTGGGTACCTGTGGGGGTTGAAATGCTACTTTTAATGAACCGAAAGCAAGAGGTTGCCATGGGCAACCCCCCAGGCATAGCCCGGCCTACCTCCCACCCCCCATGAACACCAGGGCGTGTCCTCCCCACCCCAGGCGGTGTTGCTAATCTGTGGTTCACAGCTCCCGATCCAGGCCCTTGGGACAGAGGGTTTCGAAGGCACCAGAAGAGGCAGGCGCTGAGGCAGGCGCTGAGCCAGGCCAGGTTTCCTTGGCGTCTTGTGTCATTCAAGCCAGGGCGGATGCCGGGTTACGGACACCGCCTGCCTTATCAGAGTTAGTGGTGCCAACTCGCCCAGGGGAGCTGGTCGCAGCCCTGTCCCCAAGCCCTGGCCACCCAGGACCTCGGCGGTTTGTCACCCCGCCCTGATCCTGGCCATGACTGCCCGATTAGCACGTGCTTCTCCTCAGAGAAGCTTCCGAGCTTCCAAGAGAGCAGGGCTTCCAGACGGCCCCTCAGGATGTAAGAGCCCGGGGACAGGGACCAGGACAGGGACACATGGGCTCCCCCACACTGGGTTTTCCAGTCACTCTGGGAGCAAAGGTAGGAATGTTCCTGATGACTGCAGAACCTCAGAGACCTACCGTGTGCTGCACACAGGCTGGGGGCACGGGGACAGCAGTGAACCAGACATTCGAAGTTCTTGCCTTCACTGAATTGGCATTCTGGAGGGGCAGACACAGCCACCAACTGATATCCGTGATGCGCCACTGGGTGGGGTGACAAACATCCCATGACAGAAAGCTGGGAGGGAGGAGCAGCTGCTTTGGAAAGGTGGTCCAGAAAGTGATGCTTAACAAACCTGAATACACCGGGGTGCTCATGAGGCTTACAGGGCTGAAGTGTGTCTCAGGCCAAGAGAAGGGTAGGTGCAAAGGGCCTGAGGCAGGGGTGGCGCTAGGGAACCGGAGGAGGCCTGAGCGGCTGGAGGCTGGAGGGTGAGGGCCAGGGTGGGAGGGAGCGGCTGGGCAGAAAGTGGCCTTCTGCATCTCAGGGACCTGTCTCTGTGTGCAGGGCTTGCTTGCTGTACTACCAACTGGCCCACGGCTACCATGCCGGGCAGGTGAGGCAGAAGTGGCTCTGTCCCCTCGGCTCCCAGGCCTGCAGTCCTGTCGCGGGCGGGGTGACAGCCACTTCCTTCCTCGCTTGTCCCTGCCCGGAGTGACCACAGGAGCTCATGTGCGGAAGTGGGTGCTCGTGGTGCCTGCCCGGCGCCAGGGCAGCCTGCGGGGTGGCGCTGACTGGCGCCTGCACCGTCCTCGACCTCGTCCTGGTCCTCTCGGGATCTTGGCTGCCACCCGGATGCCTGGGTTTTCTCCGTTGTTTCCGGTCTGTGATGGCGACACCGAGTATGAGAGGAGACCGGGAGTGAGGGCAGGAGCTTGGGAAGGGTGGAAAGACAGACGATGGACAGGAGAGGCGACAGACAGACGGACGGAGGGAAAGTGAAGAGATGGGTGGACAGGCGCACAGCTGGGTGCAGGGGTGGATGGACAGAGAAATGGGTGGCTGGGCGGATGGGCGGACAGGGTAAGGAGGCAGGAGGCAGGCTCACGGGGCAGGTATTGGCTCGAGTAAGTGGGGTAGCCACGTGGGAGGGGCCGTTTGCTGCGAGGGAGGCTGAGGACAGCCGAGGCGGACTCCCTGTCTGCGGCCTCCTCCTCCTGCACCCACAGAGCCTCTGCTCCAGCTGCTGGGATGAGGAGCGGCAGAAGCCCCGGCCCGTCGTGAGGGCAGGGCCGCCCCATGGGCCCGCAGTCACTCCCCTCAGGTGCTGCCTTGGGGTTCGCCGTGTCCGCCTTTGTGAGGCAGGGCCAGCTCTGCACGCGGTCTTCGGGGGCCTCCCGGTCACCATGAGGTGGGCCTTCAGGAAAGGGCACGGCGGAGGGGAGATGCTGCCCTGCCCTTGGTCCCCCAAGAGGTGGCCCCGGGCCCTGGACTGGCCAGGGGACCCCAGGGGCGCCTGTCCCTGCCTCCTGGGGCTGCGGCCAAGTGCCCCACCCTGGCGGTCACAGCGCGTCCAACGTCCCGCGCGTCCGTCTTGTTTCCTTGGCTTGTGGAGGCGTCAGGCCAGCCCCGCTCCGTTTTCACCTGCCTTGTCCTCTGTGTCCCTTTCTTAAGGACACCCCTCTCTGGACTCACGCTGCTGAGGCCCTTCCTTGGCCGCTGTCCTCCCGCCACCACCCTGCACAACTCGCTGTGCCTACCCGCCTGTCCCAGCCCGGGCACACGAGAATTGGGTCAGGCGGGCTCCACCTCTGCGCCCTGTCTTCCGGTGGCTCGGGCTGGGGCCCTGAGCACCATGTGCGCCGTCTGTTTCCTCCCAGCCAGGAGTTTACCTTGCCTGGGCTCCAGGGAGCCGCCTGAAACTCTGGCATGGTTGGCCGTGGCCTCTCACCCCTGCCCGCCCAGGGGACCAGGGTGCCGCTGGCTGCCCAGCCTGAAACGGGCTCCCCTGGGCTCAAGGAGGAGCTGGGGACCTGGGCGGGCAGGAAAGCAGAGTCTGGGGGATCCCTGCCTGCCCGTTCCCTGCAGCCCCCCGCCCCAGCCTGTGTCCTGGCCCCACCGCTGGCCCCACCGCTGGCCCCACGGGCTCAGCCCAGCCCCGTTAGGGAGGAGCCCATCTGGCCCCGCTGGGAAGGGCACCTGGTTCTGCCTGTGGCCCAAGGGGCTGCCCTCCATCACCCCCTTTTGTAGGAGAACCCTGGGCGTGCTAGGGCTCAGGCGCCCTTGGGAGAGACAGAATTCTTTCTCTAAATACACAGTTGTGGAGTCCAGCAGCTGGGGTCCATGCTGACCCAACAGTGGGCCTTGGAATGGCCACCAAGAAACGGGAGCCTGAAGGAGGAGAGGCTCCCTAAGGGCCGGTGCCCCCTCTGTGTCCAAGCACTGCGTCCTGTCCTTGCCTGGCTGTCCCCTGCTCCGTCCCTGTCCCTTTCCCCAGTGAGGATCCAGGGACCTGGGCTCTGGTCTGGGGGGAGCCCTTTAAGCTGAGACCAAAGGAGGGCGGAAGAGGAGCCACCACTGACCCAGGCAGCGCTCGCTCGGCGGACAGCTTGGTGGGCCTGGGTTCTGTCCAGAGCACTGAGTGTGGCCAGCAGGTGGCCCGTGGGGTGGGAGGTGATGATGACGTGTGGTGGTGGGTGACTGGGGCCAGAACACGGGCAGCGGTAGCAGAGCCCTTTGTGCCCACGATGCAGCCCGGAGGAGGCCGGGCTTGGCAAGCAGGGTCGCTGAGAGGGTGGAGCCCCAGAGGGGGGCTCGGGCCTTGGCTGCTCCCCGAGCTCTGGAACCTCAGGGTTCCTTTGTGGGTTCTGCCCAGTGCTCCGGGACACGGGACTGCAGTGAACTTGCCTCCCCATCCCGCGGCAGCAGGGCCCTGGCTCCGGCCCTCCCGTCCCTTCCTGTCTGGTGTGGCCTGTCCTCCTGCTGTAAGGACGCGGTCCCCCGGCTGGGTCGGCCGCACTCTGGGAGCCTTAACTGGCGTCTGCCACGCCCTGCTGGGAGCCAGGCCCACTGCAGGCTCTGGGTGGGTGTGAGGCTTCAGGGAGCCAGTCCCCACGCGCAGCTATCTCCTGGTGTCCTTGCCCTTCCCTTCTGTTGTCCTCACGGTCCTGTTGGCCACCGCGTCTCCCACGTGCGTCTGCACTCTGCTCACCCACTCCCCAGCATGGGCAGGCAGGGCCAGGGGCTGCGGGGGCTGAGTTTTGGGGGCCTCTGAGCCACTTGTTGTTTCTGGGGGGAGCTGGCAGCAGGCTGGACCCTCACCCTGGGTTAGGCTTAAAACCAGGCCAGCAAGAGAGGAACGATGATGATGATGATGAGTAGTAGGAAGACAGAACACTACACTGAAATAAAATTATTTAGGATGTATAAATATTTTTCAGGCCAAAGTTGACCATGGGGCAACAGTGCTAGAACTGAGACCTCGAGGAGGGGAAGGACGGAGGGCAAGGACGGAGGGCCCCCAGGGCTCTCAGTGACAGACGGACAGGGATTTGCTGGGGTCGGCGAAGGGCTGCGGAGGCCCCAAAGTGCAGTGTGGGGTGCAGAGCCTTTCAAGAGTGAAGGATGGGGACAGGGAGACCAGGAGGTCCCCATGTTGGCTTCAGCCTGGGCCACGGGCACAGGGGCATCTGCGTTTTCAGAATCAGCCTGAGCCAAGACCAGGGGCTTCAGGCCTGGCTTGACCTAGGCTGCCAACAGCGTGGGCAAGACGGGACCTTTCGCCATCTCTGGTCTCCGCACTCCTTGCTGTTGCCTTGGGCAGCACTGCATGGGCTGGGGTGCTCTGTCACACCGCCCTGGCCCCCGCCTCCACGGGGCCCTGTGCTGGCTCTGGGGCTCGGTGTGGCCAGGGCCGTCCCCTTGAGGAGCTGTCTGAGGACCAGGCCACAGGGTGGGGTGGGAGCGGGGGTCCTGGCAGGTGGGCTTCTGGTGGACCCCACAAAACCACCTCAAGATGGAGCCAGGGCTGGCCGGCTTGGGGGAGCCAAGGCTCCTGGACCCCAGGACCACCGAACTCTGGCATCCGTGCCTCTTCCCACAGCCCCCTCCCCGCTTCCAAGACGCCCTGGCCCCCCAGATGAGGCCACGGATGCTGCCGGTGGTGTTCGGGGAGAGCATCGAGGTGGACCCGGAACCCACACATGAGATCCGGTGAGTGGCTGTGGGCCCTGGGCCGGTGCAGCAGGGCCCAGAGCTGGGAGGCAGCGGGCGGCTGGGATGCGGCCCTGACTCCCGGGGGCCCGGGACACACTGGTCACTGCAGGCTGTGCATCCAGGGTGGTGACTTTCTGGAAACCCTACCCGGATGCTGCACAGCTGCAGGAGTCCCGATGCCTCCAGTCACCCCGCACTGTGGGCCCAGCCAGGGGTTCCCACACTCGCTCTTCATAGATAGGGACTTTTTGGGGACCCATTAGAGAAAAGGTTGGTGACACCTTGCCCTTTAGCTCCTAGCAACACCACTATCCAGTCCTCTTCTTGCCCACATTTTGCCCACTGACCCACTGCTGAACCGTCATGCCTGCTGGTTTTTTTTTTTGTACTGGGGATCGAACTGGGGCCTTGCACTTACGAAGCAGGCGGCAGAACCACTGAGCTAAATCCCCGGCCCCCATCATGCCTGCTTTTAACCCCAATTCAGGACCCAAATAAGGTCACGTGCTGCAATCAGGTGTTCCCCCCGCCCCCCGTGTGCCCCCCCCCCGGTACTGGGGATTGAGCACAGGGCCTTTGCAATGAGCTACATCTCCAGCCCTCTCACTTTAAAGTTTTTTTTTTATGAAATAGGGTCTTGCTAAATCGCTAAGTTGTCCAGGCTGGGATTGAACTTGGTGATCCTCCTGCCTCAGCCTCCCACTGCATTGGGATTGATTACAGGCGTGCGCCACCACGCTTGTTCTCTCCTCTCTTTGGTCCTCTCCGAACTGGATCAGTGCCCCGGCCTTCTGTGCCCTTCGTGACCGTGACATGTGGTGGGGGCGCTGAGTGCACGGTGGGCACTAGGGTCCTCTCCCGGCTCACTGGCACCTTTCCTCTGTCCCAGCTGCAACTCTGAGGTCAAGTATGCGTCTGAGAGGCACTTCCGGGATAAGGTGTTCTATGCGCCGGTGCCCACGGTCACGGCCTACAGCGAGACCATCGTGGCGGCGCCCAACTGCACGTGGCGCAGCTTCCGCAGCCAGCTGACCCTGGAGCCGCGGCCGCGCGCGCTGCTTTTCCGCAGCACGACCATCATCTTCCCCAAGCGCATGCGCAGCTCCTTCCGTACCACCCTGCACTGCAGCCTGGGCCGGCCGCGCCGCTCGTTCACGGCCAGCGTGCAGCTGCGGTTGTGCGGGGCGCCCGCGGCGCTCTGACCTGGCCGCCCCGCGAGGCTGTCCGGGGCAGCCACCTGTCCGCGTGGGGGGCCCAGCTGATGCCCCGCTTTCTTGGCCCTGCAGTGGCGCTGCCTGCGGGCGAGGAGAGGTCTGCGATCTGGGGCGTCCCCAGGACAGCGTGCACGCCCTGTGGGGATGGCTCCGAGCCTGTGGGAGGCGAGAGGGTGACACTCAGGCCGCCCCTGGGTCTGGAGGGCTGGCTGGCCCGAGCGCCTGGAGGACCTTGAGCCTGGACATCAGGGCGCAGCTGCTGGAAAGGGCGCTGCTGTGGCAGTGTCCGATGGCCCCAGACCAGTGCAGCTGGACAGAGGGCGCCCCGGGCCAGCACTAAGGTCGCCTTCAGGACTGGGCCTCTTGGACCCTGAAGCCTTTCTGTTGGGGCCAATGGGAGGCACAGAAGGTCTTGGAGACGCTGTTGACCTCTTCAGGCCAATCTATACAGGGGGTGCCGAGCTCAGCCCTGGCCTCAAGAGAAACAGGGCCACCACCCTCCTCCGGCCACCAGCTCCCGCCTGGCACAGGCCAGTGCCATCCCATGGGAGGAGGAAGGGCCGGACAGACTCAGCTCCAGTGGGTGGCTCAGAGTCCCACAGCCTGGTGCTGCCCCTTCCCAGACCTGGGGGCTCCAATGGCCGGGCTGCCCCCTTCCCCTGGCAGCCCCAGGAGGGGAGAGGCGGCCACTGGGCTCAAGCCCCTCCGTGGGGTGCAGGCCCCTGGGGTAGTGACCTCAGGAGAGACTGTCAGCTGCACAGGCAGCGCATCTGGAGATGCGTTGTGAGCAACAGGTAATTTAAGAAGTCAGCGATTATCTTAATAAAATGCACAACCCACAGGGACTTTCTCTTGTTTCTGGGACCCTCGAGTCCCCTGGACAGGAAGGAGGCGCCACTCCGTGGGAAGCCCTTCTCCCTGACCCCATGTGCCTGATGTGCATATCTGGAGGTGCAAACAGGTGCGACCCTGGCAGGATGTATGAGACAGGGGTCTGGGGGTGTCAGCTGAGGGACAGGGATAGGGCTGGTGGAGGGGACCGTGTGGGCTGAGACCCGTGATGCCCCCCACTCCATAATTCTGGTCCAAGCCAGATGTCCCTGGTGGAAGGACAAGGCCCGTGGCCAGCCCCACACTGCCACCTGGCTGCCGGCCTCAGCACTGCAGCCAGGCCAGGATGGCCCTTCTGGGTGGCTTGGAACCCAGGGCAGGCAGGAACCCAAGGCCCAGAGCTCACACAGGACACTCCCTGCACTGCTCAGGGGACTCCGCTCCTCCCGCTCAGCCAGACACCTCTCCCCACCTGCACCCTCAGAACACAGGTCCACAGCCAAGGGACACCCAGGCTGGACACCAGACGCTGGAAGCCTGGGGCCAGGGGGCCTGCGTGCAACTCAGGGGCATTTTGCTCAGGGAGAGCAAAAAGGAGCAGGGGTTTGCAGGCCTTCCTGGGGCACCTGTTCTGCCAGGGGTGCTGGGAGCTGCCCGAGGGGCTCTGGACGGCTTCTGGCAGCCAGCAAGTGGTCTCCACGCCTGGCTCATTTGGGACAGGGGGACACAGGCCGGCCAGCCCTCACCCACAGCCCCAGGAATGCCGACCAGGAAGGGTGACCTCACAGCCCTCTGGTCTCTGCCCTGGGACAGGGCGGCCCTCAGAGCCCATGTGGCAGAAGAAGCTCGAGGCAGGGGTGGTCTTTCTCCCTCCAAGACACCTGTGAGGGCCCTGGCGCCTCCCAAGCCCCGGGTGGCTGGACAGGGACGATGGGCCACAGCAGGGAGGTGTGTTCTCCCCACAGCCTCAGCTCAGCCCTCAGCCTGGCTCTGGCCACTTCACACCTGGCCAGGGACAGGATGGGGACAAACACTGGGAGGGGACAGCACAGGTCAGGTGCCAGGCCCAGAGGGAAGGAGGGGGATAGGGGAGCCAGCCAGGCAAGGACCCAGGCAGAGCACATACTGCATCATGGCACAGACCCATGGGCTCTGAGGGACCAAGGTGCTTCTGGGACTTCACACCGAGCCACAGTGGAGGTGGCGGCTCAGCCCAAACTGGCAGGGCCATGCTCCTCCACCTAGGGTTTAGAGTAGGAGGAAGGGGAGGGTACACTTAATTCCCATGGATGCAGTGAGCAGGAGTGACACCGAACATGCTTTCCAGCTAGGATGGACAGCCAAACACGCTCTCTAGTGTGAATACCACACTCCCCACGGGCATGACAGACACCCTCATCACGGTGTGAACACCACGCTCCCCACAGGCGGGACACCCTCATTGTGGTGTGAATACCTCACACTCCCCACGGGCATGACAGAATCCTCATCATGGTGTGAACACCTCACGCTCCCCACAGGTGTGACACCCTCATTGTGGTGTGAATACCTCACACTCCCCACAGGCGTGACAGAATCCTCATCATGGTGTGAACACCTCACGCTCCCCATGGGCTGAGAGACACCCTCATCGTGGTGTGAACACCTCATGCTCCCCGTGGGCGTCAGTCACCATCATGGTGTGAATACCTCACATTCCCCATGGGTGTGACTGCTGACTCCCACAACAGGTGTGAATATCTCATATACCATGACTGTAACTGGTGAACACTCCCCATGGTGCGAATATCTCACACTCCCCACAAAGTGTGACAGTGGACATCCTCACCACATTGTGAACAGCTGACATGCTCCTCATGGGTGTGAGTGCCAGGCACCTTCACCACAGGTGTTATACCACACTTCCCATGGCAACTACTGGACACCCTCACAATAGGTGTGAATACCTCATACATCAGGGGTGTGACAAGTGAACACCCTCCAGCATGGGTGAATCCCACACTGCAGGCATGCCTGGCTGCTAAGACATCTTCAGGTAGCAGGTGTGAATACCTCACATACCCACCACGATGTCACAACTGGAAACCCTCACTGTGGGTGTATCTGACACTGTCATGAGTGTGAACACAGCACACTCACCGCGGCTGTGAGGGCCATCTTTATCCTGGTGTGACCATGATGTGAGTTCTCCATGCCCTATGACCACCCTTCCCGAAGGTTGGAGTGGCCCTCGGGGTCACACTCCCCAGCCCTCAGTTCCTACCTGCCCTCCTCCTGGTTGCCAATCCGAAGCAGAGAACGTTGGTGACTTGAGTATAATTCGCTTTAATTACAACAACATGTGTAAATGACAGGATGCCACCGCCGTGCGCAGGTGGCGGCCACAGAATACGCATCAAATTCATTCTGCCCAAGGAAGGGGGGAGGCGGGGGACTTGTGAGCAGGGGGCCCCAGCCCCTCGGTCCTGTGGATGGTGGGGTCACCGCCCAATGGCCGCACACGGCCCCTGAGCAGTAAGCAGATGGGAAGCAGAGCAGCAATAATACTGGGTGAGTCCTTCCTTGCGTAAAACATCTGAATTAACTCATTGAAGGTATCAAAAATATACCCTGTAAACCAATACACCATTTACACCTGCCTCCTCTTCCCACCGCTGCGGCCACTGCGTGCGAGCGAAGAAACGGTCCAGGTCCGTGGCGTCTGCCCGGCCGACCCGGCTTCCAGCAGTTTCACCAGCTGGGGCGGCCCGTGGGGACCGGGACAAGAGCCTAGAGGCTGGATGAGGCCCGTGTTCGTCTGTCCAGAGCAGTAAGCGGGGTGGGAGGCAGAGGGAGGGTGCGGGGGCCACTAGCTCGGATTAGACTTTGGTTCCAGATGCGCTGGGGGAGGCAGTGGGGTGGAGGTGCGTAGTCGTCCTGTCTTGGGTCCCCGCTGCCCCGGCCTTGCGCGTGTGGCTGCCACATGCTCGCCACGCGCCTCCCCAGCCCGCCACCCTCCCCTCCCGAGCACCAGGTGAACATCCCCTGAGAAAGGTCACTGCACAGGGCCAGCCCGGGTGGGAGTCGTAGTTAAGGCTTTAGACAGGCAAGGACGCCAGCTCCGCTCTGGATGGACGGACAGACGCACGCGCACGGCAGGCGGACTCAGGGCTCCTTCCTCTCTGGGCCGCTTCTACCGGGACCTGGCACCGCCATGCGCAGTCACTCACTGTCGGAGAGCGTCTCGTACTGCGAGCAGAGTAGTGGCTTGGGCTCCTCCTCCCAGGCGTGGTGGGCACCAGCGAGGACCCCGCTGCCCGCGGGGATGCCAGGTGGGGGCGGCGAGGCCATGACACCTGCCTGCAGCCGCATGATCAGGGGGTTGTAGGGGAATGGCGTGGAGCCTGTGGGACGACAGGGGCATGGCTCAGGGGGCCACCTGCCGGCTACACCAGCCGCTGTCCACCCAGGGACCTTCAGGCCTGTGACACTTTTCACTTCCCTGCCCGACTCCTCCAGGGTGCTATGCATAGGATATCCTGACTCACGAAAAGAAACCCATGGCCCTGGCCGCTGCCTGCCCTACATCCTGGTGCCCAAGTGGCCCTCCGTCTCCCTCCCCTCCCTGGGCCTGGGCAGCCCCAGCCACACCTCTGCCCTCCAAGGCAGCCTATCTGGGCGCTGCCTGCAGCCCTCCCGACCGCACCTGCACAGCGGTGCGCACCTGTGGACGAGGGCCGGTCCTCCCACACGCGGTTGGTGAGTGGTGTCCGGCGGTTGCAGTCCCCCTCGGAGTGCACCGAGGAGACAGAGGGTGGCCGGTCTCCGGACACCAGACCTGGGGCTGGGGACTTGGCTTTTCGGCTGCTGGGTCTGCCAGAGACCTTGCCCTTCCCACCGCTGCCTGCAGGAAGGACAGAGGGAACAGGGCTGCATTGGACAATGACAACAGCACCCGTACCATGGGGAAATGGAGTTGGGTGGGCTGAGTCCTGCCATGGGGAAGCCACCTGGGCCACACCGAGGCTGACCACATGGCCGGACCCAGCCCGGCACCGGGGGAAGGGGTCACAACGCCCTTAGGCTGCCCTGTGGCTCCCGAGGCCCTGGGGTTGCAACCCTGAGCCTCATGCCTCAGGCCTCTGCTGGACCCTGCGTGTTGCCCAGGATGGCACCAGGGCCAACGGGCTGTGGCCCCTGTGCAGGACCAGGACCCCAAGGCCAAGCCGGACCCCACTAAGAGCCTCAGGGTCAGAGTGGCCAGCTGAGCCTCAAGTCCTCGCTCAGCGCCTGCTCCGAGGTGGCAGGGGACGCCAGGGACTGGGCCCTGGCCAGCTGTCCCCCATCTTCGCAGCCCGGGTAGGCCCTCTCCCACCAGGGCCCCAGGAGCCAGCCGGAGCCCCAGGGGTGGGGCAGGGCATGGGCAGCGGTGTCAGCGTCTGCGGAAGCAGCGGCAGGGAGGCACCGGGTGTCGCCCAGCTCAGGGTTAGCAAACTACAGAACAATGTCCAACGCACGAGTCACACAAGCTGCAAGCTCTGGGGTCAGAGGACGCAGGAGCGAGGAGTAATAACACCGGGTGGGCGAGCGGGCGGGCGGGACAGACGGGGCGGGCAGGCGGGGAGGCCGCAGACCTGGCGAGGTGAGCGCAGGGTCACTCCGTCCGTCAGCAGCGGTTATGGGCATAGCGGCCGCGGGGAGGCTGGCACTGGCATTCAGAGGGTTAAAAGCATTGGCGCCGAGTGGCGGGGGCTCTTCCCACTGATCATATTTACCCATGAGCGCCTTTCTAATTATGGCCTCCAGCCCCATGTTGGTGCTGGCATGCTCCGGCACTGCCTGGCTTCTACAGGTCATTAGGCCTGGGATGGAGAGAGACAGATAGACGAACGACAGACACACACACACACACACACACGCACACACACACACACACGCGCGCGCACACACACACGCGCGCGCACACACACGCACACGCACACGCACGCACACACACACACACACACACAGGGGGCCGGGCGGGAGCCAGAGGGGCGCGGAGGGGGGAGGAGAGAGAATACACAGTGAGCACATTTTGCAAAGCAACACGTCTCTTCATTTCCCTCCCCCTTGTCCTGCAGGGTGGTGCTGGCAATGGGAAGGGACCTAAGGGGACCCCGGAATCCCTGGGTGTTCCCAGGCAGTGGAGCTGGGGAGGGGAGAGGTCCCCAGCCTCATTTCTACTCTGCCCTGGGAAGTCAGAAGCCTCTGCTCAACTCCAATCCTGACCCCTGCAGCTGCTGCTGCTGCTGCTGCTTTTTAACTCCAGTGGCTTCAAAGCGGGGCCAGGAGGAGAGAGCTGGCCTGGCCAGGGGCGGGGGGGGGGGGCTTGGGGTCTGGCATTGAGCCTGAGCTGGGCACTGACAGTGGCAGGACAGGGCTGGGGGTGAAGATTCAGTCCGGCTCCTCCAGGGGCTGGGGAAGGACCCAGGGAGGGACGGTGACCCGATCGCCTGCAAGGCTGGGAACCCAATGTCCTTGCTGGACCCCCAAACTGGGCCTGCCTCTCTGCCCCCATCCAGGAGCCAGAGGAGAAAGGTGCAGAGACGGTCGGGGGCGGGGCTGGCAGCCATGCAGTTAGTGCATGCGGGGAACAGGGTAGAGCTAGAGACAGCTGACGACCACTCCGCCCAGCCCCAGCTGGCCTGGCCCTGGGACAAGGACAAAGTAGTGGATGCCACCACCTGGTCCCGAGCAATGCTTCCAGACCCCGCTGCGCAACCCCGCTAAGCCCCTTTTGGTTCCCAGGTTTCCTTTCTCTTTGAACCACGCAGGAGGACTCTGCAGACCCTGGCAGGCAGGACCTCTTCTCGGCTCTCTGGGTACCCAGATGTGACTCTCAAAACCTCTCCCAGAGCCCTAGTCCGACCCGCCTACCCAGGATCCTCGCCCAGACAGCGGGGACATGAAGGGCCGCACATGGGGCTCCGTGTTTGCGAACCAGCCACTCCCCTCAGAGCCCCACTTCTGGGAGGCCACTGGCCATACAGCTGCACTGCTGGGTGCTGCCCACACCACCTCCCACCAGCATTAAAACGCCACGCCCATCAAGGAAAACCAGGATTTGCAACAGAGATAGAAAAGAAGTTAAAATCCCACACATTCAGCAGACCCGGGAGAGCAGCAGTGCCACAGGGCAGACCCAGGCCTGACAGCTGCAGTGCAGCGGTGCTGCGGGGCTTCTCCCAGAGGTCGCGGCCCGGACCGGACAGAGCCCGCTTGGATGGGTGTTTCTCCACTGAAGGCCAAGTCTGAGTGCCAGAGAAGGGGCCTGCGAACTGTTTTTGGGGATTAACCTGCATTAAGGGAGAAAATCTGGGCGTGGCGGTGATGCCTGTCACCCAGCCTTCCGAGAGGCTGAGGCAGGCGGACTCTAGGTCCGAGCCCAGCTAGGGAACTTCGTGAGACCCTGTCTCAAAATAGAATGTGAAACAAGGGCCAGGGATGCGGCTCAGTGTGAAGGCCCTGGGTTCAAGCCCTAATTCCACAAAAAACAAAGTAAAACAAGAACAAAAATCACATATCGCTAACATCCACATTTCCGTACCCATCTTCACCAATCTTGAGCAGTGTGAACTCCAGCACGCCTGTACACCAGGGTGTCTGATGGCCATGCCAAGGGCTGGGAGACCCACAAACCCTATCTTACCATCCTGTTTCCACCACACGGTCTCCGTGTGAGCCCTCGAAGGGCCTGTGCGTGTCCAGTCTGGGCGGATGACGCACCCCTGTGGGACCCCCACTGCCCCCATGACCTTGGGTAACAGCCAGAAGGCCACCTCCCGCTCGCCTCGCTTCCGGGGCACAAGGTCCCTGGATTCCACCTGGGAGGCCGCTGATGCCCACCCTGCTGGCCTCAGCTCCCGGCAGGGGCACTGTCCTCAAGAGCTCTGGGACAGACCCCAAGGCACCCCAGCTCCGCAGCCGCCCAGGGTGTCCTGCGCCACGGCTCCGGGCTGCAAACCCCAAATTCCTCCCTGGGGCAGCGGAACGTCCCGAGGATGCTGGGAGTAGATCCAGGGCCATAGACGTCTTAGATTCTGGCTTCTGACCACATGTGGATTTTACACCCCCTCCCACGTGTGCCTGCATCTGACATGGCAAAAAATAAGGTCCCCTAGCTCCCCGGCTGGCTTCTCAAGGGAAACGGAGGTGCTGCCCACAAACCCCCGGCCAGGCGTGCTGCCTCCGCCTGTGACTGGAGCAGGTCGGCTCTGGTCCCCGCTCACTAAGCACAGGTGACCTCGACCCCCTCAAGCAGCGGGCGCTGTCTACACCGACGACAGCTGGCCGGCCTGCCTGCTGCGTGCCTGGCTCCTCCTGCGGGTTGCCTGAGACCAGGAGGAGGGACTGTCTTTGGTCGAGGACACACTGGGGCCTGCGGGCGCAGACAGTTACCTGCTCCGGTGATGGCCGGCATGTTGAAGATCTCCGTCCCGGGCTGGCCAATATCTGAAGCAGGGACAAGATGGGTGAGACCCACGGCCCCAATCCCCGAGCTCAGCTGCTACCACCCGTCCCGTGTGGGGTCCCTGTGCAACGTGGATCTGCCCCATGCCGAGGGTCGCAGGCTGGGCCAGGGCTCGGCCTGTGTTCCTCACTAACCCGCTGCCTGGGGCACTGACGCTGCTGGTCCTGGGCCAGACAGGGTGGAGCCGTGGCATCTGTCCCCACTCTGGGCCCGGCCACCCACCCATGCCACCATCTGCAGGGGCCACGTGCCAGACACTGCACCAGGGACTGGAGTCCACACCCAGCAGCCACAGCAAGGTCGGAAAAGCATTGGAGAGGCCTCGCCCCAGCCCTGAGCCCCAGGCCACTGTGGCCAGGGTTCTCTGGGCACCTGCTGTGCGTGGCAATTCCGTGCCGTGGAAGGACTCAAAAGCATTGAGCCAGGCAGCATGGCCTGGAACTCCAGCACTCGGGAGGCTGAGGCAGGAGGATCGCCTTGACTCTGAGGCCAGCCTCGGCTCTGCAGTGGCCACGCCCATGCCAGAGTCAGATGTCCCCTTACTGTATTCCGGCTCCGTCCGGCTGTGGGTGTTGAGCTTCTTGTTGATCTCCTGCTTCTTCGACTTGACCATGGCAGAGTTGCTCTCCGTCAGCTTGCTGAAGAAGGCGGGCGGCTGGCTGGTGCTGCCTGGGGACTTGGAGCCCATCCTGCCAGGGGACAGGGCGCTGACTGGACAGCTGGGGACCGGGCCCCTGGCTCCCGGGGCTGTGTCGCCCGCCCGGAGCCCACCCGGGGCCAGGCTCTGCACCATGAGCACCTGGCCTCCACCTGCTCCCCGTCCCGGTACAGCAGCGGGTACATGGCACTCCGGGGGTGCCCGGGCTCTGTCATGCTCTCAGGAGGAGAAACGGGTTCGATGCCATCCTCGCCGCCTCCCAGGACTGATGTCTTGCTTGGCTCTGGAGACCTGGGCAGAACAAGGGTCCAGGCTGCGGTCAGAGCCGACCTGCAGGAGCCGCCCCGCCCCGGCCTGGCCAGCTCCGCTGTCCACCAGGGCCTGGCAGGCTTCCCTCAGAGGGCACTGGGTGCTGCAGGCCATGGTGGCCTTGGCCACCCGCCCTTCCCCACCAGCCTTTAAAGATGCAAAACTAAAGCCAGGTGTGGTGGCACGAGCCTGTCATCCCAGCACTCGGAGGCTGAGGTGGGAAGATCAGAAGTTCAAACCAGCCTGGGCAACGTGGTGACTTAACAACCTGACTCAACATAGAAAGTGCAGCTCAGCGCAAAGGCCCTGGGACTCCATGCCCAGTGTTGTGCCACCCCGGGCAATGCCTCCCATCACCGCAGCGCTCTGTGGCCTGTGAGTGTGCACCTGGATGCACGGGCATACAGATGTACGCACACTGGAGGCCAGGACACGCAGGCAAGCGAGTTCCTGCTGAGGATCCGTGGCACGAGGCGATGCTGCAGGTCTGACCAAGCCCTCGTTGGCTGCTGCAGGTCCCCTGTGCCAGGGACCAGCCCAGCCTCAGTTCTCCACCCACGCAGTGCACCAGGAGGGCCTGCCTCTGCCCAGCTGCCCCTCTGGGCTCACCTCTTGCCCCCCTCACTGTGCGGGGAGCCTTGGGCTGGGGTGCTGTGCTCGGGGGGTGGGAGGTAGAGGTCGCTGGGCGGGCGGCGGAGGTCCAGCACTGGGCAGCTGGCTCCAGGGAAGGAGTAGAGTGGGGCGGGCAGCGGGGTGCCGAGCTGCTGTGGGTGGTGCCGTGTGTAGTCCTGCGTGATGACCTCCTGCGGGCAGAGCAGTGTCAGCGGCCGCCCTGGAGACAGAGCAGGTCCCTGGCTGGCTGGGACCTGCCCACGGCCTCTGGGCCCCAAGGCCTGCAGGCACCAGGAAGGTCGGGTCCGAGGTCTCCCCAATGGCCCCAGCGAGTTGGACCTGACGCCCTGCACCCACAGGGCAGAAGATTGGGGTCGGGGTCACGGTGTCCGCCTCTGGGACCTCACCCACCCCGCCAGGCCCCAGGAAGGGAACCGTGTGCACCGCCCTCCCGGGCAGGGGGCGCATAGTTACACTGATGTGCTGTGCCAGGGTGACCACCCGCTGGTGACCTTTCACCCCGGGGGCAGTCTGCAGCAGCGGGCTGGATGCGGGCTGGCTCTCGGGCAATGGCCGAAGGTGCGGGAGGTGGGCGGCCTCCCCTCCAAGCTTCCCGGGGGCTGCATGGAGAGCAGGGCCGATCAGGGGGTGCCTCAGTTTCCCCATCTTCGGGACAGGGTCATGGGCGTCCCTGTTTCATGGGGAAGGGTACCTGGCTGTTTGTGCCGCAGCTCCCCCTCCGGATGGCCCCTGTCTATCTCCTCCAGATGCTTGGGGAGCCCCTTATCGTGGGTCAGGCTCGGGGAGCTCACTGGGCTGATGGGTTCCACCCCTTCTGGGCTGTAGCCATGGTAACCTGCAAGGGGTAGGACCAGGATCAGAGGTGGGGCAGCACCCAAGGGGCAGGCTGGCTGGGGCCCTGGTATGGAGGGGACAGCTGGGCCCGGGTGTGAACCCTAGTGCACCAGAGGGCCTGGGCAGGACAGAAAGGGCAAAGGGAGGGTCTGCAGAGACAGAGGCAGACAGACGCTGCGTGGGACAGAGCAGGACATGAGGAGGGCAATAGCTGCGGGGGGCCCCGCCTGGACCCCAGCCTGGCAGGGGGGCGGGGCTGTGTCCCAAGGGCCTCCCTTCTCCCCAGGGTGCAGGGGCTGGGAACAGGGAACTACAGGCTCCCTGAGGTCAGGGCGGGTGCGGAGTCAGGGCCCCCAGCCCCTCCGGGACAATGTGGGTGCTCCTCCCCTCCCCACCGGCTCCCTGCCTCAGTTTCCCTCAGATTCACACACAGCAGCAGGCAAAAACTATCAACCTCTGCAGGCCCCCTGCAGCCCCACTCCCTGCTCCCCAAACGACGGTGCAAAGGGGCAGGTGGGAGGTGCAGTTGGAGTCCAAATCACAGATCCATTCATTAAAGGAAAAAAGCAAAACTCCAAAAAAAAATAGAAAAAAGAAAAGAAAAAAAAAAATCACGTTCAAATGATGTGCAAATAAGGAGGAGCCCCGGACCAGGAGGGGCAGCGGCCGGAGAATCATCAGAGCGTGCAGATCGACAGGGATGGGTTCGAAACCGAAACACCGAAACCAACGAAAAATGGGGGGAAATAAAAGCAAAGGTCTGGAGATGTCTGGCGGCCACGAGGGGCGGGCAGCGGGCCGGGACTCTTACCATGGCGAGGGGAGCCGCTGGCCCGCGAACCTCCTTCTCGCGGCCCCTTATCGTGGGCAATTTGACGCATGATTATCGCGTCTATGAAGGTGGCCGCTGTCAGGGTGGTCTTACCCAGAGAACGGAGCTCCAGTCCCTGGATGGAAAAGGGTTTACTTTGAGTCTTTCCCCGGTGCGGGTCGGAGGCCGAGGTGGGCGCCGGCGGGTCCGGGCTGGCGTGGGGTGCGAGGCTCTTGGCTGGGGTGTGGGTGATGGCCGCGAGACTGGAGCTGGGGGGCACGAGGGGCCGGGGCTCGCAGCTCTTGCTGGGGGAGGAGGCGGCCTCCCGGGCAGGGGGCTTGGCGAGGAAGGCATGGCCGGTGTCTGCTCGCGGCCGCTCTGTCCGGGCGGCCCGCGGGGCCTCCTTGGGCAGCAGGACGGGCTCCACGAGGGTGGGGTAGGCCCCATCCAGAGTGCTACCCAGCGGGCAGTGGGCGGTGGGTGGGAATGAGGCAGCCAGGCGGACAGGAGAGGAGGTGGAGGTGGACCTGGGGGAAGAGAACGGGGTCAGGCGGCCGCCGACGACCCCGGACACGAGTCCCCACTGCCCAGGACCAAGGGACGTCCGGATGCCCCACTGCGCCCGGATACGTCTGCCCCTTGACTCGGACCCGCACAGCCCACCCACACACCCACCCTTCACGCCACTGCGGCCTCGCCCGCCTCTTTCATCCACCTTTCAGTCACCACCCCACTGGCTGCCTGGTACTTCCAGATCCTGGGGATCCGGCAGTGAACAGCACAGACAGGAGCGCTGTGCCTGTGCCCAGGACACCGGCTACACGCAGTCAAGGAGTCGAGGACCCCGCCCAAGTGCGGTGACCACTCCGCAGCCACACGTCAGGGTAAGGAGAGGCCAGGAAGCCGGCAGGGTGGGCAGGAGGGAGCTCAGGGGTCACAAGGGGCAGGTGAGCCACACATGCAGCAGACGAGAGCCCCACGGTCGCCAGCGGTCCCTCCCGGCTCCCATGGCCCCTCAGCAGCTCCACCTTCCAACCACACCCCTCACCGTCCACTCGTCAGCCAGCCTGCACCTCATCTGCTCAACCCCTCACTCACCCGGCCATCCTCCCGCCTCTGCAGCCTGACCCGCCCATCCGCCCATCCTCCTGCTTCTCTGATCCAACCATTCACCCATCCGGGCATCCAGCCAGCCAGCCAGCCATCCTACTTCTCTGTCACATCCACCCACCCATCCTCCTGCCTCTCTAACCCCACCTATCCACCCATCCAGCCACCTAGCCTGTCACCCGCCCACCTGAGCCTCATCCACCCCCACCCTCCCCCCACCCGTGTCTGACCCCAGGGTCCCTCCGTCCACCTGAGCATCCCGCTAACGCAGCCAGGCCTCCCCACGCCCCACCGCCTGCCTCCCCACCTGTCACCCATGCAGCACCTCGCGATCGACCCACAAGTCTGTCTCCCCACCCTCCCGCCTGCGCATTTCCCGACCCCCCCAGCACCCCCTAGACCCCGCGCCTCCCAGCTGCAGGTCTGGAGCCCACCTCCCAGTGCCAACCGCCCCACCTCAGGACTGTGGGCGTGCTGGGCTCCACAGAGGTGATGATGCCCTTCATGCCCGTGTTGTGCAGCACGCTGGGCCTCTGCTGCAGGGCATCCTGGGTCCGCGGAGAGATGGGCGAGTGCTGGTGGGTGTGGCTGGCAGGGCGGCTGCTGCTGCTCCCGGTCCCGCTGCTGCCACTGCCGCTGCCCTGCTCTGTACCTGGGGACGGGCGGCCGGGTCAGGGGACCAGGGCTTGTGTGGCCGCCAAACCCGGCCGGGCAGGGACGACACCCACCGGGCCTCCAGATGGGCGCATGCTCCACGGTGCTGGCGGACGTGAGGAGGGGCCTGTCCCGCTCCCGCTCCCGCTCCCGGTCTCTGTCCCGCTCCCGCTCAGACGAGGACACGGCCGTGGCTTTTGTCAAGTGTGTGGGGCCTCCTAGGGGACCAAAGCAGACACTGGGCGGGCTGCACAGCGGCAGGCACGAGGGCGGGCCCCGGGGACGGCCGTCTACCTGGGGACAGCGGGGAGCTGCTGTGGCGGCTGCCAAAGGGCTGGGGTGCGGTGGGGAGGTAGGCGAGGCGGTCCATGGCCGGGGCAGGGGTGCCGGGCGTCGGGGGCACCAGCACAGGCAGGTGTGGCACTTGGGACAGGTCAATGATGCCTGGGGAGGACAGGAAGCTGGAGCCGGGCAGAGGAGGCCTGGCTGCTGCCCCTGGACAGGCCACTGGACAGAGAGCACCCAGGCCCAGGGCAGGCCCCTCTCCCAAGCTCCGCCCGCCCACGTCTACCTGCCCAGGGACCACACCCTCGGAGCAGCTGCTGGGTCTCCTCAGTCTACAGTCGGCCCGCGCAGTCCTGCAGGGGCCCACGGTGCCCGGCCCCTGCTGGTGCCAGGCTGTCCACAGCTGTCTAGGCCCCCGAGCACTCCGCGCGCAGCAGCCCCAGCTGCGGGTGCCGGGCGTCACACACTGTGTGTGGATAGCCAGGACAGGTGTGCTGCTCAGAGACCCAGGACTTGCCGCCCCACCCACCTCGTGGGCCGGTGGCGTAGTTGAGCGCCAGGGAGGACTCGCGGGGTGACAGGCCGCGGAGCATGTCGGCACGCTGGGCCATGGCGGTGGCGGCGTTGTGGTGCATTTGCTGCGAGGTGATGTAGTCATTGATGATGGTCTGGCGGTTCTCCAGGGCCGCTGTGTCGGGGTAGCCGCGGATGAGGTATGGTGGGTACAGGTGCGGGTAGGTGGGGTTGGGGGCCAGGTGCCGGGGCAGGTAGTAGGCGGCGGCTGTGGAGCACCGGGGCGAGGTTAGGCGCCCAGCCCGCCCTGCCCGGCACAGTGCTGCCCCGCCCCGCCCTGTCTGAAGGCTCCCACTGCTACGCCCCTGGGGCTGCTCCCTTGCAGGGCTGTAGCCAAACACAGTCAACACTTCAGTGAGAAAAGCTTCCCACAGAGAGAGCCTCATGGCCACTGACCCTTCACACAGCCCTGGGTCCTCGGCACTTCTGTAGCAGCTTGGAGCCCTCTTTCCTGAGCCTCGTTAGCTGCCATGTCATGGCTGCCTCCGTCATCTGAACTTCGGGAGGAGCCGGAAGCCTCACGGTGCCAGACCCAGTGAGTAGGGGGATGAGCACACGGCATTGTGTGTTCATGAGCACGTGGCAGGGGCCCGAGCTGTTCTTTTATCACATCTTGTACAGACACTCGGGAAAGGGGGCTCCGGAGCTGAGCAGAAAGTGGCGAGAATGGCGGGATCAGTGTGTCCAAAGCGAGGGAGGACTGTGCACGGGTTCAATGGCAAGGCGTCCCTTGCTATAATAAAAGCGGCTTAAAGAACTGCCCCCGCAAGCTGGGGACTTAGCTCAGTGGTTTCGCCGCCTGCTGCACAAGCCCAAGGACACAAGTTCGATCCTCGGTACCAAAAAAAAAAACTACCCCCGAAAGCCTCGGGGTCCACAAACGCCTGCGCCCCGACAGACATGCGGGAGCAGCTCCTCGCACTGTCTGTACGCTGAGTCTCCCCTGCACAGGGGACCGAAGTGCCAATCACTAATGAACCCGAGCAGGGCACCCTGAAAAGACACAGGTCCTGACTGTGAGCTCAGCCTACACACGTGAGCCCTCGGCTGATGTGCTCGCAACCCTAAAGGCACTGATAGGGCCTGCAGGAAACGAAAGTCACTAGGAAGTGTTTAAGCAGCAGTGTCCCTCGAATCCTGCTCTAAGCCAACTTCTTCGCGCCTGCACGGCTGGGTCCTCCTCCCCCCGGGCCTCAGTTTCCCTCCAGGAGACCATGGGCCAGCACTCTCGGGGTCCTGACACTCACCTGCGTCAAGGGGGATCCCTCGGGAGATGGGGGTGGGGTCAAAGGCCAGCGGGATGTGGCTGCGGTAGAGGTCCACGCCGCTCACACCACGCAGCAGGTGCTCGTAGGGGGAGATGGGGTGCGGGTGGAGCTCGGGCACCACGCTGTGTGGGGACTTGGCGACCTCACGGGGCGTGGACGTCAGCTTCCGGTCCTGCGGCGTCTTGCTGGTCAGGAGGTTGGCTGCAGGGACAGCGGTGGGTGGGCTCAGCGCACGCACAGCCGCTTGGCTCCGCCCCTCCCTCCGCCCCCCGCCCCCCGCCCCCCGCCTGCTCTCAGTTCACTTTCCTTTCCACTTACTCATTCGCTTTGCTTAATCCCTTTTTAAGAAATTCATTTACTCATTCATTCATTCGTCCAACGACATGTTCACACAGTCTCTATCTGCGACTCAGTGGTGTCCAGTGCTTATCTGAGCTGGGGTCAGCCAGGGGACAAAGTCCTCGAGCCCCACAGAGGTGACATTCAAGGTGGGAGACAGGTAAGGGGCCAGTAAACCCATGAGGATCTCAGAGTGATAAATGTTCCAGGGGAACACTTTAAATGTCAGAAGATGTGCCCAGAGTTGGGGTGAGGTGGGGGTTCCCACATCACCCGGGCGGCGACAGAGTTAGGCTGGAAAGGGGTCAGTGAGTTCCAGGGGTGACGGGCAGGGGTCAGCACGTGCAAAGGCCCAGCACGCAGACAGCTGGGCCCACCTCCATCCCCACCTCTGGCACGAGGGGAACAAAGATGGGGTGTCCACAGCCTGTGCAGTGCAGGAATTTGGCAGGGAATTGCAAGGAGAGGTGGGAGGCCCCAACTCGCAGGCATCCTGGGCTACGGTGGAGTAGCTTTGCCTTTTTCTAAGTTTAGAGTTGCTGGAAGGCAGTACGCCGAGGAATGGCATCATTTGATTTTCCCAGTGCTAGGGACTGAACCTGGGCCTTCACACGGAGCTGCATGGCCAGCCCTCTTCACGTTTTCCTCTGAGACAGTGTCCTGCTAAGTTCCCTAGGTTGGGCTTGAACTTGCAAGCCTCCTGACTCGGCCCCACCACACCTGCCCAATTTAAATTTTTAAAAGCGTCTTGGTGTGGCAGGATGCTGGGGGGACTGGGACGAGCTGCAGACGGACCCACGGCTGCCCCCACTCACTCTCCTGCAGGCGTGGCGTGGGCTCCCGGGTTGTCACGGGCGAGCCTCTCGGCAGGTGGCTGGCAAAGGGCGCAGTGTGGTCCTCGTAGGTCAGTGGGCTCTGCCTCGGCTTACCCAGCTCAGGCACCACGACAGGGGCCCCGCGGGTGATGGAGCCCCCTGAACCCCCCGAGGCACCAGGCCGGCCTTTGAGGCTCTCCTCGTAGCAGACACGCTCGAGAGCCCGGGCGTCGGTGACCACATCGAGCGGGAGCATGGGCGGGAAGGTGCGACCAGGGCTGCCGATGATGGAGCGCACATCATGCTTCTTGGAGCTGGCAGAGGACGCGCTGGTGTCGTACTTCAGTGGCGTGCCCTGGGGGTTGGGGGCGCCATGAGGCAGGAGCGTCCCAGGGATACTCAACCCTTCCATGCCACCAGGGACCGAACCCACTGAAGCTGTGAGCTAAGCTGCTCTCCTTCCTCTAAGTCACAGGCGCCGGGTATTCTGTCCTAGCAAAGGCAAGGGGACAACCCCGAGCCTGCAGGTGGCATCCCGGGCCCGGCCGCCTGTTCCCTGTAACGTGGGAGTGACACACCACACCCCCACGGGCAGGGGACAGACGGCCCTGCTGAGGGGAGAGGGTCACACTACCCCTGACCCGAGGCTGCCTGGGTGCCCAGGAAGGGGCAGAAAGCCCAGTGGAGACCCTGCGGGCGGCAGTGGGCCCTTGGGCAAACCCTCCACACACGGCGGCACTCTGGGAATTCAGCAGCAGAGCCTGGCTCCCCTGACCTGGGCCGTGGCCTTGGGCACTGAGCTTGGGACTGAGCTTCATGTCTGCTGGGCACAGAGACAGGGTCCCGGGCATGGAGCAGCCAGGACTCCGCCTCCACCACCGTCCTCTCTGCCAGCCTGGGACCCCGGACAGGGCAGGAGAGCATTCCCATCACCTTCAAGAGGAGACGCCCCCACCGCCAAAGGAACACGAGCGGCAGCCTGGCCCTGCCCAGGACACAGTGGGCACCGCCCTCGGCTGCGCCATGCTCGGGCTGAGAGCCCACCGTGCGCACTCCGCCGGCCCTGGACAGCGGTGGCCTCTCTGTCCTCCCCACCCCCACCCTTCTTCCCCTCCTTCCCATTGGGCTCCCGCGACCAGGGCGCCACCTGCAGGTGGGAGAAGGGGACGCTGAGAGGCACATGGTGCAGACTTGGGGCATCGCTTTGGGGCTTCACAGTCAGCCAGGGGGTGCTGTGTAACCCTGGGTGAGCTCCTCAAGGTCTCTGAACCTCAGTCTACTGACTGGCAAATCGGGGACGGGGAAAGAATCCCCGCCGCACTGCACATGGCCGCACCTGGGCAACAGAGCCCTCCCCACGTGGCAGAGCCCCACCTGGGTGATGGAGCCCTCCTTCAGTGGCCGTGGTGCCAGGGGCAGCTCGGGCGTGTGCCGCAGCTCCTCACGCGGGATCTCGTGCACGGAGCGGCCGGCCTCCTTCACTGTGGCCACCAGGCCCTCGGGGGCCGGCTTCAGCTTCAGGGGGCCCAGGGCATCCAGGGACCGGCCCTGGTAGGCCTCGGCCAGGTCACGAGGGGGCGGCGGGGAGCCCTCCCGCTTCAGCAGCTTGGCCTCGCGCCGCAGGGAGTCCTCCTGGGCCTCCACGTAGGAGCGTGGGATGCCTGCAGGCGGCAGGGGCGAGCTGACCCTGGCTTCCTGCCCGCCCGCCCAGCTGCCCGGGCCAGACCCTCCCCGTGCCTCGGGGCTCGGGCCGGCTGCTGTCTGGAGCCCAGGATTGGGTTCCTGGCAAGCTGGGCAGCTCTCACCGACTAGGAGGCGGGAAGGCAGGGCAGATCTGCCCGCAGTGCCTGCGCAGCCCCTGCCCTGTGCCCTCGGCTCACACTGGCACCTGCACACAGCAGGTGAGTGACGCTGCCAGGCCAGGGCGGCATCCTGCCCTCTCTGCCACCACACCCTCCCTCAGCTTCCACCCCCGCCAGCCGGTCACGGCCACCCGCCTCCCTCCAGCCTGGGGCTGGGCCGCGGGCAGAGGCAGCACCTTGCGTGATGGAGCCGCGCAGGTGGTGCTGCTCTTTGAGGTGGTGGGGGCTGTGACGCTCAGGCGGGATGGCGCGGCCCATGAGACCTGGAGGAGAGGGTGCGGGCATCACGGACTGGACGGGTCTGTCACCGCCCAGGGCAGCACAGGACCCCATCTGCTTCCCCACCCCGACCACCCTCCAGGGGGCACTGAGAGCTGGATCCTCTCCTGGACCCACTGTCCTGTGAGTGGGAAGACCTGGCTGGTGGCCCCGGGCCCCACGGCAGGGAGGTGAGGGGTGGCAGGAGTGTATGCACCCACCCTCGATGCCGGCAGAGGTGATGGCCCTGCCCACGCGGCCCTCCATCATGTCGTAGGTGCGCTTGGGCGCAGTGGGCTCATGGGCGGGTCCGGAGCTGCTCCTGCCATCCTCCTTGGAGCACTGGGACACCAACATGGCACCTGGAACCACACGGCATGGTGAGGGCCCTGCTGCCATGTGTGCACCCCATGGGCACCTGCATGGCCGGGTCTGAGCAGCGGGGTTTGCTGCTTTGGGGCCTGGCAGCTGCCAGGCTGAGGACACCCCTCCCGCATGTGCAGAGTCTGGGATCAGAAAGAAGCTGCAGGAGCCGCAGCCTCGCCCCAGCACTGAGCCCTGGCTTCTGCTCCTGCATTTGTAGCTCAGGAATGGGCACCTGGAGGGAGCTGGGCTGACGCTGCCCACGGAGCCGTTGGGTTTCCCCACTGATTCGGAGGCCCTGGACGCAAATAAGAGGCCCCACAGCCGTCCTAGCCGTGGCAGTGAGAGCAGATTCAAAAGTGACAACGGAGGCTGCTGAGCCCCGAGCTTCGATTCTACCCAAGACTGGTAGGACACAGGCCGACCGCCCACCTCGCCTGCTGCTGGGGGTCCCCAGCACCACACCCCCGCACTGTGCAGGGAGACCTGCACCTGGCCCCAGAAGAGGAGAGGGGCACAGCTGCCAGCACCAAGGGAAGACCTAGCTGGCCTCACCTGCACCCACACCCACCAGGAAGCTCGGATCCTACCACCGGATCCCCTAACCCTACCCAGGCTCCCTGGATCTGGAGCCCAGACCCTGGAACGGCAGGGTTGAGGCACAGAGCTGAGGCCAACATGACCCGCAGCCGGGTTGCGCCCTTTGGAGACAGTGCGGCCACTGCCTCTCACACGGTGTCCAGGAGGGTCACGCAGAAGGACGCCGGCATGGCTGTGCCCCATCTCCTCTCTGCCTGCTCTTGGGCCAGACCCCAACCTGGCTCCCTGGCTCCTTTCTAACCAGCTGAGGCACGGCCTGTGGTGTGGGGACAGCCCGCTGGGGCAGCCTGGGAGCTCACGGGGTGGGGACAGGGCCTGTTGCAAGTCCTCGTGGTGTCCCCAGGCCTGGCACAGGGCTGGTCCCAGGAAATGTCATGTGACCAGATAAGCTCTGCTCCCCGGTCCTCCCCGAGTCCCACCTGGGCACAGGGCTTGCAGCTCCAGAAGGGGTAAGGCCCTGCCTGTACCCTGGTGCTGCCGCCGCACCCTGTACTCACCCTCGTAGGACAGCACGTGGCCCTTCTTGCCCTCGTAGATGACGTGGCCCTTGGGCAGGCCGTCCTCACGGCCACGGTCCAGGCGGCCAGGGCTGTCCTCCCCCACGATCCTGGTGATGGTGCCCTTGTAGAGCACGTCGGCCGGAGTGCCCTGCGGGGTGAGGGCCTGTGAGCCCAGCCCAGGACCCCCCAACACCACTCGCCCGTCCCCTTCGGGTGCGGGGAGGCTCATGGGACTGCGGACAGGGCCTCCTGAGGGCCAGAGTGGGAGTGGGGGCCTGTCCCCCATGTGGGTTTCAGTCACCAGCATCTGCCAGGTGCCGGACCACGCATCACACACCTGGTTTTCGGCAGACCAGGACCGGGGCCCAGTCTGGGCCAACTGTGAAACAGCCCTCACCGTCTCGGGACTGGGACCACTGCGCTGGGGCACCCAGCCTGCACCCCTAGATGCCCCGAGGTGTGCCACCAGACATGGCCAAGACCTCCCACCCACACACAGAAGCACCAATGTGGAGGGAGCACGCAGACGGATTCACGCCGACCACAGGTGGCCGCACGGGGCCTCCCACCCAGTGACTCCCAAGGACATGAGTGGGGTGGTCCCAATGCAGCTCTAGTGTCGGACGGTCACAGGGGCCTGCGTACACCGCACTCTGCGCCTCGGTCTGCACTTCCACAAAGGGCATAGTTGATTCTGTGTCCCCAAATTCTGAGGGGCCCCCCAGGAGCAAATGGGTTCCGTGGCCCACATCGTGATCCTCCAGGAGGGGTGGCAGAACGCCCTGAACCCCTGGGCTTCCGGGCCCCCAGGGCATGGGCTGGGACTCCACATCGCCCTGCCACCTTGCAATACTGTGCTTAGGGCGGAGCACAGGAGGCCACACTCGGGAGGGCATGGGCAGGGAGGGGTGTCTGGCTAGGGAGGACAGGGCTGAGTGCACCTGTCACTGTATCTCACACAATCGTGAGGCCTCAAGTTCCACTGCTAATGTGCAGGTGGGTGTGCATCCAACACAAACACACCACTCTACCACATGCCGGGACCCACCCACCTCTCGGCCTGCATTCACTCTGCTCCCCAAGCTTCCTGCCCACGTACAACCTCCATGCTGGCCTAAGTGACTCCCAGGCATCTGCACTTACAGCATTTTACTGACAGCCCTGCGGCTACTCCTCCGCGTCACCCTGCTCAGCCACCACCGGGGCAGCACGGTCTGACCCACGCCTGGCACCACATAGGAGAGGCACCAGGCCCTGTGCCCAACGCCCCTGCACCTGGTACCTACGTGCGTGATGGAGCCACGGTAGGTGCCGGGGCTCTCGGGGGGCGCCCGCGTGCTGGGGATGCCCCGGGTGATGCTGCCGCCAAGCACAGAGCCCAGAGCCGTCCCTGGAAAACAGGAGAAGTGGGTGGTGGGCTCTGTGCCCATCCTGGGCCTCCGGCCCAAGAGCGACCAGAGGTCCTGCTCAGGTCTCACGGGCAGTGGCTGGGGGGATCTGGGAGGCGGCACCGCCCACTGCTGCCCCTGCCTCCTGGGAGGCTTCAGGGACAGCGTGCGGCCTCACCTCGGAGCACGGACGTCTCCTGGGCTGTAGGCACGCCCAGGCTCTCGGAGGGCCCGGCCTGAGCCCGGGGGGACAGCTGCTCCTGCTTCACTCCACTGAAGGGCACTGGGGGCAGCAGCAAGAGGGTGAGCCCACACCCAGCAGGAAGCCTGCCCCCACCCCACCCCAACCGCCTGGGACCCCAGCTGTGCCCGAGTCCACCCCCAACCCCACACGGGCAGCCGGAGCCACTTGGGACCCCAGGTCCTCACCCAGCTTCTTGGGGTCCATGGTGAGGGGCAGCCCCATGGTGATGGGACCCACCGGGGCCTTGGCGTGCTCGGAGTAGGGGACGTGAAGCTGGACCGACATTCCCTGTGGGCAGAGGCAGGTCACAGCGCCCGCCGCACTCGACCACAGGGCAGCCAGCGGGACCCAGCCAGAAGCACACGAGAACGTGCTGGCCAGAGCGGGAGCTAGAGCTGGGCTCTGTGCCTGCTGCCTTGTTTCATGGGAGCCCAGGAGGTGAAGCCACTTGCCTCAGGCCACACAGCCTGGTCCCAGAGCCCTCGCTCCCCGGGATGGCCCATGTCCGGCTCCAATGGCTCAGAGGCAGCAGCCAGCTGCGCACGGTGACGCCTGCTCACCTGGGAGACGGCACACATCTGCCGCTCAAGGACACCAGGGTGCTTGGCAGAAGAGATGAGGGGCGGTGGGTTGGAGATGGTGGGCGGGCGCGGGGGGCCGGGCCGGGCACCGTCGTGCACACCCAGGGGCAGCGGGTGACCTGCAGGGCACAGGGCTGTCTGCAGGGGACCATGCATCGTCCCCCCACGGCCGCTAGGGGCGCTCTGCACACATTTCTGCACCCAGCCCAGGGGCCAGGTTCCCATTCAGACCCAGGGCCCCTGGCACCTCCTCCACCCACTCCACTGCTCAGGCCCTGTGCAGCCCTCCAAACCCATGTCCCTGTTCTCAACTTCACCCCTCAGGAGTCAACTGTCCTCATGGCAGCCAAAGAGATCTCTTCAGAAGTCTGCAGCTCACACCCTCCTCCTGCTGTGAACTATCGATGGCTCCCTACTGTGTTCAGGGTAGTGTGACCCCCGACATGGCTCCTGAGCTCCCTATAATGGGCCCCTGTGGCTGCCCCCAAGCCACTGTCATGACAGCCTGGTTGGGTCCTCAAGCTTCACCCACTCCTTCCTGCCTCTGGGCCTTTGCACATGCCGTCCCCCCACTGGGCGTGCCTTTCCTGTCCTCGGGGCTCCCCAGGCACCTTCTTCACCTGGGTCAGCCCTGGCCAAGCCCAGCAGGCCTGGAGAACCCAGGACACCCTCAGACCTGGCCTCGTAGCACAGGCATTGGGCACCAACTGTTTGTCCTGGCTCAGAAGCACACGGGGAGAGATCCTAGAGCTGATGGGCCAGATGATCTACTGGGGGCGGGGGGCTAAGGTTTTCAGAAACCTGCAGAGCTAATGCATGTGAGGCAGTAGGGAGCCAATGGGGTGCCTGAGCCTGGGACAGCAGGTGAGCATCTGTCTCCTGAGCAGGGCAGGCAATGGGAGAGAAAAACTCAGAGGTGCTGTGGGCCTGTGTGTGGTCGCCCAGGAGCCCAGTCAGCAGTCACTCACCAGGGGGAGCGTAGGAGAAGGCAGAGGGGTCCGGGGCGTGCGGGGAGGCCTTGATCACCTCACGAGGGGGCATGGGGAAGGGCAGGCCCGCTGTCCAGCAGGGCAGCTCCACGGGCAGCTTCTGGCCCTCAGCCGCGAAGGCCGGGAAGAACGTGGGCTTCTCTGCTGGGCACACGAGGTGGGCGGGAGGTCAGGTGGTGCCTGGCTGCCCCTGAGGACCCCACAGCCCCGCCAACCCAGGATGGGGTCCCGGCTGCAGCCTGGAGGCCTTCGATGGCCTGGGTGCTGCCCATGTCCCTGTGATGCCCCAAAAGACACAGGAACTGACACGAGAGTCTTGGTTGCCCCTGAGGATGCTGGACCAGAGGTGCAGACTTGTCTCAGCCAACATGCACACGTGTCGGGGCCTGAACCCAACTGGCTCTCTGGTGCCACTACAAGCATGGGCTTGTCCACCCTCCGCCGCCTCCAGGAAACGACCTCGATGCCCCAGTCTGACAAACGGAAGCTGAGCAGGTCCACCCATCGGGCCAGGCCAGGCCTGCACTGCCACGGGAAGGGCAGGGGTGTGCCAACCTTCGCCCTCGGGCCTGGGGAGTCCCATGGGGTCTGCGGCTAACAGCTGTCCCCTGCCTGGAGGCTGCCCAGGAGGACCACACTGGGGAAAAGCCGGCTGAGAGGTGGGCACAGACACCGACTGGGAAGAACAGCGCTTCGGCCCCAGGACCAGGTTCCTGAGCCACCTCCAGGGAACCAAACACCCCTGTGGGGTGAGGCAGGAGAGCATGGAGATCCACTGGCAAGGCCCCTGGGCTGCCCCTGAACTTGTGCTGGCAGTGGCAGGTGCAGGGCTGATGGTGTGGGGATCCATGCTCCCTGCCGGCCCCCAGGGGAAGTGGCCGTACTGCAAAGCCTGGCAGCTCCGGGACCCGGCCTGTGTGCTCAGGCACGAGGGGCCTCAGGGGTGGACAGGCATCAAGGCCAGGCAGCTGGGAACCTGAGGGGCAGGCAGCTTGTTCCTCCGCAGGTCCCAGAGGAGCCCAAGGGATCAGCGTGGCAGAGCCGGGGCACATGGGAGCCAGGTGGGCTCTTCCTGAGAGCAGAGAGGCAGCGCTGGGTGTCAGGGTCATGCTCCCGGGGCCTGTGCAAAGCAGGCCATGTGACAAAGGCTCTGGTGCCTGAAGCCAGGTGCACTGGCCCCACGGAGAGTGAGGCCAGGAAACAGCGCGGACCCACCCACACTGATGTTCCAGGCCCCTCGCCAGCTCGGAAACCAAGGGCTGCAGGCTCCCATTCCCTGTGTGTGGCTGGCCCTGCAGCCGCTGGCTGGCCCCAGGCGGTCCTGGCTGGGTTTGGAGCCCACACCCCCACCTCCCGCTGTCCTGCAGTGTCCTTCTGAGCCCTATGTCTCCCCACAGGGGCTCTGCGAAGCCCACCCCTTGCTGGGGTGTCACAGCCCAGCAGCTGCACCTCGGAAATGAACTCTGAATCCATCCCCTCCTCCCACCACCTGCAAAGTCCTGGCTGCCTCTGTCGCTGCCTGGGAATAGCGCTGGGCCTTCCGCTTCTACACTCAGTCCCTGAGGTCCTCTCAGTTTGACAGGAACCAGAGCGAGGTTTCCGAGACGGATCAGATTGCGCCCCCCGCCCCACGCACACCTAAAAGCCTTCCAGCAGCGGGGGTCCTCTCCTCCTGACCTGAAACCCTCTCTCCTACAGCCCATGAGGCCTGGCACCATCTGGCCCCACTTCCTTCTCTGACCTCTGCCACCCCATCAGCACCTCCCCATAACCCAAGCCACCTCTTCCCCAGGGCCTCTGCACATACTGTGCGGGCTGCACAGAGCACCAGCTGCCTTCTTCCCACGCTTCCTGCCCTGCCCAAAGCCCCCTGTGCCTGCCATTGCCCAGGGCCCGAATCTCTACTGCCCAGGTAGGGCTGGGCCAACATGGGTGTCCCGGCCCAGTGGCCTTGGGCTACCCTAGGTGCTGCGAAAATGCCTGTGTGGAAGGCCTCAGACCTCCTGCAGCAGGCGAGGAGCCGTTTGGGGACAGCTCTGCTCTCTGTCCTGGGACAAGTGTTCAACTGCTGGAACCCAGAGGCCCTGTTGCCCTTGGATGCCTGCAACGGCTGGCAGGAGCCTGGGCAGCTCCGGTGGGGATGCCGTGTGCCAACAGCACTGGCCATATGCCAGGCTGACCCAGGCAGGTAACTGCTGGGGACGCGAGCTTGGGGTGCCTTGGGACCAGGGGGCCAGAAATGGGCGGCCCTGGGGCCAGCACCTGGGGCAGAGCTCCACCCAGTGACAGGAGGGCTGCTGGCATCACCCCAGGGGCCCCAGGAGGAAGCCACTTCCGGTCACCACCAGCCCCAGAAGCCCTGTATGGACGGCCTCGCTGAGCCACGCTTCCTGGGCAGGGCAGATCCACCAGAGGCCACGGGGCCCCACTGCAGACCAGATGCCACCCCCACCGTGCACCACAGCCCTGCTGGCCTCCCGCCTTGGGCTTGGCCGGGCGATGGCCTGATGCCAGCCCGCCTGTTCACTCACCCTCCTTCTCGGTGGGGGGTGCGGGGCTCCTGCTGCTGCCCCGGGGGCTGCTGCTGGGCTGCTGGGAGGCGCCGCTCTCGGCCTGCAGGTGCTGCGGGGCTGGAGGGGCCGCAGGAGCCAGCAGAGGGGCTGCTGCATCCTCCTGGGAGGGCTCATGGGCCTTGGTGACCTGTTGGAGGGAGCCGGTGCAGACGGCATCCAGGGTCACAGATGTGGCCCTGGGCGATGGGCCCAGGGCAGCCAGGGACTCCGGTCACCAGTGGGGCCAAGGGTCCTGGCACAGGGAGTCACCCACCTCAGAAAGGGGCTCATCCTAGCTGCCCAGCTCCGGCCCTGTGCCCCAAATCCCTTGGAGGACTCAGAGCTGCCGGGGTCCTGAAAGGTGCCCCTCAAAGGGTCCCCCACAGGCCCAGGATCAGAACTGGGGGCTCCCACACATCCGGCTGAGGTGCTGTTACACCCCAGGGGACTTCCTGACTCCTCCTCTCCCCCTGGTCAGGGGGCTCAGGAGCCCACTGGGGGTGTACGAGAGAGAAGACCCTGCCCCTCCGGCTTCCTTCGCTGCCCTGCCCCGCCCGTCCCGAGGAGACTTCTCCAGGAAGCAGGTGCCAGCGCAGAGCAGCCATAGATACAGTCCCCAGCCCACCCTGCTGTACCCCAACACTCACGATGGGGGGGATGGCGGCTGCACGCTGCTTCAGCTGCTTCAGGTCCAGCGGTTTCTGGGGTGAAGCGCTGGCCCTGGGGTCACCGGCTGGAGTGAGGAGGCTGGGCCTTGGGGACAGCAGCCTGCAGGGAGAGGCACGTCAGGCCAGATCCCGCCTTTGGCAGATTCGGGATGAGCAGGACGCCCTGGGGCAGGGCCCAGCCTGTCACCATGGCCCTCAACCGGTGCAGGACAGAGGCCCCAAGAGGGGGGGTGAGCGTCCAGGGCCCCCCAGCCAAGGCTGAGGGATTGACTGGAAAGCGCAGACTCCTCCAGGCCCCACCTGCCCCGCTAGGGCCCAAATGGCCTCCGACCCAGCCAGGGGCCCGGAAGCCAGGCATGGTCGGGGCCAGGCCAGGATCCAAAGTCCCCAGATGGCCACGGGTGGGAAGATCCCGGAGAAGCCAGAGCCGGCACCTAAACCACAGGCCTCCAGGAGCGGACCGGCCGCCGCCAAAGACTCAAGCAGACAGAGGCGGAGGGGAGATTCCGGGAGACAGGGCAGGGCTGTGGCCACAGAGCCAACTCAACCCCACTACAGGGACCGGGCAGCAGGGAGCCATGCCCCGCAATGGAATCCCTTGTCCTTGTGCCCCACGTGAGACGGAAGCAGAGGGCCACAGACTTCCTGTGCCCTAGCGGGCACAGAGACAGCACTGCCACCTGCCGCTGAGGACCCCCCAGGGCCACAGCGGCTGCCACCTTCAGGAAACCACAGAGATTTCCAGGAACTCCCCACGCAGGCACAGTGACTCCACCAGGGGACACAGAACCTGGACTCTGCCCCAGGGCCCTGAGCAGTCGGCTCAGAGACCGACACTGGGCAGGACAGCAGCCAGGGGCCTGGAACCCGACCAGAGGGCACAGCTGAGGGAGGCACCGACCACACACACTGACGACACACACCAACGGCAGCCACAGACACTGCTCTGAGGCAGGCACGGCGACGACAGGGACACAGCTCAGGCCGTCTGTGCAGAGCCCAGGCCGCCTCCTGGAGGATGGGGCAGGGCTGACGCAGGGTGTGCAGAGCCCTGCGGGTGCCCGCCCTCCTCTCTCTGCCGTGGCAGGATCGAGGCATGTGACAGGCCATCGCTGCGGGTACCGGCCCCCCACCCCCACCTGCCACATGCTCGGCTGAGCGGGAGCAGCAGGCAGCCGGGTGACGCCTGCTGAGTCTGCCCACGGCCTGCAGGTGGGGCCGGACGGAGGAAGGTCACCCTGACCCCCACATGCTGCCAGCCCCTGCCCACCTGCTTCCCTCCTCCTTCTGCTGCTGTCCAGATTCAGCTCTGCCAGGAGCACCCTGAGCCTGCGCTTGGCTGCACGCTGTGCCTCCTGGCTCTCCAGCCTCCTGCTACACTTGCCCCCCTCTGGCCAAGTGCCCCAAGCTGGGGCCACCGGAGGCGCCATCCCTGTCCTGGACCTGGAGGCTTAGGTAGCACCTTCTCCTCCCCCACTCACTGTGCTCCCTGTACCCTGGCAGGCGCTGCAGCCCTGCATCTGACAGGGAACCTGACAACTACGCCGGAAGACAGGTGGAGAGTACACTCCCCAGCCATCCCTGCAAGCTGCCATTAAGCCAGCTCCACAGCCAGATGAGGATCCAGGCAAGAGCGAGAACCACAGGCCTAGCTCTCTAACAAGTATCGATTTGAAAATCCTCCACAAGGTACTGGTAAACAGTGCAGCAAATCATCAAAAAGATCATAAACCAGGACCAAGCAGGCTTCATCCCAGGGATGTAGGTGGTTCAGCACATGCAAACCAATAAACGTGTGACAAGAGTCATACAAACATCTCATAGACACAGAAAACGCCTCTGGCAAAATCCAACGTCCATTTACGATTAAAAAAAAAATCAAACACTGAAGAAAACAGGTATACAAGGACCTTACCTCAATCCAGTAAAAGCCATTTATGACCAACCCACTGACAACATTGTACTACATGGGGAAAACTGTAAGCCTTCCCTTTAAAATCAGAACCAAGTCAAAGATGCCCTCTGTCACCATTCCTGTTCAACCTAGCACGAGACATTGGTCAGAGCAATTAGGCAAGAAAAAGAAATAAAAGGGATACGTACAGGAAAGGAAGAACGTCAAGTTACCATGATTTGCAGATGACATGATCCTCTACACAGAAGAACGCAAAAAATGCACCAAAAGACTCACTGAATAACCAAATTCAGCAAAAGAGAAAGATACAAAAATCAATACACAAAAACCAAAACACTCTTGTACACCAATAATGAACCTACTGAGGAAGAGATTAGGGGGAATGCCATTCACAATAGCACCAAGAAAAATGATATACTCAGGAATTAACGTAAAAGTGAAAGATCTCTACAATAAGGACTATAGTACTCTGAAAAAAGAAATCAAAGAGGACATCAGAAAAGGGAAAGCTATCCCCTGTTCCTGGATAGGCAGAACCAAAAGCTGATACACAGATTTAATGCAGTACCAATCAAAATTCCAACAGCATTCTTCACAGAACTGGAGAAAACTACCCTGAAATTCATACAGAACCAGAATAGCAAAAGCAATCCTGGGTAACAAGAGCAAAGTAGGAGGCATCACAATCCCCAAGTTATACTATAAAGCTACAGTGATTAAAACAGCATGATACCGACACAAAAACAGACCTGAGGATCAATGAAACACAACAGAAGATGCAGAAACAACCCCAAGCACATTCAACCATCTGATCTTTGACAAAGGGGCCAAAACCACACACCAGAGGACAGACAGCCTCTTTAATAAACAGTGCTGAGAAAACTGGCTGTCCACGTGCAGAAGGTTGAGTCTAGACCATGTATTTCTCCATGTACTCAAGTAAAATCAAAACGGACCAAAGACCTCAATGTTAAAACAGATACATTAAACCTGCAGAAAATAAAATAGGTGAAACACTTGAAGTCACAGGTGTAGGCAAGGACTTTCTGAAAAGAACCCAGCTGCACAGGAAATAGCACCAAGAATCAACAAATGACATCACAGCAAATTAAAAAGCTGCACAGAAAATAATCAGCCAACAGAATGAAGAGACAACCCACAGAACGGGGAAAAAAATTGCCAGCTTCTCCTCACATCAAGAATATAAAAGGGGGCCCAGGGATTTAGCTCAGTGGTCCCACCACCTGCCTTGCAATTGCAAGGGCCCAAGTTCAATCCCTGGGACCAAAAAAAAAAAAAAAAAAAAAAAAAAAAAATATATATATATATATATATATATATATATATATATATATATGTGTGTGTGTGTATATATATATATATGTAAATATATATATATGGAACTGAAAAAATTAGATTCCCCCAAAGTAAAGACCCAATGAAAAAGTGGGCAAACAAGATGAATAGATGCTTTACAGAATTAGTATAAATGGCCAATAAATACATGAAGAAATGCTCAACATCTCTAGCCATTAGAGAAATGCAAATTAAAACAACACTGAGATTCCACGTCACTGCAGAAAAAATGGCTATCATAAAATAATGACAGATGTCGGTGAGGCTGTGGCAAAAAAGGAGCCCATCTACACTGTTGGTGAGAAGGTAAACTAGTACACCACTGTGGAAATCAGTGTGGAGGCTCCTCCAAAAAACTAAAACCAGAAATCCCATTTGACCCAGCTATTCCCTGTCTTGGTATCTTCTGGAGAGTTCAAGACGTCATATTATAGGGATCCATGGACACCTACGTTTATAAAAACAATTCATAACAGCTAAACGTTGAAAGCAGTCTCGGTCCATCAATAGATGAAGAGATAAAGAAAACACGATATTTACACACCATGGAATACTACTCTGCCAAAAAGAAGGATAAACTTGACTCATCTGTAGAAAGTGGATGCACCCTGAGACCACAATGTTAAGTGAAATAAATCAGACATACAAGCTTAAATGTTGCATGGTTTCTCTTACATGAGAAGCCCAAATTGGAAATAAAAAGCAAAATAAAAGACAGGTAGGGCAGTAAGGAGACAGCTTTATCAAATGGGAAGGGCCCGAGAGATGGAGGGAAGAGAGAGCAGAGGGAAAGCAAAGAGAACTAAGACCACTATGAGTGTGCACCAACCCCACGGTGTCATCACCGTACCCTACAAACGTGGACTTTTTAAAATGAAAAATAAAATAATGGAAAAAAATGTTTTAAAGAGAGATGGAGGCCCGAGGGTTCAGCCGCCGCATGGGCAGAAGGAAAGCAGGAAGGCATCACTGACCAGGCCACCTGACCAAGCAAGAGGACAGAGCCGGGCGGGAGGCCCAGGGACCCACGGCAGCCCAGGGAGGTGAGCTCAGCAGTGCGTGCGCCCCGCTCCTGCCACACTGAGCACGGAGAGGCGCAGCCGGCAGAGCGAGCTGTCCAAGGAGCGGCTGTATTTTCCTATGAACGGTAAAAACAGGAACACGCTCTATTTCCTATGTGTGTAAAAGCGCAAAAGCACTAAAATACAAATCTCTAAGTTGAGATTCAAACTCGTGCCTGCGTGTAAATACGCCTCTACGGAGATATGAAGTCTATTTTTACAGCATGTTTAAAATAGTCCTTGCGTTGCCCCACAAGGACTGGGCACTGGGGCTGTCGATACAGGGCCTTAGTGCTCTCTTTCCTCAGTTTCCCAGGGGCTCCTCCCCCAAGCAGGAGGATGGTCAGATTGGCAGGGGCTGTGGGCAAGGCCTGCCTCTAACTCGCCACCACCAGCCACTTGGAGCCCAGGTCCCTTTCTATCCGAGACAAGGTCTTAATGTACTCCAGGCTGACTTTAAACTTGCTACAGGGCTTTGGGCTGGCCCAGAAATAGCAATCCTCCTGCCTCAGCCTCCTGAGTGCTGGGATTACAGGCATGCACCACCGTGCCTGGCTAGACCTCTCTTTAGTGAGTGCCTCCACAGTGGAGCAGAGCAGGAGGAGCCTGGGGCACGCGCAGCACAAGGCGGGGTACAGGAGGCCTCTGGTCCCAGCTGGGCCTCTCAGGGGTGAGGGGGAAGCACCCAGCACAGGGGTCCGGGTGCAAAGCCCAGGCCTGCGGGGCTGGAGTCCCAGGTGGTACGGTGGCCGGTGGAGGCCAAGAGTGCAGAGGAGCTGGCACTCAGAGCCTCACATCCCCAGGCGGCCCGGCCTCTCCTGCCCTCGCCCTTGCTCTCCGGGAAGACAGCTTTTATTTCCTCTCCAAAGGCCAGAGGGGAGGGGCTGGCAGGGCCTGGCACGGTGCCCGAGATGGAGCGGCTGGGCTGCCACCCACGCCGTGCTGCAGGTTCACCTCCTGGGGTAAGGGTATCTTGGTTTCCCCCCTGGAGAAAGGGAGGCAGGGGTACCACCCTGGGAAGGCCACACTGGCCCAGGAGGGTCAGCAGATACCCGCTGGGCACCCATGCACCTGCGTTGGGTTAACGAGGCTGTGCTGACACTGAACAGGGTGTCCTCGTTCAGCCCACTGGTGGGAAACTGAGGCCGGGAAGGGACTTTCCCAGGCTGCCTGCCAGGAAGTGCAGAGGCCCCTACTCTGGGACGCGGGATGGGGCGGGCAGGTGGCCAGGGACCCGCGATCAAAGCCTCTATCTCTGGTCACCTGCCAGGCTGACCCGGGCAGCGCCGCCTGGGGGGCCAGAGCGGGCGATGTTCTCCTGGAGTGTTGGCCAGAGGCCAGGCAAGCCCTGTCTTGCGCTGTCCGGGTCACAGAGTTCACTGGGCTGGGGTGTTGGGCGGGCAGCCAGGCCCTGGGGTTGCGGGGCCCACCCGTCCTGGGGCGCGCTCTGACGCATCTCGCTGTGTCCCCTGACGCCGCCTGGCCCTGCGCAGTGGCTGGTGCAGGGAAGGGGCAGGCTGTCTGCCAGGAAAGGGTCAGCCGGAGTCCAGCCCTGCTCCCCCGGAGGACGAGGCAGGCCCCAAGGCGGGGAGTGGTTGGGGCAGGCGGGCGTGGCGGCCAGGTGTCCTCACTCCTAGCCCAGGGCTGTGTCCCATGGGGGCTGCGCTGGACATCAGGACAGGGTGGACACACGCCAGACCCAGCTGGGAGGAAGGATGCGTCCCTGGACAGGGTGCTGGGGAGAGGCCAGAGGCTGCAAGCACCAGGCAGCACCTGGCTCTCTCCAGCGCTGCAGGCCTCGTGTGTCCTGGGCAGGATTCCACCTAGCAGCACTAGCTCAGCTTCGCACCAGGGCACGAACGTGGGTCCGTGAGGTCCCCAGCCAGCAGGGATGGGGTGGGGTGGCTCGCTAGACACACAGAACCTGGCTGGCCGCACTTGGAGCACTGCTGGGCTTTGAGAAACAGAGACTTGGGGCCCTGACAAACCTGCTGGCCCGGCTGTGTCCCCCGGGGCACAGGCCAAGGAGAGAGTCCCACCGGCGGGGGACATGCAGGTCACTTTGGGGTGAGGAACTCGGGGCCCCAGGCAGATGCAGGCAAAGGCAAGGGCTCCACCCAGAAAGAAAACAGAGCACACTGTTTAGAGTCAAAATAAGGGGATGCGCCTGCGCCTGCACCTGCACCTGCCTCTGGAACAGCCCGGCATGGTGCATGTGGGCAGGGCCGGGCCCTGTTCTCCCTCGGCCACCACACGCACCCAGTCAGGTGATGACCCGGGGAGCCCGAGTGGAAAACGGTTAAAATGTGGCACGCCCAGGCCAGGGCAGGGCCCACACCAAGCAGACGGGAGGAAAGGAAGAAACCCGAACAGGCTGGTGTGGGGTCGCCCAGCCGGCTTCTCCCAGGAGCACCCCGGCCTACTGTCCCCCCAGAGCCATGGCTGGAGGGGCTGGTGACAGAGCACCCAGTCTCAGATCTGCAGCTTTCCCTGGCCCCAGTGCCCCAACACCCAGCACCTCCGTTGTCATCCTGGGCACAACTGTGGTCACCTCCTGGCTGTGCACGCGGGGTCAGAGGCCGAGTCCCAGCCCAGCGCTCGGAGCCCCAAGGCTTCCCACTGCCCCAGACGGGAGAAGCGGCCCGCCTGGCCTGCAGCTCCGGAGCCAGGCCTGGCCACCTGGGGCCTCTGCACCTGCCACTCCCGGGTGCAGCGTGGAGGGCAGGATCGGGCCTCTCCGTCCATGCCCGACCTGGGACCCCAGCGCGGCCTTGTAAGGAAACAGGTGCCTACGGGTGTGACCGGTGAGAGGGCCCGGCCAGGCCTGCAACGGGCCGTCCGTCTCACAGGAAGGAGCCCGGACAGACACACGGGGAGAGGGCGCTGTGGCCCTGGGTGGTCCTGGGGCTTCCACGGACCTGGCTGTCCGGCTCTGGCCATGCTCACCTCCTTTTGTCGCCTCCCTCCGGCTCATCCACCTCATCGGCACTGCAAGTGGCGCTGGAATCGCTGTCCTGCGGGGCAGCTGAGCCCCTGGTGGCGGGGCCTTTGCCACTGGGGCCTTCCTTCTTCTCAGCCTTGAGCGGGCCCTCGGGCACCAGTGGAGCCTCGTCCATCGCCCCCTTGTCCTGGGCGCCCATGGGGCCCTCCGCTGTGCACTCGCTCTTGGCTAGCTCCTCGGGGGCTGCGTCGGCCTCCTGCATCTTCACCGGGGCCCCCGTCAGCTCCTCCGTGGGGGGCTTCGGCCCCTCCCCATCCTCAGCTGGGGGCACCATGGTGGACGCCTCCTCCTCCCCGTCCTCCTCCTTCTCCTCCTCCTCCTTGGGGACCATAGCAGTCGGTGCGGCGGGCGATGAGGGGACTGCTGGGGATGTGGGGGGGCCGCTGGCCTCAGGGCCTGGGGCAGACTCAGCAGGGGCTGGGGTGTCCTCTGGCGGCGGTGTGGGTGGCTGGGCAGGGGGCCCATCGGGGGCCGGGGCGGGCAGGGGCTGGGGTCCATTGAGCCCCGGCTCCCTGGCAGCATCAGCGGCTCGCGGGGAAGGGACGCTCTCGGTGTCCGAACTGTGGTTGACAGTGGCTGCCCAAGGCGAGAGACAGAGGGTAAGAAATGCAAACGCACCCCAGAAGAGCCCAAGGGCCACATGCCTGCTGCCTTGCCTGGCACCCAGCCCTGAGACTGAGCCCTGGTGGCACCAGGGGTGACCCACGGGGTGGCAGCTGGCAGGTTCCTGCGGCCGCACCCTCTTCTGGGGGTTCCCGCTCTCTCCCGGGCCTCACCCCGGGGCTGCTCAGAAGGGCTGCACACCGAGGGACACAAAGGCCATTCCTGGCCTCAGTTTCCCCGTCTGTAGTGCGGACAGAACCCTGGTCCTGCCCTGCTGGGCGGAGACAGGGAGCAGAGAGCAGGGGGCGTTGTGCCATCATCATGGCCACCAGGGACATGGCCCACCACACCCCTGGCTGGCTTTGGGGACGCAGGCCCCAGCCAGGGCAAGGGCACCCGGCTCCAGCCCTAAAACCCCCTCTGGCCTTGTCTTGGGGCTCAGTGTGCCCCCGTCTGTGAGATGCAGACACCCAGAAACCAGGTCACCAGGCAAGGTGGCGCAGGAGCAAGCTCCCGGGCCAAGCCCCGGAAGAGCGCAGGTGGCAGGTGCAGAGGGTTCTCCCGGGAGGGGCTGCCCACCCCGCCCCAACCAGATCCGTACCTGGGCCACTGCATTCCCCTCTGGGGACCTCGTTCCCGGGGGCCGGCAAGGCTGGAAGGAAGTTACAGAAGAGTCAGAGGCGTGAGGCAGCCAGCAGCATGGAGAGGGGAGGCTGGGGAGGGCCCGAGTCCTCACCCCATGCACAGGTGGGCAAGCCGAGGCACGGCGTGCGCAGGGTGCCCAAGGCCTCCCAGCAGGGACAAGGCAACATCCACCCTGGGGATCCTCAACCCTGGCCACCGGCCATCCCGCCCTGCTGGTGACAGCCATGTGGCTCCCGGGGTGGGGGTCTTGTCCAGGTCCCGTGGGTGGCAGGCGCTGACACCAGCTGTCAGGAGGCCCGTGGGGCGCCCAGGGGCTGACAGCTCAGGGACACTGCCACCCCTCAACACAGAGAAGGGAGGGCAGAGTTCGAGGACCACACGTGCTACGTGTGCCCGGACCCTGGCACGGGGCTGCAGACACAGCGGGCGCCGGAAACCCCGCAAGGACGGGAGAAAGGCAGAGGCCTCAAGGCCGCGTCCGCCCGGCGCCTCACCGCCACAGGGCCCCGGCCATCGGGTCTCGGCCCAGGGCACCCTGGGCAGGCAGGAGGGGTGGCCGGAGGGGTGACTGGGAGCCCCGCGTGTGGGCTGGGGACTCCCCGACCCCGGTTAGATACACACCCGCCGCGGCCCCACCGTCAGTGACCCTCCCGGCCCAGCCCGGCCCCTGCTCCTTCCCAGGTGTGACCCCACAGGGACAGGCGCTCACGGCGGCCCACTCCTTCAGCCCCTGACCCCTGCCCTTGGCTCCCATTCCTTCCAGACGAAAGGCCCGGTGGGGACCCCTTCGCCCGGCCCAGTCGCAGCCAGCGCAACCCCTGGCAGGAGGAATGGGCTCCAGAACCCAGGCCTGAGTTGACGATGCCAGCTGGGGGCCCCACCACCTATGTGCCCCAGAGATGGGGACCAGGAGGCGGACAGCACACAGCCCGCACGGCCAGGCCCAGTGTATCCCCCTTCACCACACGCAGGGGCCGGAGGGCCAACGCGGAGGCAGAGGCAGGGACACCTCGGCCTCCTTGGGGACAGGGTGGGACAAAGGTGGTCGGAGTGGCCACAGGGCCGGAGCCTGGGTTCAGACACCCCCAGCAGCCGGCTCTGTGAGGAGGTGCAGGAGTGACAATCTCCTCCCCCGGGCAGCTCCTCCTTCCACCAGCGGCACGGAGTGGCCGGGCCTCCCTCCCGCGCTGTCACCTTTCTCTCTCTCTAGCCGCCTGAGGGGGGCCTCTCGGGGACAGGGCCCACACTGGGTCTGACCCGGCCCTGAGCAGAGACGCTGACCTGCCTGGGCCTCCGGTACCCACATGGTCCATGGGGACAGTAGGCAAGGGGAGAGCACCACACATCACGTGATGTGCGTACTAGCTGTTCTGTTCCTATCAGTGAACTTGTAAATTAATCCTGGGCAAAACTATTTTCAAAGGTAAACTTTATAACTTGGTGTGGTGGTGCACGCCTGTGATCCCAGCACTTGGGAGGCTGAGGCAGGAGGATCGATGCAAGTTCTAGGCCAACCTGGGCTACACAGAGATCAAGAGCAGCTTGAACTGCACAATGAGACCCTGTCTCAAAAAAAAAAGAGCCGGGGATTTAGCTCAGTGGTTCCGGCGCCTGCCTCGCAAACGCAAGGTCCCAAGTTCGCTCCCCTAGTACCAAAAAAAAAAAAACGAGTGCATTCTTAGGCTCCAGTGGCACACATCTGGCATCTCAGCCCTCTAGGAGGCTGAGGCAGGGAGATCTCAAGTTCAAGCCAGCCTGGGCAACTTAGTGAAAAACCTGTCTCAAAATAAAAAAAGGGCTGGATGTGTCACTCAGGGCGAAGGTCTAGGTTCCAACCTCAGCGCCACAAGAGACCAGTTGTCAACAAGGCTGTCCTGGACCTATGGTCACTGGTGTGGGGGCTCAGGACAGTGTAGGCGTGACGCCCTCTGGAGAGGCTGATCTCGACTCCCGTCGTGGCTGCCACTGCCCCTCCCCTCATTCACACAGGTGATGCTCTCCCTTGGTGAGGGAGGCCCAGGTGGACTGGAGAACAGAGCTAAGAGGTCGCTTCCCACCCTCTCGCAGCCCGGTAGCTGCCCCTGCACCTGCCCTCACCTTCCACCTCCTCAGCCATCTCTTCCTCATTCCCACTGGCACCCGATGCCTCCATCTCCTCGTCCTCCACCACGGGTGGGAAGGCGGCCTCCTCGCTGGCTGTGGCTGGCGCTTTCTTCTTCTTCCTCCGTGCGTTCCTCTCCTTCTCCTGGGCACAGGACGGCAGGAGTGACTGCCGGGTCTGGGCTGCCTGCCCGGGGACTCCTCACGCCTCAGCAAGGCCTCGGAGGCCAAACATACAAATGGCTATTTTTACCCAGGACTTCATTCTCTGCCATGTCCTGGACACACCCTGGGCCCTCAACATCCCGGAGGCTGAGACTGCCCCAGCCCTGATGCCACCGTCAGCCCACACGCCTCACCAAGCTCCCCAGGACTGACCAGCCCTGAGAGAGGACTCTGGGTGGACAGAACAGTCAGAGGGCTTCCGTGGGGTGGTGACATAGAACTGAGCGTGCAAAGGCCCTGTGGTGTCAGTGACAGAGAACTGCAGAGCAAAGCCTTCCACACAGACTGTGGACAATAGCACCCTCCCTCAGGCCTCGGGCTGGGCAGCGTTTGTCAAGTGGCTTACTGAGCACCTCCCAGGCTCAGAGGCAGAGGCCGTGAAGGTGGACAGGTGAGGCAGAGTGTGCTGGGCTCAGCAGGGTACCAGGGTTTGCAGCAGGGAGTTGAGCCCCAGCATGGTGCACACCCCGCCTGGTCCAGGAAGGAGTCAGGGGCCCCAAGATGCCCAGGGGTGCCAACAGCCCTGGTAAACCCCAAATCCGTGACTGGTTGAGACCTTGGGGTGGCAGACATTTGCAGGCAGGGTGTCTGCCCGGAATCCAAGACACCTAACACAGCCCCCCTGTCCCGGGGTCCTGCAGGTGGGGACCCAGGCCCACGGGGCGGGGCCTCCCTGTCCTGTCCCTGCCTGGGACCTGCCCAGCACGGGAACCCTGCCCCTGGAGCCGCTGGCGCAGAAGGCAGCGGCTGTGGGTGTTGAGGGTGCACTGAGGGCTCCCCGTTCCGGATCTAGTTTAGGGGACAGGGCCTCAGGGGAGCCTGGCCAGGCGAGACACTGGTGGTGCAGCTGCCGCCGTGCAGCTGCCGCTTATGAACAAGCACCCACTGTGTGCTGCACATTCCCAAGTATTCACTCCTTGCATCTTGCTCTGCAAATGAGGGGTCACCCCAGCACTGGGAACAGAGCCCCAAGTCCCCCTCCCTCCGGCCCTGAGTGGCAGCAAGTGGGCCACCTCCTCTCCGAGATGCCGGCCCTGCCTGCCCAGCACCATCTGGGGAGCTCGCAAGGCTGCCTCTCACCTCTGCCCTCAGGGCATCTTCCCCGAGCTCCACCCCAACCAGGGAAGCCCCTCCCTCCGGGCCTCCTGAGCGCTTCCCACGCATTGCATTCCGGCCTTCCAGCCTCGCGGCACAGGCTGGGAGGACAACAGACAGGCAGACCAGGGCCGAGCCAGCCGGGCCCGGGGCGCAGATGTGAGGGCAACCTTTGGCCGCAGGAGGGGAGGCAGCCCAGGGCCGGTGCCCAGCAAACACGAGCCGGGCTCACTCCAACGCCCGGGCGGCCCAGGGCAAGGCAGGTGGGGACAGCACTGACCCTGCACCGCTGGAGGGGCCGCCAGGACTTCAGGATGCTGGGACCTGCCCTCCTGCCCGGGGGCACCGAATTCGGGGCTTTTCCTGCACCTGCCTGCAAGCCAGGTCACCCCGGTGCCCAGTGGCCCGGTGGGAGCTGACTTAGGGGGCCTGGCCCCTGCTCCCACAGCCTATGTGGTGCTCAGCGGAGCGAGACCCGACCGCACAGGCTTGTGGCACCCTGGTCTCCATCCCTCCTGGCCACACGGCCACCCGAGAGCTCAGCAGGGGGAACGGGGCGTCTTCCTGACCAGCCTGGCACTCTAATGCCTGCCACAGCTCCCAAGGTCCAGGGCAGCAATGCCCAGCAGGACCCTCTATGCCTCTGCCCTCCACACACCCAGCCCTGCCCCTGCAGACACCACAGGCACCCAACAGGGACTGCAGGACAATGGGGGTGCACCTCTGCCCACCCGCCTGCCGCCCTGACATGCCCACCCACCTCAGGCTGCAGTGGGCACCACCGGGGCTCGGGCTGCAGGGTGCTGGCGATGAGCCGCCCGCTCTAAGGACCTCACGCACATGACCCTCTGGGGGCCTCTCCCGGGCAACTCCTCACCACAGCTCGGCGGGGCCTGCCACACTCCGGGGAGGGGGGTGGTCTGTGCAGCGGCCAGGCGCAGGCGCAGGCAACAAGCCCGCACACCCCCCAGTCCCTCCGTCACGGGGCCTCGAATGGCTAAGCTACTGCTCTTTGCTCAGATCCAGAAACCGAGGGAGGCAGGCAAAAGCCACTGCCAGAGTCACATGGGCATCGAAGCGGCAGGCTGAAGCTCAATCCCACCTCTCTCCCCACCCTGCCAAGCCCTGGTTCCTGGCCCCAACTGCCACTGCTGGGGACGCAGCGGGCAGAGCCCAGGAAATCTGGAAAGCCAAGCAGGGCAGAAGGCTGCTGAGGGACTCTGGGGAGACAGGGAGGGTAAAGACGGGCAGGCGGGCAGGACTACCTGTGCCGGCAGAGCCCCAGGGCGCCAGCCTGGCGACACAGAGACCTGCCCTCTCCCCAGCCCAAGAGGTGCTGGACAGGGGCTCTGCACACTCAGCCACACCCAAGTCCCTGAAAACCCAGGACTGGCTCGGCCCAGGGCCACTGGGCAAATCCCAGGCCACCCGGGGTCAAGTGAGGCAGGCAAAGGGGCCCAGGGAGCCGGAAGTGATGGGGCACCTGCAGCCAGTCACTCTCAAGGCTGGGAGGTGCCCTTAAGCTCCATGTGGAGCCCGGTGAGCTATCCCTGGCCTGCCGCCACACGCTGTGTGACGCGTACGCCCTCCCTGGGCCTCTGCGGGCCGCATGGAAGGAGGGTCAGCACTGAACCACTCTCAACATGGGGTGATGCAGGTGGTGCGAGTCTGGTGTGCGCAGTTAGGGGTCCACGGAGGAGCCTGGCAGAGCCTCAGTTTCCCCAGCTCTGAAACCGTGAAAATGCTCAAGTACGTCAAAGGCAATGAGACAGGGCAGGAGGAGGGGGAGGGAAGACGGGAGACAAACAGGCAGCAGCACGGCCTCCCCCGATGGCCCCCAGCCCCAGAAGCAGCTGTGCAGGAAGCGGGGCGAGGCTGGCTGCCCCCCAGATCCATCCTTCCTCCTGCCGAGGCCCCATCCCGTGAGGCGGGGCAGGGAGCTGCGTGCTCCTCTGCCCGCGTCTTCATTCCAAGACGCTGACGGCCGGGATTCCTGGCTGAGTCAGAGCCGGGCCCACTAGGACCTGAGCTGCTGGTGCTGGCGGAGGGCAGCAGGCAGGCGTGGGGGGCCCAGGAGGACGGAGACCGAGACCAGAGGCAGCCCCGGGGCAGAGACCAGGGAGAAGCAGGCCAGGCCAGGGCTCACCATCTTCAGCTTGTGCTGCTGCAGGATGTCATCCAGGTTCTGCCGCTTCTTGTAGTTGAAGTAGAAGTTCTTACACTGCGACACGGTCTTGGAGCCCACCATGCGGGCGATGGCCGACCAGTTCCGGCCGTGCTCTAGGAGGCCTGCGGGCAGGCAAGGCGGCAGTGAGGGCGCAGGTGAGGCCAGGCCCTAGGGGACCCACACGGCCGGGAGCTCACGCTCAGGGAGACCCCTGAGGAACCTCGGTGCTGGGTGCCAAGCCCCAGGGCCGGGAGGCAGGGACGGCGGGGGTTGGCCCTAGGGTCCAGCTCCCTGCTGGGGCGGAAGGGAGAAGCCTGCTCGGGGACAAACAGGGTGACAGCCGGAGGGACCCGACAGGGCCACGTCCAGCCGTGGACACACCGGTCTGAGCCCCCAAGCCGACCCCACCCGCTGGCAGGAGAGCTGCTGACCCGGCCCTGACACAGGCGCAGCTGCACGGCCCCTAGAGACGCGGCTGTTTTCCGGCCACAGGGCTGGGGAGCGGGACTGCAGGGTGGAGGGTGGGGCGGGTGCGCTGGGATGGGGCCGGGTTTAACGGGGTGCCACGGGGCCTGAGCTCTCTTTGACTAACCAGAGCCCCACACTGGACTCTGGGCCCCCGTCCTAGGTGGGCGGTTGGGAGGCCTGGAGCCCCTAAGAGCATGCACAGCAGCCTAATGGATTGAGGGAAGGGTTTCCCGCAACCACATCGTAGGCCATTTTCCTTGAACCAAGCCGAGCTGCAGCGGGGCTGGGGCTGCCCTTTGGCAAGGCATGGGGTGAGGCATTCACTGTCATTCCTTCATCCATCCATCCAAACACAGGTCGACGGCTCCCCTCCCCCAAACGCTCCAGCAGCAGCAGCAGCAGCAACAACAACATAGCAGTGAACACATGGACACAGCCCTCAGTGGCCAAGTGACCCGGGAGTCTGCAGAGCCCACACGGACTTGGTCAGGCTTAACCTCGCTGTCCAGGCAGTGCTCGTTTCCTGTTCCCAGGATGGGGACACCAAGGCTCAGGGGGTCATCTGGCCTGAGCCACAAATGGGATGGAGGGACAGAGGGGCCTCTGGGCCCCACAGCAGGCGATGCACAGGCCACCTGCTCCCTGCATCAGCCACGGAGGCCACGTGGCTCCCCACAGCTCCCCGGGTTCCTCAAGGACAAAGGGGGCCATAGGATCAAGTGTAACTCAGCCCCTGACCTTTCCCTCCACCCGCAACAGCCAGCAACAGCAGCAGCAGCAGCAGCTGCTGCCACTTCCAGAACCTGGTGGACAGGGATGAGCGTTTATTTATATTTCCCCAGCCTGGGCCAAGAGAGCTGGGCAAATGCGTCAGGCCAGGGACGCAGGGCAGCCGGATCCCAGGGCGGCAGGGGGAGGAGGAGGTGCGGAGTGGGAGGGGCCTGAGCCGGGGTGGCCCGACCCGGAGGCTGACACTTCCAGCCCAATAAATAACAGGGCCCGTGTGGGGCGGCGCTGGGGGCCTCACCAAGTCCACTCCCAGGGTGGCGGGGCCGTTCAGCCCTTCCTGAAAACATGTGGCCCGGACAGTGCCGGGGAGCCCTCGGGGCCTGCTCCCCTCAAGCTGCTGAAGGGGCAGCAGAGCTCCCGGGATCGGAAGGGGGCCTGCGAGGCTCCCTCGGGTCCTGTTCCGGTCCCCGCTCAGTGCTGGGCACGGACAGCAGTGCTGCAGACCCGGTGTGGAGCCCGGCCAAGCCAGCCCCCGAGTCTGCCCCTGAGCCCCACCAGGGACCCCAGACTCCTTCCCAGAGAGCCCCGGCTGGACACCAGAGAGGCCGGGAAGGGGACATGGGGCGAGGGTCACACCGGATCCCCATCCTCAGCTGGGTCCAGGGCCCCTGCTCCCCGCCGCCCCCGGCAGCCAAGCCGCGGTTTCCTGCCACCCGGCCGCGTCGAGTCCCCTCGCCGCCCGCCGGCAAACCCCGGCCCGCCAGCGCCACTCACATCCTCTCATCCGCGTCTCCCCCTCGGCCAAGTTCTCCGGAAACATCCGGCCGGGAGGCGGCTGGGGAGCGAGGAGAAGTGGCGGGAGCTGCGGGCGGCTGTGGCTGCGTCTGCTCCTCACATCCTCGTCCAGCGGGCGGAGGCGGAGCGCGGGCGGGGCGGGCGGGGCGGGCGGGCGGGGACGGGCCGACGGGAGGGAGGCAGCGCCGCCCACCCTGGTGGCCGGGGCTCCCACTGCTGCCGCTGCCCCAGCTGCCCCAGCTGCTGCCTTCCCCGCTGTCACTTGTGCTGTGGGGCACCCCAGGGCCGGGCTGGACTCTCAGCCAGCCAGGGGGTACGCAGGGAGCCCCCAGGCCCCAGAGCCAGGCAAAATCCAAAGCCCCTGGCTGGTGACAGGCAGCAGTGTCCCCCAGGCAGCGGTGGCTCCACTCCTGCGGCCTGACCCAGCGAGCCGAGCCGGCAGGGCTGAATGTGACCTCCAGACGCGGCAGGCACTGGCGGGTGGCGGCGGGCGGGGGCCCAGGAGAGGCGGGCCGACTTGGCACAGGGCTCCCTCCCTCCTCCCCATCCGCGGTGGTGGCAGCGGCAGTGGCGGCGTCAGCAGCGGTAACAGATGAGGGCTCCAGAAAAACAGCGCTCTCCACCCCCGGCAGGCAGGGCGCACGCAGCCTCTTCCGCCAATGCCCTCCCGCCCTTCCACCTGCACCGGCTGAGCGTCCCCACCCACCTGGCCAGCTGGGGGCGCTGTGGGGGCGCGGGCTGTGCACTCAGCAAGAAGCTGGGGTTGCAGGCCCGGTTGGGGGAGACCCCAGGCAGCATGGGGAGGAGCTCCGGGGTCCCCAGCCCACCCCCAGCACCTGTTCCCCATCCCAGGTGTCTCCGGGGAGGCTGCACTATAACCCAGCTGAACTCTGGAGCAAGATCTGGGTCAGGGCTGGTTTCCACAACACTTGAGTCATCAACCTGCTCTTCTTCCAACCCTTGGTCTTCCCCAGGGCAACGGGCACCTCCGGGGCTCCCTGCACCCCCAGCCCGAGCCCAGCCTTTATTCCAGGAGGGCATACAAGAGCCAGTCCTGCTGGGCACCACGGGCTGTGGCTGAGTCCCACACCCACACCCCCTGGGAGCTCTGGGCGAGCCACGAAGGACGACATTCCTGTGGTGTCATCCCTGGCCTCCCATGACCTTCCCAGGACCTGCATCCCCTGAAGGAACCCTGAGGCCACTGAGGGCCAGTGCTGCTCCCTGGCTTGTGCAGCCCGAGCTTCTTTCTCTGAATGCCAAGAGTGCCACAGGCCATTTGCACCTGCTGTTCCTGCTGGAGCCTGGCTTTCTCACAGCTCTATCTGTCTTACGGGCTGGGCTTGAATGCCACCTCCTCAGAGAAAGATGGCTCCACCAAAGACAGCATGCTGAGGTTTACTGTCTCCATGGCTCTTGCTACCCCCAATCAGCACTTTGATCCACAGCTCACTGCCCCTGTCCCTCTGCCCACGGGTACTGGGTATGCAGGGGCACTCGGCAAAGAATGACACTCCAGACGACTCAAGCATCGGAATCTGGGGCCCACTGGCATCTGAACCGGTGGGGTGGGTACTCTGCACCCCAAGTGTACCCAACAGTGGAGGCTGCCAGCGCATGCTGTGGTGTGGATTCCCCAACCCTCTTCTAGGAAGCAGCTTGCTCTGGAAGTCAGGACGCGGGAACTAGGAAGTGAAACGGACCAGACAAGAGGCCTGGCCAGAGGGTGGGTGTTGAGTGCATCCCTGGCTTCGGGGCCCTGGCTCCCTCCTCCCCTTGCATCCCAGCAGCTCTCCTGGGGCCATGTCCCCCCAGGGTCCCCGCTGGCCTGAGAGTCAACCCTGACCCCAGAGCCAAGCACTCTCCGGACAAAGCAAGCACAAAGCAAGCAGGGCTCAGAGGGGTGCAGTCCCCTCTCCCTGAGAAACTCATTTCCAAACAAAGCCCCCAGGCAGGTGACTTTCACACAAACTCACCCTGTGCCAGCCTGGCTCCCGCCTGCCCCTTTCTCCTGCCACTCCGTGGGCTGCCCCACACCTCCTGCCCTGGTGCTCGCCCTCAGCTCAGGGCTTTCTCCCCATGGACCACTCCAAGCCCCAGCCCCACTGTCCCCAGACACGGCTCTACCGCGGCCAGGCATGGGCCCCTCTGCCCGCCCCGAGCCCAGGGCCTCTGCCACAGCACACGCACTGACCACCAGACCACACTGCCCACCGGCCGGGCAGCAGGGTGGGGACAAAGTGTCCAGGGCTCAGGCCGGACCTCCCGGGAGGCCCTGGTGCCCCGCCCCAACCTTACTCCGCCCTCACCCCAGGCCCGGAGGCCCGCCCTGCTCCTGGCTCCATGGGCGACCTGTCCCGCTGCTGGCTCCTGGCCACCTGAGGGGCGGGTCAAGACTCTGAGCCCGGCCAGGCCAACCTTTCCCAGGGGAAACAGCGGCCCTGGCCCGGCCGGCACCTGCCAGGCCCTCCCACCCCATGGCACCCGGCCCAGGCGGCCAGCCAGCTGCCCGGGCTGCCAGGTTACCAGGGAGGCAGCTTCCTGCCCAGCCTCCGGCCCCATCCAGGGTGAGCCCAGGACAGCAGCCCTGACCCCTGCACACACGGCGACCCATGGCCCTCGTGCTCCCTCTCCATCCTCCTAGATCAACAGCCAAAGTCCACCCTGCACCTGTCTCTCATATCCCCTCTCAAGGTTAGGCCTCACTGCCCGGCCACAGGCCCTGTGCACATGCTGTTCCCTGAGGGCGATGTCTTTGCCACCTTCCTTCCTGGGGAACAGCACCTCAGCTCATTCAATCTTCACACCACCTCCATTTCCACTCTGCTCCTAGGGCTGTGTGACCTCAGGCAGCTCAGTAAACCTCTCTGGGCTTCAGTTTCCTTTTTTTTTGCTACTGGGAATTGAACTCAGGACCTTGCACTCACTTGCCAGGCAGACGCAGCGCCACTGAGCTACATCCCTGGCCCTGCTCTTCTGAACAAAGCAAACACTAAAGGTTACTGAGAATGAAGTATCTCCATACCCAGCCCCCACCAGGCTGAAGGACTGGGATGCCACCTGCCCGGCACAGCTGCTGCTGGGTCCTCTCCACGCTGCAGGCTCCCGAGGGCGGGCGGCATGGAAGGAGTCTCGGGCACGCACCTGCTCCCATCCCCGCCGGAACACGCCGCCCGCCCTCGGCAGCCTCCCTGCGCGGTAATTGTCCAGATTGCTGTAATTCACGGCACAGCGCACTGGCACTGAGCTCAGGCACCGTTACAAATGTCACCGAGCAGGCTCGAGCGCCCCCGGCTCCCGACTCATGCGCAGCCCATGAGCTCAGCGCGGCTCCCTCCGCAGGTCCAACCTTGAGGCCCGCAGGGCACGTGTCACCCAAGCAGTGACTCAGCCTGCGGCCCCCCTGCCCTTCCTGAGGACACAGGGACAGGGCGCAAGGACCGCGGTGCGGGATGGAGACCAGGGACCTCGTACTATCAAAACATCATTGTAAGCGGGGGCCCCCGACACTCTGGGAGGCTGAAGCAGGCCCACTGACCCCATCTCAGAAACCCAAAAAGCAAACCAAATAACCAACTGTTACGTGGTTACGCTTTTAATTATAGGCCTTCTGAAGTTTTCATTCACGTTGGCTGGGCGTGGTGCCACGCGCCTGTCAGCCCAGCATCTGGGAGGCTGAGGCAGGAGGGTCACAAGTTCAAGCCCAGCCAGGCCACCTAGTGACACCTGTCTGGGAATTTAAAAAGGGCTGAGGGAGTGGCTCAGGGCCAAAGTCCAGGGTTCAATCCCCAGCAGTACAACAATCACCACGCCATTTTGCATGCGTGTTCACGGCAGCGGTGCACACAACACACATAAGCAGGCTGGCCGCTGGGCCACGCAGCTCCAGCAGGGTACTGTGTACGGATCGCTGCCGGCAGGGGTGGATGCGGGAGGCCACGTGTGGCCCCATTTACAGACGCCCAGGAAGGCAGTGCCCGCCACCGCAGGGACAGAGGCACACTTGCGGCTGCCAGGGCAGCAGGGCACGGGTGGTGGACACTGGGCCGCTGGACACCGCCCGACTGCTCAGCTTCAGCAGCCGAGACTGCGGTCCGTGAGCTGCTTCACTAATGCAGCAGAGGTGCGGGGGCCCCGGCCCCCAGGCTGCTGCTGAGATTCACCCAGAGACGACAGGGGACACGAGAGCTGGCCACACGGCAGCCCACCAGGGGGACAGCCGGCACCCGAGCGCTTCCCTGAGCCCCGGAGCCAGAGGCCCAACCACGACCCTGCTCCCTTCCACATGACACCCAGGGCCCAGGCCGGGCCTCCAAGCCACTTCAGCCCAACACGGGCTGCTGGAGGAAGGGCAGGGCCCGGAGGTGGCCCAGGGGAGGATGGGTCCCAAGATGCCCTGGGGACTGTGGGTCCTTGGCTCCGTGGCCACCCTGGACAGATCCAACTCCAGGACCCTGAGCCGCTCGGCTCAGGCAGAGGCAGGAAGGTGGCGGCTGAGCGCCTGGCTGCTCAGGGCGGGACGCCTGCCTCTCGGCCTGGCCTGGTCCCTGAGAGGGGTCACCTGACCCCGCCCTGGTTCAGAGCGCTAGGTGGTCCTCGGGCCAGCTTCTGTGCCGTGGGGACAGGGGCAGGACCCCGTGCACAGCCCTGGTCCCAGCATCACTGGAAGAGCCGCTCAGAGCTGGGAGCGGCACTGTGTGGGGACAGGTGTCCCCCCAGGGCACGAGGGAGGGGGCCACGCAGGCCCGGGGCCTCACTGCCGGCCTGGACACTGGGCCCTCTACAGACGGCCACTGAGGCCACGAAGCCAGCAGCCAGCAGGCCACGGCTTCCAGGAATCAGGATGCACCGCGGCGGCCACGCTGGCCTGCTCCCCGGGCGGCACGTCTGCAGGCGCAGGTGAAGAGGTACGGGTGCCCAGCCTCCTCTCCTTGCTGCCGGTCCCAAGGCCACCAGGAAGCGGAGTGTGGCCTCTGCCTGCCCAGCTCCCCCAACACCAGAACAGTCTCGGGCCCCTCTCGGTGGGCGACCCGCTCGGCTGTCCCCGCCACACAGCCGCACAGCCAGGCAGGGGCAGGACCTGCAAACCGGAGTCCAGCTTCACACACCCACAGCCTCCGGGAGACACGCACGCCCCGTGGTGACCGCCACAAGCACCAAGCCCGGCCGACACGCAGAGGAACGGCATCACAGGACCCGGCCGCAGCAGGCGCCAGCAGCCACCCCGGGCGGCCCGAGGACACGGGGCTCCGAGGAGGAGCCGGACCCGGGAGCCGCTGCCCACACCAACCGCAGCCTCGCACCTTTCTTGGCCGTCTCCATCTCCTCCTCCGTCCAGCGCGAGGTCTCGTTCATCTCCAGAGAAGCTGCAAAGGGACACAGGCATGGGCAGGGGCCCAAGGGGCCATGCTCCGCCTCCTGTGGCGCCCAATCCTTGAGTGGCCCCTGAGTGGCCCTGCCACCGCTGTCTACACATGGGGACACTGAGGCAGGCAGGGGCCGTGGCCTGCACTCTGCCGGGCAGAGGTGGCCCGAGGGTGGGTGGGCAGAGACCACGTGAGGGCAGGAGCATCCCTGGGGTCCCTGCATCAGGGGTCCCAGCTCACTGTTCGGGGGCAGGGGCTGCCCTGGGCGGGGTGACAGGAGTGCTGAGGCCCCCACGCTGAACACCCACAGTGACTACCCAGTGTGTCCCCAGGCATCCCTGCTTGTCCAGGTCAGAACCGGCCGCCTGCTGCCCCAGAGGAACACTGCCGCTGTGGGGGCCAGAGCACGGCGGCCATGTCTCCATGGCGGCACTTCCCAGGCTCTCCTCCAAGTGACGGTATGTGAGCCTGGCCCCTCCTCCCTCCCTTCTAGTGCCTCAGGGTCATGAGGGGGTGGACACAGGGACAGCACCAGGCACAGTCTGGACGCTCAAGCAGGGCTGGCCAGCAGCCCCAGCTGGGATGGGGACAGTCCCCTGGGCATGCAGCCTCCCGACCCTGCTGCTGGCCCCAGTGCAGCTGTGAGGCTCAGCAGGGGCGGAAGGTACCAGAACAGTGCAGCCCGTGGGGTACCGGGTGCGTTTCCACCTGCAGCCCAGCCCCTGCGTGGCCCTGGAAAGCACCATCCCCAGAAACGGGTGTGCCAGGGGTGCGGCAAACACCCACAGGCCTGCACCGGATGTGGGGCCGGGCCGAGCGGGATTCCAGGCACACCATGACGCGCGGGGCACAGGCCCCTTCTCTGGCCTTGAAGAGCCATCTGGAAAGGGTCCTAATGAGCTCCTCGGGAAGAGGGGCTGCATACCCAGCAGAGACCCCAGGAGGGAGCAGCGGAGTCGGGCAAAGTGGGGCATCATCTGCCCGGCTCCCATCCCGGGAAAGACTACAGGCAGCCCCAGTTCCCCAGGGGCCAGGGCCGTCACCAAGCAGCTGCAGACGTGCACGGCTGCCCCCTGTGGCTGGGCTGGGGAACTGCAGCTCAGGTCACTTTTCTCCCGTCTTGGGAGGGGGAGGACGAACACCCTGGGGCAGAAGGCGGCAGACACCTAGGGTGGGAGGGAGGGTGCAGCAGCGCCCACATCCTCCTGGAAGCCCCATCAGCTGCGCCCCCTGGACATTGGGGTGGTCGACAGCCTGTGTCTGCCCTCGCCCCAGGCCCTGGGCAGAGAAGACCGTGGGGATACTGAGGCGCGGAGAGGGCGAGGAACCTTCCCCAGGCCGCACGGCAGCTCGCTGGGGTCTGAGCCCGGGTCCCTGTGCTCACCCAGCTCGGCGCTCTGCTGCGGGGTGACGGCCTCGTCGCTGTTGGCCTCGTTGGCCATGGAGCGGGTGATGCGGCCCTTGCGCCGGCCCTGGCTGTTGGCGGTTTTGCGGCCCTTGGAGGCCACGGCTTCCTTCTCATCATTGTCCTCCCCGGAGGTGTCGTCCGTCTTCTCCCTGAAGGCCAGAGCGGGGTGGAAGTGCACTCGCCAGCCAGGACGCCACCATCGTGGCAGGGGACTCGACTCCTGCTCCGGGGACGCCACCTGTGCCCAGCGCAGCGCACATGAAAAGGGCGAGCTAGGGCAGGGGCTGCGGGGCTCCCGGGACAGGCACCGGGCCCCAGAGACCTGGGACGCCAGCTTGTGGCTCAGAGGAGGTGGGAGCCACAGACTGCTGCAGGCAGCAGCCAGGGCCGGCGGAGCAGCGGCCTGCTTCCCTGGGAGGCGCCAGAGCTCTTCTCAGAGCCCTGGGCCTGCACAAGGCTCCATGCTGCCTGCCCGCGGCAGCACCTGCCCAGTGGAACGGGGTGTGGCTGGCAGCAAGGCCAGACTGCTGTGCTCCCCAGGGGGACGCCTCCCAGAGCTGTGTGCGGCCTCACCCTGCCCCGGGCGACCCCGCAGCCCTGGGGACGCTCCCGCTGGCTGCCGCACCAGCCCCAGGGGCGCAGGGGCACATGACCTCTGTCCCGGGCCTTCTGGGACCCGCTCGGGACCTGCGGCCTGGGTGAGGCCTGGGCGGGCGGGCAGCCAGATGCTCCCAGAGCCGCGGCGGGGGCCTGGTGCCCAGCGGGCCGCCCCCAGCTCTGCTGGCCGTGATCCTGCCTCAGCCTCCAGCCCCCTCCTGCTAGAGCTGGGGGGGGACAGGAAGTGGCAGCAGACGGCAGACGGCGCCCCGGTTGCTCCCCGGAGTCGGCAGCTCAGCAGCAGAGCTCGAGGGGCCGTCGGCCTCCCACGTCCCGAGGGCACCAGGAGGCAGAAGAGGGCGCCCGGGACGCGTCCTGCGCAGGCGGCCACGTGGGGAGCCTTACTTGCCGAGCTCCTCCTTGCCGCTCTCCACGTCCGGCTTCTCCTCCTCCTTCTCGGCCTCCTTCTCCTTCTCCTCCTTCTCCTCCTGGCTGCTGCGCGGGGGCGGTGGAGGCTGCTGCTGCAGTGGGGGAGGCCGGTGAGGCAGGCGCGTCTCAGTCCCACACCTGGGCAAGGCCTGCGCCGGGGCTGGGGCGCACTTGGCCAGAAGGAAGGGGCCGGGGCCACAGGGGAGGCGGAGACGCTGGTGCTGGGCCCCAGGCTCTGTTCGTGCCCCCTGAAGGAGGGCCTTAACCTCTGTGCTTGGATTTTGTCACCTGGAGTGGGTATTTTAGCCAGGCACAGTGGTGTGCACTTGTAATCCCAGTACTGTGGAAGGCTGAGGCAGGAGAACCTCTCAGAGCACTCAGGACGGTGGCCGGCACAAGGCTCATGTGGGGCACAAGGGACCTGCCGTGGGCGGGACGGGGCGCTGACAGCCAGCCTTGCCCCACCCCGCCTGAGCTCCAAGTGTGTACAACAGGAGGGAAGGGAGGCCCAGGTCCGAGGCTGAGCGCCCCAAGCCGCCCCATACAGCCACGCCGAGGATCAGGCTCTCCTGCAGGCCCAGCCAGCATTGTGGACACCCCAGCTTATTCCAACGGTCACCCTCATGTGAGAACAGGGACTTCAGCCTGGACCTTCCCGTGAACCTCCACTGTAAGGCCCTCTAGCCGCTCTGGGACAGGCACCCTGAGCAACAGCAGCCATCAGGTGGCTGAGTGGACTTGGCTGGGGCCAAGAAAGCTTTACTTACAACAAGTGGGGGCTGGCTCTGGCCCACCTCGCTCTACACCAGTGCTGTGCACACCTGAGGTGTGAAGCCAGGCACAGTGGCACACACCTGTAATACCAGCACTCTGGGAAGCTGAGGCAAGACGATCTCAAGTGAGGGGCCAGGCTGGGCAACTTAGCGACTTGGTGGGACTGACTAAAAATAAATAAAAGGGGTGGCAGAGACTGGGGACACAGCGCCGTGCCAAGGCCCCAGGGTCCATCCCCAGTACTCCAAAAAAGGTGCCCAGATTCCCACTCAGGGCTCTGGGCCAGGCCCGGAACTGCATTTCCAACACCTCCCAGGCAGCTGCTGTGCATAAAGCACCCGGGACCTCGGCCCTGGGGGCCTGGGCGCCTCCAGCCCTGAGCAGAACCAGGACCCAGACCCCAGCACCCTGTGCCCCACAGGGAGCCAAAGTGCTCTCCAGCCGATGGTCCCCGCCAGGCCGAGCCAGGCAGCGTGCCAGGCTGGTCGGGAGCCCCCCAGCCACACTGAGAGTCTGCGGAAAACCAACAGGATCCATGCTCAGCCAGGCCCTCAGCGCAGCCCCTGGGGAAGATGCTTCCGGAAAACAACGTTAAGAAGAATGGAGGCCTGCCAAGCACAGCAAGCACCCAACCACGCTGCCGCCTCCTCTTGCGACTTGGAGCCACTCCAATTCCCCAGGACCCCTGGTGTCCTCTCTGCTTTACAGATAGGAACACAGAGACAGAGAGGTTCAGGAGCTCAGCCAGGCCACACAGCATTTCTCAGCTAGACCCTAAAGCCCACTGCTCCACCTCCCACCCAGGCCCAGAGCCTGGCAGGTCCGACATCCAGGACCCCGTGACATCCTCACGCTGGGCTGGGCAGGGGCCATGCAGAAGGGGGCAGGAAAGTGGTGGGCTGCCCACACGGCAGGGCCCCTGCAGCCCCACACGGGGAGGGGCCCACGGGGGGGTCCTCAGGCCCCTCCTTACAAATGTCACAGGCCAGGGGTACGCCTGGCCCAGGATACAGTGCTTGCTGGGCATGTGGGAGGCCTGGGGTTCATCCCCAGCAGCAAAAAAAAAAAACATAATAAGAACATTCCAGGCCGGGTGTGGCAGCACGTGCCTGTACTCCTACCACTTAGGGGCTGGGGCAGGAGGATCGCTGTAAATTTGAGGCCCGCCTGGGCTACATAGTGAGACCCTGTCTCAAAAACGCAAAGAGAGGGGCCGGGGATTTATTTAGCTCAGTGGTTCCGCCACCAGCCCCACAAGCACAAGGTCCTGAGTTCGATCCCTGATACCAAAAGAAAAAGCAAAGAGATAAAATTTCTAGTATCCAGTCAGCCCAACCGTGACCCAGTTCTATTCATTCATCCATCCATTCATTCATTCAACAAACACCCTTCTCAGCATCTACCAAGGGCCCAGGGCCCCGGCTCAGAAGTCCCCCACGGTCTTTCCTCATGCCACCCCCCCACGGGACCCCAGGTCCAGAGCCACGGCAGCCCTCCCTCACGCCTGGCCCCAGCCCCAAATGTCACCATCTATCCCTCTGGGGACCTGGAGACAGAGGCTGCCACCTCCGCAGCACATCAGCGGCACCTGCGAGACAGAGGTGTGCAGGCGCCAGCTCAGGAGCAACTGGAGTCTGCAGGAATCTCGAAGGCCAGCGGCAGACAAAGCTGTCCTCAAACGCCACTGCCAGCGATCACAACCAAGACACGGCTGTCGCCCGGAGTTGTGTCCCTGAGGGGCCTGGCACCATCCAGCCCACACAGTCCCCCTGCCCGGGGGGCTGGGCATCCACAGCCTCCTCTTCATTTATTTTCTTCAGTGCCGGGGCTGAGACCCAGGCCCTCGCACACACCAGGTCCGCAGCCTGTGGCTCAGCGGCACCCTTGGGCCCAAAGCTCGTTTCAGATGCTCAACAGGACCCTGTCCTGGAACCCAGAACACAATCCCTGGTCCTCACTGCCCTAGGCTGGGATGGCCGGGCCCCTTCCCCCTGGGCCCCTGGGAGAGGCCTCAGGGCCTTCGTATGTGCGGTGCCCTTGGATGGGGCAGTTGCTCTTCCTCCACCTGTTCCTTCTCATCAGTGACTCAGCTGGAGCCCGACACCTCCCCAGAGCCGCCCTGACCTCCCCGTGCGCAGTGGGTGCCAGTGTGTGTCTTGCTCCCTGGGAATCATCTTGATGATGTCCCTGCAAGAGGGCCACCAAGGTCCCCAGAAAGCTGCGGTCCCTGGGGCCCTCTGTGAGTCCCAGCCTGTGCCTGACCCAGAAACTCCCGGCTAAGCCCCACCCACCTCTGACCCTGGGGTCTGGGGGTCCTACCCACCTGGGTGGCATGGGGGGTGGCTCGCTGTGCCACATGAAGGCCATGTGCCCTGGCCACTGGCCACCCAGCTCCCCGCATCCCAGGCACAGTGCTCCCTGACCCGTTCCAGCTGTCCCTCCACAGGTCCCCTGCACAGCCTGGACCCACAGCCCCCTCGGCCACCCAGTGGCTTCCAGGCAAGGTGTGGCCAGGCGCTGGGAGCCACCGACCCTGGGTGCTGTCCCTCCCGCAGACGGGCTCAGCCACTGGCCACTGTCACATGGCTCCCTGTGGGCTGCAGACTCCGACCCCACATGGCCAGAGGCTCCGCGGCAGAGCGGGGGACGTGGACAGGGGGTAGGAGAGGCCCTCAGACCACAGGCTCTGTCCCCCAGTAGGGGCCTCAGTGGCTGCCCAGCTCCCCGCCCAGCCTCCGCTGTCAGGGCTCACATGGCTTCTCCCGTGGGGGTCACCGCCGAAGGCCACAGCACCCAGCACTCAGCTGGCCCCACATAGCCGTGGCTCACCCCAGGTGGACGCACCTGGCACCCCTCGGCCAGGTCACATTGGGGACAGGTTCAGATGGGAGCGGCTTCCTCAGCATGCGGGCTCCCAAGCCCATGTCTGGGCCTGTACCTCCCTCCGTCCTAACAAACAAGCTCCAGGGAGCACAGCGGACCTGACCAAGCACTGTGGTGGAAGCAGACCTGACCCACAGGCAGCGCAGGGTGGGCGCCAGGCAGGGACCCAGAGCAGGCCAAGCCCTCTGGAGGCAGAGCCAAGGGGGCCTGGAGACACCTACGTCCCACAGCCAGCGCTGTCCCTCCAGGGTGCTACAGCCACCCTGCCACCTCCGGGGCTGCAAGCCACCACCACAAAAATAACGACCAAGCAGGCCACCAGGAGGGGCCAGCAGGGCCGGGAGGGCTGGCCACAAGGCCTGGGCCCGTGTGCACCTCAGAGGGAATGGCTGGGGCCCTGAGACTGCTCCAGAAGGGTCGCAAGTCCAAAGCCTGCACGTAAGGCAGAGCTCTGCAGATGGGCAGATGCAGGGGCTGCCCAGTGGCAGGGACAGGCCGGCCGCCCTGGGGGGACAGTCCTGACCTTGGCCATCAGCCCTTGGCACCCACTCAGCTCAGGGTGGGTGGGGACCCCAGGAAAAGGCAGCCAGGGCATCAGTGAGGATGCCCTACTCTGCAGCCACATCAGCCTGGAGCCCAGGAGACCAAGCCTGATGCAGTGACGTGCACGGCGGATGTCCCCATGGGGTCACCTCTCACGGGCAGCACAGCACCCCGTCCCAGGAGCCACAGAGCCCACTCCTCAGCACCCCCTCGGTCCACCCAGGCAGGTAGGGGAACCAGGACGGCACACTCTGTCCCCACCCAGCACCTCAAACCTAGGCTGAGTGCCCCCTACAGTGTCGGGCGGTGAAGAGGGAACGCCCAGCCTTGCTGCCCTGAACTGAAGGCCACAGCTGCTTTCCCCTGTGAAGGCAGAGTTTACCGCTGCAGCACACAGCAGGCGCTCAATGCATGCACACTCTGTGCAAGCAACAGACGCCCAGGCGCCGGGCTCCAGGGGAGTGGCATCTGCCCGGCACAGCAGCCACTCATGCCATCCTCAGCAGCAGCATGAGAACCACAGCAGCCTCTGCGACTGCCGGCCACCCAGGAAGGGGAGGCACCACGAGGGTGTCAGAGCAAGAGAGGCCGAGAGGAGATGGACCAGAGACACAGACAGACAGACACGCACAGCTGCTGGAACCCGGGAGTCGGGCACGTGCACAACCAGGGATGGGGACATTCCCAAGCAGGGCAGGGACAGACGCAGGAGTGGGGCCCGGATGGTAAGCCCCACCCGCCCTGCGGCAGCCAGCACCTCACCGCTCGGCCCCCCATCAGGGTGTCCCCAGGGCAAGGGCCGAGCCTGGCACCCCCCAGCCTGCTGCAGTGCCAGCACCTGCTCCCAGGTCACGCTGGACCCAGTGTCCCCCATGTAGGCTCAGCCCTCACTGGCTGAGAAAAGCCCCCCAAAACTGGGGGCCCAGGAGTGGAGAAGACAGAGGCCCCCGGCGCTGGTGCCCACCACGGGGACGAGCCCAGTCACCCACCTTCCTGGGGCCTCCAGGGAGCACAAGGTCAGGTCCCGGCCAGCGGGTGTGGCTGCACTGTTTTCCCAAAAGCGGAGAGAAGTGGCCAGGTGACAGGCAGCTGCGGGAGGGCGGGCGGGCCATGTGCTCATGGCCCCAGGCTGCCAGGGGTGGGCTGAGGGTCAGTTGAAGAGGAGGGGACCCAGGGTCAGCACCCAGGATCAGCCACCCTGGACACCCACCCCCAGGGTCCTGGCCACCGGTAGGTGGTCACCTGCGACTGTCCACACGCAGGGTCTTCATTCCAGCATAGCCCCTTAGGGTTAGGGTAGGGCAATTGGCTAGCTTGCCCTCAACTGCCTCCCTTCTAGTCTTCCTGATGATGCCCTAGAAGTCTCGTTTAGAGTAAAAGGGACTGATTTTTAAATCTTGTCTAAAACTTTTTAAAAACAAACCCCAAACGCTGTATAGTTCAATTGACCCACATTTGCCACTGAAATTTGTCCCCAGCCGCCAGTATGAGGGCTCCTAGGCAGATTTAGCAAGGCTGGGGGACAGGGGCTGGGTGGTTTGTGACACAGACAGGCCAGGTCAGCTGGGGGTGCTGGGGAGCCCCAGAAGTGTGACGGCCAAGAAGAAGCGGGCTCCCTTGGCCCGGAGCCGTGGGGCTTCTCAGTGAGGTTCTTCCCAGCTCGAGGCAGCGTCCGGGCCTGGCGGTCGGCAAGGAGCCTGAGGCCTGTCTGTCCATCTCTCTGTGCGTCTGTCTGCAGCAGGAGACTGGGTGCCCCGGGGCTCTGCCCTCACTGATCCGCCAGGGCTGCAGGGCACTGAACACCTGCCCCAGCAGCGTGCAGATCTGTCCTCCAGGCCCACATCGGCTCCGTGCCAGGTACCAGGCTGGCCTGCTGCCCTGGCCACCGCACAGGCCCAGAGGGCGAATGTGGCCAAACGGGGTGCTGCGCGGGTCAGCGAGGGCAGACCCAGGCCTGGGCCCTTGAGTCCACCCGAGGAGGGGCTGCATCTACTCGGCCCTCGCCCGGGGACAGAAGCCAAGTGCCACCTCTGTCTCCGTGGGGTAAAGAGCCACCCCTCCTGACCCGCCCCAAACGTGCAGAACAAAGAGGCTCCGGTGCTTCCTCCAGCAGGCTCGGCCACCTCCTCCCACTCCGAGCCCCGCAGAGCTGTGGGTCCTCCCTCCCGCTGTCCCAGCCAGCCACCCATGGCCCTGCTGGGAGCCCACCTCAGTGCCCACGCAGGTGGCAGGGGAAGGCTGGCCAGCGCACCAGCACCTGGCAGGCCCCAGCGCCTCTGCAGCCACCACAGTCCCAGGCCCTGCCTGCCCCACCTCAGCGCACCTCAGTTCCCCGCCTGGCACTGGCGTGCCCGTCCACCTCTGGCCCAGAAGAGCCCCCAGTGCCACAGCCAAATCTCCGCATCACCCTGGTCGCCCCTCCCAGCTTGGGCCACCCTGGGCATCCGTCAGCAGGGAAGCCCCAGCCGCAAACCAAAGTGGCTGCCCTCTCGCACCTGCAAGGGCAAGGAGTGGGCCTCGGTCCCGGGCAATTTGCCAGGACGCTCAGAAAGCGGCCAGGGCTGGTTTAGCTCTGTCGACAAATGGCAACCATCACTGACCCCCAAACCTTCGCAATCATTCACAGCATGCTTTCAAACCAACTTCTTTCCCCTCTGACGCAGAAGCCTGCCAGTGTTTCCCATAAAGGGCCTGAGTATTTTAGGCTCCTTGGGCCACAGAGCTCCTGTAACAACGGCTGTGAAACACACAACTGTCATGGTCCTGTGTACCAGAATGACTGTGGCTGTGTTCCAATAAAACTTTATTCGCAAGAACAGGCAGGGGGCTGGCCTGAGCCTGTGAGCTCAGAGCTGCCCTCCCGCACTCAGCTCCCGGTCCCAATTCTGCCACTGGCATCTGGAAAGCAGCAACTCCAAGTTCTGTCTATTTTTTTTCCTCTCAGAGAACCACGAAAACAAACACAAAGCTATTAAAATTTAAAACCCACAGAGCTTGTGGGCCCCTCCCCCCAAGCACTGTCCCGAGAAGCCCTTGCTTCAGGAATGCAGCCTCCTCTTAACACAGCAAGCACTGCGCCCTGGACCAGGGGTCCGGGAGCCCCCAGGCTGAGGATGGAAGTGACTCTGCCCCCAGCTCTGTTCCACAGCTGGCCGGGCCTCGCAGGACAAGCATCCCACAGGGTCTCCCCAGGCAGCCACCATCCCAGCCCTCACCTGGCTCTTGCCGCGTCGCCGGTAGCTCCTCCTCACCAGGCTCTTATAGTTCTCATTCTTCTTGGTCAGGTAGTAGTAGAGGACGCACTCTGCCACTGTCTGTGGGGACAGAGAGAACACTGAGGTGCGGGCATTTGAAGCAGGAGCCAGAGGCCTGGGCTCAAATCCCAGCTCCTCGATAGACCAACCAGGTGACCCAGCGCCTGTGACCTAACCTCTCCGCACCTCGGTCTTCTGATCTGTAAGATGGGTATGCAACACCCGCGCCTCCCAGAACTGTCATGAAGATCAGAGAAGGTACCACTAGGAGGCACGAGAGATGGGCTGAGAAGCATGGTAATACTAGGACCGCCGTTGTTACTGTTAGCGGTAACAATGGCTTTTCCTCAAGCCACCGCAGCTCAGTGGAAAACAGGGCCCGTGGCACAGGCGACACACTCAGAGCCTGCCTGGGCCCACTCGAGGACTCTTCCTCTAGCTTCAGCCTCCCTCCCTGTCACCCAGAGTCCCGAGCAACCTTGTCCAGGATTCAAGCACTGGGGACTTGGGTCCCCATATCCCACTCAAGCCTTCCTTCTTCCTCCACCTTGACTTCCCCACATGGACCTGGCAGCCCAGGGTCCACGCAAGCCCAGTGAGGGGCGCCCTCAGGACACAGGCTCACCACTGCGGCTGCTCCCGAGACGCCAGGACCCCGCTGCAGAGCGGACAGAAGTGGGCTAGACCCCAGCTTCCCCAAGCAAAGAACCACTAGCAGGCTGCCTCCTGGAACGGGCCACAAACTCAGGTCCTCCCGGGAGGCCACCAGTCCAACCTGGGAGATTTTCTTTTCTTTCACGGTACTAAGAACTGAACCAAGGGCCTCTGCACTGAGCTACATCCCCAGCCCTTAGTTTGAGAGCCTTACTCAGTTGCCTAGGGTTCAAATTCAGAATCTTCCTTCCTCAGCCTCCCAGAGTGCTGGGATTACAGACATGGCCCCGCACACCTGGCAGAACAGGGTTTTTTTCGGTACCAGGGGTGAAATTCAGAACCTTGGGCTTGCAAGGCAAGCACGGTGCCCCTGAGCTACATCCTCGGCCCCAGGAGAACAGTTTTTAATCCAAAGCCCACACATAACGCGTGCCGACCGGCCCGGTGGGCGTTCTGACCCGTGTGATACAGGCAAGCTCGCCTCAGGCCGAGGTGACAGGGCAGGGTGCCCTCACTCACGTCAGGACACTCTCGGTCAGTTTCCCAGGGCAGCTGAGCCTCAGATGCCATGACACCCACTCTGCACCCCAAGACCACGTCCCGACTCCCCTCGGCCTTGCTCAATCCCCGTCTGACCTGTGCTGCCTCCGCCCCAGAGCTCCCGCTGGCGTCTGCCAGCCGTCCACACCCTCGGCGTCCACAGTCGCCGACTCAGAGGAAGCTATTTATAGGGCGTCTCTGCCACACTGGTTTTTCAGGCACAAAGCTGTCCCCGACCTGTCCCACCCACCTCCTCGGAGGTCATCAGCCCATCAAGGGCAGATGGACGACTGTCACCCTCCGAACCAATGCCCGAATGGCCACACGGGGACCTCTCTGCGGCTCCCGTCCTGCTGCACCCCACAGGGCTGGGGATTTCGGGCAGATGCCCAGCCCTGCGGGGCAGAGAGCTGGCCACTGTGGGGACACTCAGGTCTCTGATCATGAGAGCTGAAGGGCAGTGGCTCCCAGCCCAGGTTCCAAGGACATCATGAGCCTCGGTGTCAGCTCCATCGGCGGTCTGTGCAAAGCAGACTGGCCTGACAGCCTGCGGAGGCCACAGCCCTGCGCCCTGGAAGTTGGCCACGCCTGCCTATTCGGTCCCCAGCTTCCCAGGATGCTCAGTGCCTCCTCTGAGGGGCTGGCGGGGAGCCAGGCACAGGGGCTCCAGGGACACAGGCCGTGCGGCACCCCAGGCCCCCAGCGGTGTCTGCTCCTCCTGCTCCTCCTGTCTGCGCCAGGCCAGACGGGGCCTGCGCTGCGCATCCCCGGGGGAGGCGGGGCGGGGGCGGGTAACAGGGGCCGCAGGCACGAGAAGGTGGCCCACAGGCCCAAGGGTGAGGCGTGGAGGGGACACGGAGCAGCCGCCAGACTCACCTTCCTCTCCAGGAATGAGGCGATCAGGCCGAAGTTCTTGGGGTGCTGCATGAACCTGTGGGAGGAAGGGGTGTGAGGCCCATGAGCACTCGGGCGCCTGCTGTGTCCAGCGTCTGGCTTGGCGGGCACTGCCCCGCTCGGGTGCGAGGAAGCCGGGGGGCGGGAAGGGCGGGGACAGGCCAGAGGCTGCCTCAGCTGAGTCACCAGCTGGAGCCTTTGAAAGACATTTGCTGTCCTGCTCGAGGCAGCTTCCAGGGAAAACGAGGATGCTGCATGGAGCCCTTGGTGGGCGCCTGGTGAAACCTGCTCTGGTTCTCTCCCTAGCTGGGTCTGGGGCGCCGGGCCTGCCTGGCCTGCAGGAGCCTGCTCTGGATGAGGTCGAGGCACTGGTCTGGGCCTCCCTAAGACGGGGGTGGGGCATGGAACCCGCAGGCAGGAGGAGCCTGGCCAGCAGGGGGTGGCAAGCACGGACGGGAGCTGGGGATGGCACTGGGCCACTACTTCCTGCGGAGCTGGGACAATCATCAAGAATGAGCTGTGCAAGGCTGAACCGGCAGGGCCAGGAGCAGGGCCAGGAGCAGGGCCAGGGCTCGCAGGGGAGGGGATGTGGGCCAAGGCCGACCCCAGCACGAGGCTGGGGAGGGGCCGCTGGGCCTGACACCAGGGTCCCCAAGACTGGACACCAGCCCACGGGCTTTCGGGGACAAAGAAGCAGCAGCAGCTACCCGTGGGTCGGGCACAGCTTCCACCAGAGAGCAGGCCAGGGCGGGCTCCAAATGCTGCCCCGAGGTGGCCCGGCAGGAGGCCAATGGCCTGCCTACACCTGGCCAGACACCCAGGGATCTAGGGCGGCCTGGTCTCTTCCTGGAGAAAGCGTCAGGGACAAGGTGGCAGCGTCTCTGGCCCGGCGTCCTGCCCGCCTTAGGCTGCCACAGAGCTGGGGGAGCTCAGAACCTTCTTCCCAGGTGAAGGGGCGGCCCAGACACTGGGCTCTCGTCCCTCAGTGGACACTGGGCCCTGCTAGAGGAGCACGGTGCCCTCTGGGCCAACAGGGAGGCCCTAACTGTGCCTCGATTTCCCCGTCCTCAGGTTGCTGGGTCCCCCGGGATGACAGATCAGCCTGTGGGACCCCCAGGCCCACGTCATGCCATGGCCCCCACTGCGGAGCATGGTCCAACTTAGAGTCTTCTGGGGGGACAAGGTCTTTTTCCATCCCGAGTGCCACACGCTTCTCCCCAAAACAGTTGCTCTGGGGTCCCCCAGGCTCCGCCCAGAACCCAGCTCCTGCTTCCGCTCGCCAAAGCCCCCGGCTCTGCCCGCTCTGTGCTCTCTGCACCCTTAACCTCTCTGTGCCTGTGTCTCGTGGCCCGTGGGACAGGGGTGGCTTGGCTGGGCTGCTGTGAGGGGCAAGAGGGACAGAGGCACCACCTGGAGATGGCCCAGCCCTGGGTCCGAGGACCTGCTCAACAAACAGCGGCTCTGAGACAAAGGTGAGCCGGGGCCAGGGTGCAGCTCGGCCAGGGTGCTCGCCTGGCACACAGAAAACAGGGCCTGTGTCCCCCGCAACTCCCGCCCTGTTGCTGACACACAGCACCCCTTTCACCCCAGGGACTGGGCTGAACGGCGTCCACGGGACCTCAGAATGAGACCCCAACACGGCTGGCGTCCTTGTAAGAGGGGACACAGGGACACCCAGGGAAGGACCGGGCAACGGCCGGCCAGGCCCTGGGAGCCCTGCAGGGAGGCCGCACCCCACCAGGCGGACTCACTTCTCCCGGAAGGTCTCCCTCTCCTGCTCACTCCACATGTTCATGACCTGGCGGTCCTTGTACACCTTCATGGGGTCGTCCATGAGCCCGTTCATGTTGATGAACTTGATGCGCTGCTGGTCAGCGTCATAGAGCATGGGTGGGATCACAGCCAGCTGCCGCATCTGCTTCTCCAGGTTCTGCGGGCACAGCAGGGTGGGGCGGGGCTTGGCGGGTGGGAGAGGCCAGGCGGGGGAGCACTGGGGGTGCGAGGAGCACCCAGGACCCAGGGGAGGACACAGGGCAGAGGGTCAAAGGGAAGGCAGAGGAGGAGCTTTGGTCCCGGGGCTGGGGCCAGGGAGGGAGGACGGTAGGGCAGTGACAGGTCCAGGAGGGAGGGCTGAAAATTGGCCCCTATCTGCCGCAGGAGCCATGAGTGTCCCCTTCGGAAAGCGAGCACCATGAAGCACAGCAGGGAGAGCAGGCTGAGCCGGGGTTCAGGAGCCCGGGGACACAGGAGAAGGGAGCAGCCCTGGGCCAGGCAGAGGGCTCAGTCGTAGCCTGGGACACTGCAGGACCACTTCCTGCCACCGCAGCCCAAGCACCAGCTCCACTGATCTGCCCGCTGGGCCCCAGCTCCCTCCCGAGTCGGGATGACCCTGGGGAGGCGCTGAGTCGCTGGGTCTCTGCGATCGGCCAATTAGTGGTGATTAATGACCCGCTCTGGAGGCAGCCAGGGCTCCCAGGCAGCCAAGGGCAGCCCGGTCAGACAATCCTGCAGCCCAGCCGCCCACACCCCAACCTTCTGGCTCAGCACGAAGGCCCCCAGCCACAGAGCAGAGGGGGGCGTCCCTGCTCTGACCGGTGGGGGGCGCAGGGCATGGGGAGCCTAGTGTGTGGCCTCTGACCCCTCTCCAGGGGCTGCCCTCCCAGCCCTTCCAGGGCACATGCTCTGGCTGCTGAGCCCCTAAGGGCTGACAGTGACTGTCCCCTGCCAGTCCCTCCTCACGCTCTAGGGACCTCCAGTCCCACTTGGGGTCTCCCAGGTGAGGCCGAGGGTGGCATCAGGAGCGAGCACTGGCTGGGAGGATGCCTGGTCGAGAGCAGGGACCCCAGCTGCCCTGTCCCGCACACCCTGCCCCAAGGAGAGACAGTTTTCCTGGATTTCATTTTGATCAATTTCAATGTCAACAGCTGCAGGGAGCTCAGCTGGACTAGGCCAGAGCCACAAGACCCTCGCATGTGAACAGTCCCTGGGGAGGAAGCACCACACGCCTGTGTGCATGGCTTCCTGTGGCCACCGGGGTGTTGGGCACAGGGGACCAATGTCACACTGGGCACCTGACCCACAAGACCGGGAGGGGACGGGTGCAGGGCAGCTCCTTCTCAGACAGCTGCTTCTCTGCTTCCTGGCTATCTCTGGGCGCCTTGGCTGGCCCCCAGGTGTCCCAGTGCCCCAGGCAGGGCCATGGCTAGGCTGGAGCCTGGAATCAGGCCCCAGTAAGGGGTCCTGGGCAGCTGTCAATCACTGTATCCCAGCCCCTCCCACCTGTAGGCACTGGCTGGACTCAGCCAATGGGAAGCACCAAAGAGTTGAGGAGGTGGAGCCCGAGGTGAGGCTGACCCCGGCATGGGCAGCAGGCAGGTCAGGGGCTTCCAGGGCTGCATCCTCCAAGCCCTGGGGTGAATCCAGTTTCCCTCCTGACTGCAGCCAGGACAGCACCAGACAAGACCGGACAAGACGCAGGTGAAGGGGATGCGGCTGAAGCCGGCAGGCCTCACCTCCTGCTCCGAGAGGCCGTCGATGATCTCCGACACCTCGTGCTCGCTGCGGGCGGCCGACATGGAGAGCCCACTGCCCCGCTGCCCCACCCTGCTGGGGACCGAAGGGACACACTCAGGACCGGCCCTCGCCAGCAAGAAGGCCGGGTCAAAGCCTGGCACCCACCACAGAACTGAGCTCCCGACCCAGCTCGGCCTCCTCACTGGAGTGTTTCAATGCCTCAGTTTCCTCCTCGTAACACCCACTGGGCCTGGTGGCCCACAGCTGTGAGCCCAGCTAGCCAGGAGGCTGAGGCAGGAGGGTCTCCAGCTCAGGCCCAGGGCTCACCTCTGCATGCGCTCCTGCAGCTCGCGCTGCTTGCGGATCTCCGGGAACTGCTTCTCGTAGTACTCTCGCACCTTGCTCTCCTTGGCGCGACGACGTGGGTTGCTCTCGATGCGCTCCACCTTCTTCTCCCAGGCCTCCATGAGTTGGTCATAGCGCTGGCAGAACTTCTGCTCCTGAGGGGACGCGGGCCGCACTGAGGGGCTTGGGCACCGAGCCAGCCTCCCTGCCTGTCCCCAGAGTGCGCACGGTCACATACCGGGCCAAGTGCTCGGACAGGACAGGACAGGACAGGACACACGGCCACACACAGACCAAGGCCCTGGGCCCAGGAAGACGTCACGCTCCCCGGGATGAGGCCCTCCCTCCCGTGAGCTGGCCGCCCAGTGCTGGCTCCGCCAGGGGCCCCGTCCAGGAAGAAGCCCCCGACTGCCACATGGAATCAAGAATCCAAATCGGGGCCTCAGCCCCTGCCTGGCCGCACTTCCACTTCTGCCCTCGCTCAGGGCAAGAAAGCCCCCACCTGTCTGGCTGCCACATGGGCTGGCGCCCGGGGCCCTGTCACCCCAGCTCCGGCAGCCAGGGGAGGGCCGGGGACAAGGTCTCAGGGACGCGCTCCCGGTGCCGCCTGGTGCCAATCAGAAAGCCCCTCGTGGGTCCTTGGGCCCAGATGCCCCCATCCTGCACGTCAGCTGCTTCTCTTGGCTTTGTGGGGCTGGGGACCGAGCCCGGGCCTTGTGCGAGCACTGGGCCACCCCCTGGGCACCTTGGCTCCTGAGCAAGGGCAGCCACCGCATGGGGGCATTGGATCAGAGGTCTAGTGACACCCCAGCCAGCTGAGATGGCTTGGGCAGGCTGCAAAGCCACCTGGGTTCTTGAGAGAGACACAGGGTCTGCACCGCCCCCCTATCTCTCATGTGCCAACTTCCTGCCGGACCCCTAGGGGCCTTTTTAATTAATTAGTTTTTGTTTATTTTATGTTCTGCAACACTAGAGATTGAACCCAGGGCCTTTGCACTGAGCCCCGTCCCCAGACCTTTCTTGTTATTTTGAGAGGGAGCCTCATTCAGTTGTCCAGGCTGGGCTTGGACTTGCGACCCTCCTGCCTCAGCCTCCCAGAGTGCAGTGACTTGAGGTGTGCACCACCACACCCAGCTTCGGCTGTTAAGAACTCAAACCCTCACCCCCCACCTGCACCGGCCCCTGGCTCTGTCTAGCAGCCACAAGGAACTGTGAATCACATCCCTCCTCCCCAACCCTAGCGACCCTCAGCCCCACAGGGACGCTGGGGGCAGGTGAAGGGCTGAGGCAGGAAGATCCGCTCGTGAGTGCCAGGTGCAACATGAGCAGATAGGCAGCAGACACCTGCCCCCACCCCGAACAGGGCCCCAGGGTGACTGGCTCCAGCTGGGATGTGTGGCGCACTTCTGCCTGAACTCAGAGACTGCGCACTTGATGGAGAATCAATACATCTCACTGTGCTGAGAATAAAATCTAAATGTGCCATCCCCGAGAGGCCCAGCATCCCTGGGTGACCCAATGTGTGGCTCCATGCCAACCACCGCCAGCCCCTGGCATGGCCCCAGTTGCCACCAGCGCCCCTGCTGCGCCCAACCTGGAGCCCCAGCACACGCCTGCCTTCGGCCTGATGCTGCTCCCAGATATGGTCAGCTCAGCCTCCCTGGTCAACAACCCACCAAGCGCCCTCCCTGGGCAGCCTGCAAACACCCAGTCTCCTTTCTCTGCCCCAGCCCAGGGCGGAACCTGCTCCCACACTCAGGAGGCCAGCAGCCTGGGCTCAACCCCTCCCCACTGTGGCAGGGGACAGGCCACTCCAACACTCTGAGCCTCGGTTTCCCCTTTGCGGCATGGGGCCGGGGGTTTGCCTGGACCTGGGCTCTGTGTACCCATTAGGCGCTCAGTGGCTGCTTCTCTCAGCTGATGCTGCTGTGCCTGCCCACTGTGCAGTCAGCATCACATTTCATTTCAGGCCGCACTGAGTTGGCACCGACTGTGTACCGCAGACCCGCACGTGCCGGCAGGGCTGACCCAACCCCGGGGGCCCGATCCTGGGAAGGAAGCAGGGCCCGAGGGCAGGAGGGCTGGGGTGCAGGGACAGGGGACGTCCGGGGTCCCCCGAGCCTCGCCCCACCCCTCCGCCCCCAGCGGCCTCGTGGCTCTGCTGGACTCTGACACTGCTACGTTAGTGTCCCAGCCTGCAGAGGTGAAAACCACTCAGAAAGCAGGGCCTGAGTCCACCCGCGACTTCTCCAGTGCCCCAGGCCCTCTCCGCTCAGCTCAGCCCTGGGAATCCGCTCCTCCCCACCTGCAGCCGAGGGTCACTGGGTCACCCCCTGCATCCTGCAGCCCATCCCTCCATGAGCACTGATGCTGTGCCTGACCCGCCCTCCTGCCTGGGTGGAGACGCTGGCGTGCGTGGGCCTTCTGTTTTGACACAGCCACTGCCAACCCCATGGACAGGGGAAGGACGAGAGGGTGCGACCCAAGCCCACCTGCCGCTTCGGGCTGGAAGGGGAGGGCACACGGGGCCTCTGCAATGACAACCCCTCTCCCACCTCTCTCTCTCCTGGCTCTGCTCCCCATCCTGCTCCCGCTCCCAGAGACTCACCCATTGCTTTCGCGCGTGGTTCCTCCGCTTGAAGTACAGGATCAGCTTCTTGCGCATGGCCTGGTTTCTGGGGAATGTAGGACAGGGGTCAGCTCTGTCCCTGTTGCCCTGGCCCGGGCAGGCACTCCAGGCCCACTCCTAGGAAGACCACTGTGGCCCCAAAGCGACCCACGTCCTGCCCACGTGCATCTGCCTCCCCTAGAAGGCTGGACGCATCCGGGACAAAGGCCCAGACCCTGGGCCCCACAGCCTGGCCTGGTTCCCGGGGCACCCTGTCCTGCAGGCAGGAGACAGCTGGGTGGCACCAGGGCTGCCGCCAAGGGGACACAGGTGTTTGGAGGGGAGAAGGACAGGGACATGGGGCAGACAGAGACAGGAAGATAGAGACCAGAGAGACGCAGCGACAGAGCCAAAGGGGAGAGATTCGACCCCGCAGGACAGGGACCGGGATGGAGGGGTCAACAGGAGAGCTGGGGCCGAGCAAGGGGGACAGCGGCCCGGACAGAGTGGGGCTGGGGGAGATGCAGTGGGAGGGTGCAGGGGACAGAAGGGCGAAGGGCGATGTGGAGAAGGGAACAGGGTCCTGGGCCGGGGCAGGGACTGCGCAGGGCAGACTCGGGGCCAGAGGGCAGGCTGGCCTCAGGGCCACCGCACCCCGAACTCGCCTGCTTTCCTGCCGCCCACAGCTCACAGGGTTCAAACCCACAGAAGCTCAGCAGCCACCGACTGGCGCTACAGCCACGCCGGCCCAGGAGGCTTCCTGCCCACAGCCCAGGACCCCAGTGTTGGGGACGGGAAAGGGAGCCCCAGGCACCGGAGGGGGGATCCAGCGCCCCTCCCCAACAATGCTCAATCTGAGCTCATCTCAGATGCACCCTGACTCAGTTTCCCTATCTGTACAATGGAAACAAAGACATCGGGCACCCGTCTCTGTCAATGGCAACCATTCCTTGGGCACCAACCACACAGGGCACATGGGGGTCAGGACAGGCACAGGGCCAGGCCCCCGCAGAGGTGTTACAGTGACGATAACCAGGACGAGGCAGTTCTGTTCCGGATCCATAGTCAACCAGGGGGGTGGCAAGCGTGACCAGGGTGGGTGTGCGGCCACCTGAAAGTCCCTGGTACAGGAAGCCCTGGGGGAGCCCGAGCTGAATGCAGACAGCTCAGAAGGACCGAGGTGGGAGCCCGGGGTGGGGGACACAGCAAGTGCAAAGGCCCTGAGGTAGGAGCACACTCGAGGAAAGTGAAGAACAAAAGAAGGCCCAGGTGGCTAGAGGTCCAGGGAGGGCCAGGAGGGACATGGAAGAGGCCAAGCGCCAGGTGGCCAGGCCCAGATGTGTGGGCATTGAAAGCTCCCAGAAAAGGATCTGGGCTTAAAATGGAAGCGACAGACAACCAAGAAGGCCTGGCAGCAAGGATACCTGGCACCAGGGCCACCTGGGACCGGCTTGGTGCCCAGGGACAAGGCCAGGCCTCCCCAGGAGCCCAGAGCCCTGGGAGAATCGGCCCAGGCAGAAAGGACGGAGGGGAGTCAGGATGCAGGCATCGCCAAGCTGGAGCAACCCCAGTGATGGTGACACTCAGGTCACGGGGCCGTCACCAAGTGACTGGGGTCACAGACGCACGGGGAGGACATGGCCTCCTTCCGGGCAGGGCGGCAGCGAAGTCATGGGAGGCTGAGGGGCCCCGGGGAAGTTCACAGGGCAACTCCGCAGCAAAGGAGGAGACAGGCAGGGTCCTCTCCCGGCCTCACCATCCAGCTGCTGGTTTCTTATATTTGTTTTGTTCTTTTTGCACTACTAGGATTGAACCCAGGCCCTTCGCACTGAGCTATACCCCCAGCCCATTTATTTTTTTTGGAAACAAGGTCTCTAAATTGCTAAACTGCCCAGGACGGGCTGGAACTTGCAACCCTCCTGCCTCAGCCTCCCAGAGTGCTGGGGTTTCAGGTGTGCGCCACCACGGCCCACCCATGGTGGGGTTTTTAACAAAGGTCCACACATCCTGCTCCTCCTCCCCCACAAGTAGGCGCCCGACTGTCCCCGGGCCAGGCTGGACTCTGGGACTCGCTTCCAAAAATCACACCACCCGGGGAAATGGCAACAATACAGGGGTGGGGGCTTCTGGCCACCTGGTGACTGCCCAGCCCCGAGGTGCTGCTCCCATGTGAGGGCTTCTCCTCCCCTGAGGTCTCTGCCCCTAACTCGCCATCCGGTCTGGGTTCCATCTCAGGGAGACACCCACCAACCTGCACGGGGGACGTGGGACAAAGTCACCCGCCGTCCTCTCCAGGAGCAGCAGGGCCACAAGGCTGAGGGACAGAGACAGGGAGTCAGGGCCACACGGGAAGCCGGGTCAGATCTTAGACCCAAAGGAGACACTGGGTGGGAACCCGGTGCCACCCCGGACACCCAAGCTGAGCACCATGTGGGCTCCTCTCTCCCTCTGGAGAGCGCCCGGCGGCCTGAGGTTTCTCTGTAACACACGTGCACTTTTCCTGCAAATCCAAGCAACTCCTCAGGCCATCAATCAGCTCCCTGAGAAGCAGTCTTAGCGGGGGGTGTGTGTGTGTGTGTGTGTGTGGACCACTTGAGGGCACAGTAGTGTGACCACCCCGGGTCCCCAGGCGGAAACAGGGATGGACTGCAGGCCAGGAGGCGACAGCAGGGCCAGGCTGGCCGTGTGACCCCACCTGGCTCCTGGGGTCTCAGAGAAGGCCAGGCCCTGGTGACAGCTTCCCGCCCACACCCCTCGCAGGCACAGGATGGGGGCATCCAGCTGTGAGAAGGAAAACGGGGACAGGACGGGGCCAGCGGGCCGAGGGGACCGGAGGACTGCAGTGCCTACGGCGAGGAGTCAGGAGCCCACTGGAGAGAGAAGCCGACCCCCCGGAGACAGTGCAGGTGGCAAGGGAGCACAGGTGACCGAGGCACGTCCACCCCCGACTGCCGGGCGGCAGGAAGCTGAGCATGGAATTAGCCGCACCTCGGCGGCCTGGCACGCAGACGCGGACATGACAGTGGCGGGCTGGGTTCCAGGGGCTACCTCCCACCTCGGCCACTCCACTCTCCTCGGCATGCTGGCTTCACACGCCACGTGCTGGCATCGGTCTCCCCTTTGCAATGTCAGGCCACGGTCATGGCCGTTCCCCGAGGCCCAGGCCAGCGCGGAGCAAGGCAGCAAGCGTTTGCTGAATGGAGGACCCCACCCCCAGCCCCCAGCCCCCAGCCCGCACCGAGCACAGACATTTCTGGGCCCGAGGCTCTGTGACCAGGTCCCTGCGCTGCGGAGAGATGCCATCTCCACCTTGTAGGGGGAGGCAGAGGCACTGGGACTTAGTGACCTGAGGCCCTCTCCCTCTGGAGCCTGCAGCACCTGAACAGTGACCAGAACCTGAGGCTGCGCTTGGACTACACGCTCCCTGGGGCGAAGCTGGCAGCCACTAGGGCTCCCTCCACAGCGGGCGCAGCCAGAAGCAGCAAGGACCTGCCCTCCTTCCCAGGGCCCCTGCACTGCTTCTGCCACTGCCTACAACTCTCTTGCCCTCAGGGCCACATGGCTGGTGGCAGCACAGCCCGAAGGGTCCCCTCTGCTGTCGCAGCCTGCCCCGACTGCTCAGGCCCATCACCTGCCCTCTCCTATCACCTGCTACGATCTTGAAAACTTTTTTTTTAAAGCAAACAAATACACTGTCTTAATAACAACCACAATGAAGCCAAAAGCAGGGACTTAGGTAAAAAACATGAAAAAAACCTTCAAGTTTTAAGCACAGATCCATTGTTGATTTACTTACAGGTGTGCTTCTGAGCGGTTAAGACTGACCTCAGGTAAGAACCCACTCCCACTAGGCACCCCCAGGACCAACCAGCGGGCCTGGCGAGGTGGCCACCAACCGCCCATGCAGACTCGGCGACAACATAGGGCCTCAAACAAAGGAAACCGTGATCCTGCTCCGCAACAAGGCGCAGCGGACCTCAACTGCTGCCATTACCTGTGCAGGGGCCCAGTTCCTTCAGGGCTGGGCTAACTTGGTTCTTACTGCAGTTGTCTGCATCATCAGACCTAAAATGCCGCACACTGAGCGATAAAAGCTACGTGAAATTCCTGGCTTCGTAAAGTTGCTGTCAAAAGTCACGTCCAAGATGGACATGGTGGCACCTGTCTGTGACCCCAGCACTCTGGGAGGCTGAGGCTGGAGGGTGGGAAGTTCAAGCCCAGCCTGGCAACCAAGAAACTTAATGAGACTCTGCCTCAAAATGAAACATAGGAAGGGCGGGGGATATCGATCAGGACAAAGGCCCTGGGTTCAATTCCCAGTACCACAAAGAAATGCATAAACGCACACATCAAAAGGAAAACACAATGAGGCTTGGCGAGCGACCCTCATACTTCTGATTAGCTGAGACTTCCTTGGTCATTTAACTCACTTCTTTGCTGCAGGACACAGGCCAAAGCCTAAGGCATGGCCAGGCACCAGCGGAACAGATGAATGAATGAGCACCTGAGTGAGTGGTGAAGCCCCTAGCAGCCTGATGTGGCAGCAAACACCTCCTGCCCCAACCCAGCTGTGGGAAGGCCCGAGCCTAGAGGCTGCAGGGAGGCCAGCTGTTTGCAGGGCACACGTGGTCCCGATGTGGGGACCCAGCACCTTGCGCCAGCCCCGTGGCCACCCCAACACGCTGAGGCCTGCGGTGTGGACTGGGACTCCAGCAAGACACCTGACTGCTCTGAGCCGCTGGGGACAGAGGGTGGCCGGCTGGGACAGGCCCAGACCAGCCACACCAGACCAGAGATGACGACACAGGGGCCAACCCCGGCGGGGCTCAAAAGACATGGAGAGTTCACCTGTCTCCAGGGCTAGGCGCTCAGCGCTACATCCCACCCCACTTGCCACCCCAGCCACACCTGGCCCCACTGAACCCTCCCTCTAGAAGGCCACCCTCTAAAGTCACAGGTGCGCAGCTGACCCCTCTCAGTCACAAACCACAAGCAAGTGGAGACCACCATCCTACAGACACACCTCTGACCTCACTGCCTGCCACATGCACAGCCACCAGGGCAAGGCCGGTGGCCCCTTTTGCCTTTTGGGGTCCCGGATGATGACAGGAGGAAATATCCCCTCCACACCCCAGGAGGCTATGCTCCTGCTAATGTATCCCAAGGAAAAGGCAGGCTTTCCAGCAGTCCCACCTCCTGCTGGAAGATACTCCATGATCTGCCCCCAGCCCAGTCCTGGTACCCCCAAAAGTGCATGGCACCAGACTGGGAAAGTTCCCGTCGTCGGGTCACACTGTGTTGCCCACCTCCAGGCCCCTGGTTTAGAGCTTCTTGCCACCCACATGGGCTGTGCAAAGGACCAGCGACCCCAGGACACACCGGAGCCCACAGGTGGCCCCTTGCCCCGGCAGCCAGCTCCATCTCCAGCTGGGCCCCACCCACCCTCCACATCCCAGTTGGTGCGGGCCGCACGGCACTCACATCTTGATGTTCTCGTGGTACTGCCGGGTGTCCGAGGGCTGGTTGTACAGGGGCTGCAGGGGGAGAGAGATTCGGTGAGCAAGGACCCGGGCCGGCACCCTGCGTGCCCAGCAGCCACGCCCAGGCCCAGCAGGTGCGCAGGAGCAACCGGCCCAGGAGCGCCGCTCCCTGGACACAGAGCCCATGAGCCACTGGAAGGGGTCAGGGCTCACAGCGATCCCGGTCAGCACGAAAACCAGGGCCCCAGTCACAGATGTCCTGGCACCCAGGCCTGCAAGGCCCTGCGTCGTCAGCGCCGGGTGCACAGGCGAGACGCACACAGGCACCAGGGAGACCGAGGTAGCACCCCAGGGAGGACACCATGGCCCCTGCCCGCCCCACAGGTGCCAGAGCCCTGGGCGCTGGGTCCTCACCACACTGGCAGTGAACGTCACCACCAGGAGGATGGGTGCGGGGGACCCAACAGCACAGGGCAGCAGGCAGCCGAGGCCCTGTGCCAGGGCGTCCCTGCCCAGGTGGCAGCGCTGTGCTGAGGGACAGCGGCCAAGCCCAGGTTCACAGCCTGGCTCTGCCCCAGTGAGTTACTGAATCCACGTGGGCCTCAGTTTCTCTCTTCTGTAATATGCAGCCGCCCAAGAAGAATCCGCATCCCCACTGTCAGCGGGCACCGAGACCGCTAACAGCAGGGGCTTCCAAGCCTCCCAGGCCCTCCCACGCCCGGGCCGCCACTCCGAGGGGACGGCCGCCAGCGAGGCAGGGTCTGCACCGCTGCACACTCCGTCCTCTCCCAGGCTGACCCTGGGGACTCCTCGGCCGGAGGGACACAGCGAACGGTGGCCACTTCCAGCCGCTCACGGGTGCAACCACCCCATCTTGCAGATGGGGACACCAAGTCTCCAGGAGGCAAAAGCATCTGCTCACAGCTGGTGGAAGACAGGTGAAGCAGATCCTCAGGCCCAGCACAGAGGGAGCATCTCGCTACACCTCCTGCTGTGGCCGGGCACCTTGGACACCTCAAGGGTCCAACTGGGGTCCACACCTCTGCCCACAGCCCTGCTCCACCCCCAGCCACTCCCCTGGGACGAGGAGACCACTTCTGACACCAGGTCTCAGGCTACCACCCAGTGTCCCCAGCCCAGGGCCGAACAGGAAGGGAGGAACAGGCAGGACAAGCAGAGAGCCCGCATCAGTCGCCTCGGAACCGCCCGGGGAGAGCGGGTCAGACACCCCTGGGAAGGAGGCCCATTCCCACCCTGGTCTTTATGTTCCCCATCAGCCAGGAGACCAAAGGCCAGGCGGGGAGGGCCCTCCCCTCATGGCTCAGCTTGGCCCTGACTTACATTCTGCCTCCTTCCTCACCGGCTCCCAGGTTGAGAGCCTGGGGCTCAGTTTCCCCATCTAGAGAATGGACACAGGGCAAGGAGGACCCATTCGCCAGGCTCGAGTGGCCTGGGACACTCCCAACACCATGGCTGGTTTATCTCGGTTTCTCACAGATGACAGGCAGCCTGAGGGCCCACAAGGTCTGAAAGAACCAGCACACAGGCCCAAGGGCACATGACGGGCAGGAGCACAGGGACGTGAGCTGCAGGTGGCAGCAGGGCCCCAGCCAGCCTCTGACCCAACGGGGCTGAGGAGTAGAGCTCCTGGGAAAACTGAGGCAGGAGCACATGAGACCCTGGGAGAGGAGGCTGGGAGCTCCCCGTCACCATGGCAACAGGCCCAGGGGACCATGTTGGAAGGCACAGGAGGGCAGGGTGGGGCATGAACAGGCCCCTGGGGAGCCCCAGAACCCCCTTGTCCTCCACAGAAGCCAATGCCAGGCTGGTGGCTCTGAGGCGACCTCCAGGCCATGGGGACTGGTACTGCCCAGGTCCAGAAGAGGACGGCACGGCCCTGGGGCGGCCCTGCTGTCTCTGCCCTGGCCAACCCTCCATCCCTGCTGCAAGGGGGGCACAGAGCACCGGCACCCAGCTCAACCCAGCTCACAGCGACAGGGGGCTGGGGAGAAGGCGGGGTCCCCTGCGGGCCTGGCTCCACGCTGCACTGCTACCAGCTGGAGTCACCCCAGCCCTCACCCCACTGGTGACACTGAGTTCTTAGAATAACAGCTCAGAGCAGGAAGGAAGCTGTGACTCACAGCAGCAGCAGCAGAGAGGTCACAGTGGCCTCCCGCCTGCCACCTCCTGCCCTGGGCAGCCTGGTTCCCCAAGGGCTGGGGGACCCACAAGTGGCAGCTGCTGTCACCCACAAATCCTGGGGCCACCTGCAGCCACTGCCCAGGCACACCTCTACCCAGGGCTGCCCAGAGTGACCCCTGGAACTGGATCCCAACACTGCGACCCACGATGACCAGGCCCCTGGGAAGACACCACTGGCCCCAGAGCTGGGAGAGACAGATGGAGAGGAGGTCTCCTGTGTGTGGCCAGCCGCTCCTTCCCGCTTCACAGACCCTGCCCTGTCCTGCAGTGCGGCCCGGGGCACGGCACTGCCCTCTCGGAGCCTCACCCGGCAAATGGACTGGGGGATGCCTGCGTGACGCCCAGCCAGAGACCAGGCCAACATCAAGGGGACCCTAGCTAACGCCCCTCAGCCCAGCCACCGAGCGCGGCCTCCAGTGCCTCAGCCTGCGCCGCGTTGCCCCTCGGGCCAGACACGGGACGAGGCCCTGTCCCAAAGCCCTGGGACCCAGGGACACCGTCCACGGCTGGCCCGGCCCTGTCCCTGCTTCCCCACCTGCAAGCTCGGGCTTGTGTCCTCCCAGAAGCGGGAAGCAGCACCTCCAACCCTGCCCTCCCCATCTGGCAACAGAGGGAACGCGGCTGGGCGTAGCCGACAGGAGGGCCCTCACGGTGCTGTGGACCGGCAGCTGTGCGGCAGGCAGAGCGGCCTGGGTCTGGGGACACAGGGCTCCCAGTGCCCAGGAAAATCACAGGCAGCGGCTCCGTCGGCACAGTCCCCACTGGGTCCTCCCTAAGTGCTGCACTGAGCCGTCCTCTCGGGGCCCCACGCAGGTCCCCAAGACCCCTGCCCTTTTCCCCAACACCAAACAGAGGGCACGGGGGCAGCCCCTCCCCACGGCCACACGGCAGGCGTCAGCAGAGCAGGCAGCACCAGGCTGGGCAAGGCCGACGCGGTCGTCACCCGGAGCGCAGCACTCAGGCGACAATGCTGTGCCGGACACGCGCCCCCGACCACACAGCCGTCCCACGCTGGCCCTGTCTGCCACCACACCCACAGCTCCCAGGGGCCCCAGGGGCCAGCAGTGGGGGCCCCGAGGCTCTCCTGGGGCTGTGGCTTCTGCCTCCCGCCCCCAGGCCGGCTCCAAAAGGCCAGGTCTGCAGGCACCAGGCTGTGGACCTGGCCCCTTCCGGTCTGCGAGCCAAGACCCATAGCAGCAGTCATGACAGCAGCTTAACGCTACAGGGAGGCTCGGTCCCAGCACTCTGCAAAGCTCAACAGTTTATCCTCGCTGTCCCATCCCCAGCAGCGTAACTGGCCCCGCTTCACAGACGGGGCAGCTGCAGCACAGAGTGGTCCAGAGACCTGGCTGGGGTTAGCTGCACAGTGGTCCAGGGGCAGACCTGCAGCCAAGCCGGGTCACCTGGCCCGGAGGATGGGATCTCCACACCAAGCCGCGGTGAAGCAGCTGGACTCTCTGTGTGCGCGTGTGGCCCCAGGTGCTCACTGCCAGGCACGCTGCCCTGTGGCCTCCCTCATGGGAGGGTTCGCTTCCTGCCTCCTCACTGAGGCTGCCCGGGCGGCGCTGGGCAGGAGCGACTTCCTCCTCCCCCACCACCCTGTGCCCCCCCATGCCCCAGCGGGACTCACCAGCTCCACCTGGGGCCCCAGGCCTTCCAGGATCCGATGGGCTGCCTCTGCCTTCTTCTGTGATGACCAAGAACACACAGACAAGTTAGAAATGGAGAGGCGGACAGCTCCTGGCCCGGCCCACAGCCCACGGCCCTCCCACCCTCCCCTGGCTGCAAAAATCACAGGGGCCTCAGCTCGTCACCGTGGCCCTGATGAGCCCAAGAGGGCAGAGTCCCCGGGTGCCTGGCTCCCCGCCACCCCAGGCTGCCGGGCCAGAGAGGGTGCAGTTCCCTGGGAGCCGGCCCAGCATGTGACAGCTCAGAGCAGCAGGGGGCGAGGGAGAGGAGGAGGAGGAGGTGCGGGCCACAGGAGATGCCCTTTCTGGGATCCCTGGGTTTCACAATCATGTGATTCTTTCCGGCTGCTGCGGCCTCCCCGCCAGCCTCCCCAGGCACAGCCGGGACTTATTGGGAAGACAGCCACGTGCAGTAGAAAGGGATCCCTGCATGCATTCAACAGGCGGGACTCGGCCCCGCTGGAGCCTGACCCATGAAGGCGACACTGTGCTGTCGGCGCCAGCGCCCAGCTGGGGACACCAGGTCTCTTCGGCCAACCAGGCGCACTGGGGCGGGGGCTGCCATGCCTCTGAGGGTGGAGGGGCGAAGGCAGGCAGGGTCAGGCTGAGGATGGCTGCCCAGGTCCTCACCCTGGTGCTGGGCACTGGGCAGACAAGCACACCGCCCATGACACTATCAGCCCCGGCGGGGGGCAGGCAGCCCCGATGGTTTCCATCCCAGGAGGTTTCCACCTCACGGAAGCACAGAGCAGGCTGACCGAACACCCCACTGTGCAGACGCTGAGGCCGGGGCATTGAGACAGCGTGAGCAGAGGGGGACACTGTGCGGCCTGCAGGCTCCAGGAGGACCCCAATGGGCAGGCACACCCAGCAAAGGCTCATGCACACACGCACGTGTGCACACAAGCAAATGCACACGCATGGACTGCCGCGCAGGCACACAGCACCCACACGCAAGCCCAGGGCGGCCCGGGCCCCGCCCTTCTGTGCCACCCAGCCGCAGGCCCTGCCATGGGAGGCAGCCTCCCCCAGCCCACGGGCCACACCCTCCCCGCCCTGGCCACAGCTGCACCTGCCCGCAGCACCTTCACCGCCAAGCCCAGGCCGAGCCGCAGCTCCGCCGCCTGCCACTGCTTCAGAGACCACAGGCACTGGCCCGCGTGGGCCTCCGCACAGCCTGAGCCCGGAACTCCTGGCCACCCAGCCCCTCCAGTGCCAGCCCTGCCTACGCTGCCCGCACAGCAGCCCGAGGTGGGAGAGCCTGGCACAGCGGGGCCTTGCATGCAGCTCAGAATGGATAATGAGCCAGGCGTGCAGGGGCCGCATCTCCCAGCTCAACCCCGCTCCCACAGGAAGCAGCAGGGAAGGAGGCGGATTAAAACTTAATCCCACTGATCCCCCAAGGGGCTCCCCATCCTGGCTGCTCCTGCTCCAGGCAGCCAAGGCCCCCCGCTGCCAGGCGCCAGCTTCTGAGGCTCGGCCCAGGCAGGGGACACCCCAGCCCCACACCCCAGACGGAGAGCTTGCAGGGGCAGGCCCGGCCATCTTTGTCTCCCCCCCACACTGCCCTGCAGTCGTTCTGGGGCCCTCCCTGAGCGACCCTCTAGGCTGGCAGGGGTCTGGGAGCTGTGGAGTCAGTTGGACACCGCCCTCGAGGACCTTTCTGCCCTTCACCAGAATAAACAGCTTGGGCCAAGGGAGACAGGGAAGCCTGGGATCTGTGCACCAGCTGCTGGAGACAGCTGTACCTGCTCTCCCGCCCAGGGTCAAGGCACCTCCGAGCTCACTCCTGTGCCACCTGCGGCAGGGCCCTGCCCTCTCAGAGCTCCAACTGCCCGAGAAGCAGAATGGGGTAACTGTACCTGCTTCATTCAGGCCAGGACGGGGCTGACTGAAGCCACACAGCGTGCAGCCAGGACAAGAATAAAGGAACGAGGCCCTGTCCGCGGCAGTCTAACCGTGCCAGCGAGCCCCTCGGAGGTGCCTGGCACTGTCCAAAGGGTACTGCCAAGGAGCCCATGTGTCGCTGCCACTCCACAGCCAGAAGCTGAGGCAAAGGGTTAAGTGACACAGCCAAGTAACAGCCAGGGAGAGGGCGGTCGGGTCTCGCCCCTGTCCGTAAGACGCCCACGACTGGTGTGGGAGGGGCCTGGCACAGGGTCCCCAGGCCCCACGCAGCCGCTCAGGGCACTGGGCAGCCTCGGCCCTCACGCCTGCCCCACTGGGAGGGCCTCCTACAGCGGTGGTGGTGACGGGTGGCCTTCAAACACCCAGCTCTCCTCCCAGGGCCAGCTCCCGGGGAAGGGTCAGTCAGCGGGACCCCTGCTGGAGGACAAGACCCCATGGTGCGGCAGTCTCGGGTCTGGGACACCTGGCTGGGTGACTCGGGCCAAGCCACTTCACCTCTCTGGGCCTCAGTTTCCCCATGTGTTAAACAAATGACCGCAGCACCTACTTTCCCAGCCCTGCTCCCTGCAGGGTGGACAGGAAGGGACTGGCCAGCGGACATCTCTGCTGCTGCTGGTGACATCACTGTGACCATCTGCGTTGCGGGGTCTCACAGTGATGCAGTGCCCGGAGTGCCCGCCTGGCCCCTTGGCCCGATGCGCGCATGTTCATGCTGCAGCCCCCGGGCCAGCCACGGCGGGCAGAGCCACCCGATGCCCAGCCAGGGCCCCCATGCTGCCCCCCCACTTGCCAGCTGGCCCTCAGGCAGGAGGAGGGCCGGGTCCCACTGCAGATGGGAGCACGGAGGCTTACGGGGGCACGTGTGGCGCCCCCTTGGGGGATAGAGGTGGCTGCCCGGTGCAGAAGGGACGTACCCGGTTCTCATCGTAGATGATCTGCACCAGGCTGCGGTGCTTCGACTCGATGGGCGGCGGCGACACGGGCTTCTCAGGCTCTGGCGGCTTGGCGGCCTCCTCCTCCAGCTGTTGCTGTGGGAAGGGGACAGCGGGAGGGTGAGGCCCGCACTCAGGCAGAAGGAGAGGCGCAGCCCTGCGAGGGCCCGGCAGCTCGGCCCGCAGCCGCTGCAGGAAGTCAGGCCGTTCCCCACTTCCTCTGAGTCACCCGGGGACTCCGCGCCTGCAGAGGGAGGCCCGGCCCGGCCCCGACACCCTCCCGGTTCAGATGCTGCGCCAGGGCTATGCAGTGAGGGAGCAAGAGGAGTGGCTTGACCCTGATGGGCCTCAGTTTCCTCGTCTGTAAGACAGTGCTGATCCCACCCTCACGACCGGGGCCTCTCCATCATCACCATCAAGATCATCACCGCCGCATGAACACCACCACCATCCACCCTGCTGTCTCCACACTGCACGGCCTTCTCTAAGCACCTCACACGAGGCTTCCCTTTGAGCTGCCAGCTGCTTTACACCACAAAAGGAAGCCAAGACCAGAGAACAGAGACGCTGGCCCCAGATCACACAAAAGGCCAATTCCCAGGCTGCCATCTGACAGGGCATCCACGTGACATCAGAGGCCACTCCGCTGGTAACGCCCACACAGCCTGGATGTGATGAGGGGCAGAGCATTAGGATGCCAAAGAGGCAGCCGAGAAGACCTGGTCCAGAGCGGGGCCGCCTCAGCCCCACAGCGACCCCTGGCGGGGGCCTCCACGTGGGCCACAGACTCCCAAGGGCCCAGCGAAGGAGGCCTGGAAGCTGAGGTGTGGGCCCAGCGAGTGCACAGGAAGGGACTAGAGCAAAGCAGCCACTGACACAGGTGCGGAGACCCGGCTACCCAGTCAGGAATGCGGGCCTGAGCTGCCCCGCTTGCTGCTCTGGGGCCTGGGGTCACCACTCTGACCCTGGGGTCCTCTTTCCTCAAACTCCTGGAGGAACTGCCTCCTCCCTGCTGTCTGAGGCTCCAGCAGAGGTGCAGGCTGCAGTGCTGCCCAGCAGCTGACAGAGAGCTGCAGGGCCACCACCGCGGCTGGAACCAGAACTTTGTTTAAAAAGAAAATAACAGGAGTTGGGCAAGAATGTGGAAAAGCTGGAGCCGTCAGACGCTGCTGGGAGGCTGTGAAAATGGGGCAACCGCAATGGAAGAGAGCCTGGAAATTCCTCAGCGTAGACTTCCGTGTGGCCCAGCGATTCCCTTCTGTCTACACCCGAGAGACCCGAACACGTCATCCAAACAAACACTGGCGAACTCGTGATTCCAGCACCAGCAGCCACAGGGTGGAAACAACGCCACGTCCATGAGAGACAGGCGGAAAAACACAAGGCGCACAGGGTCCCCTCGGCCACAGAGGTCAGCACTGGCCCGGCGGGTGGGAGGCCGGGCTCCCATCCCCAGGACAGAGAGGACAAGGCCCCGATGCTGCCACCACGCAGGTGGCCCCAAAGGGCTTCCGCTAGAGAAGAGGCAGACATGGGGAACACAGTGTGACCCGCCGGAGGGAGGGCAGAGACTGCAGAGGGGCTGGGCTTTCCTTCAGGAAGGCGAAGACATCTTGGGACCGGCCAGCGACAAGGCCACACGGCACCAGCAATGCACTAAGCACACCGAATCCTACGCCCTGAAGGACTGAGCTTGCACTTGGGAACTTCAGTTCCAATGACATCACAGTGGGATTCGGGAAAAACTCACAGAGTGAAACCTGACCGAGTGCCTGGCCCGAGTCACATGTGTGAGCAGGGACCCGCAGCTGCCACATCGCCCACAGCCAGGCCTGGAGACCCAAAGGCCACCCAGGCCTGGGACAGCTGCTGAGCCACCTCCCGGGCAGCTTAGCACAGCGCCCTCTGCGGCCCCACGCACTGCACACCCCACACGCTACACGCCTGTGCTCCCGAGGGAGGGGACAGATGCCAGCCTCCCTTAGCCTGGACACCACTGGGTCACAAAGAGGAACAGTGACTCGGGGGATGATAAAGCCGTGGCGGGGCGGCTGATCTGCAGTCAGCGCGTCTCCCAGAGGCCCTGGCGGTAAATGTTTTTGACTCTGAGGCCACAGGGTCTCGGCTGGGGAACCCGGAACAGCCACATGTGGCATGTGCACGGGGAGCAGCCTGTCAGTCCTCTCTGCAGAGGGGGTATCGGAGCAGGCACTGAAAGATGCCGGGGGGGAACCCCAGAAGTGCCAGGAAAAGTCAGATTATCAACTAACTTTGTATCGAATAAATTACAAACGAATATTATCAGCACCACAGCCGGGCACAGTGGTGCATGCTTATAATCCCACCTCCTCAGGAGGCGGAAGCAGGAGGACTGCTGTGAGTCTGAAGTCAGCCTGGACTAACAGTGAATTCAAGGCCAGCCTGAAAGTGAGACCCTGTCTCAAAAAACAAATCAACAGTGCCGGGAATGTAGCTCAGTGGCACAGCGCCTGCCTGGCAAGTGCAAGGCCTGAGTTCAATTCCTGGCACACAGACACACACACACACAAACCCACCAAAAATAAACAAATAAAAACACCATTCAGATCAACATTTCTCCAAGTGTCTTCGCCTGGTTTCCACTGTGACAATGAGACTTTGTTTTCAATCTCAGGATCTTGATCCCTCTTTAAAACTCTAGAAGGCAGGCAAGGAAACCGAGGCTCCCCAAAACTGAGTTCCCCAGGGGAAATAAGACAAACCACATTTAAATTTGGGGGGAGGCCTTGAGACAGGATTTCACTACCTGTTCTGACTGGCCTTGAACTCTCTAGTAGCCCAGGCTGGCCTTGAACTTGTGGTGACCCTCCTGCCTCAGCCTCCCAAGTGCTGGGATTACAGGCGTGGGCCACCAGGCCTAGCTAACCATATTTAACTTAAACAGAGACTGCAGGGGCCTTAGGCGGGTTTCGTGCGCCTCCGCCTCCAGGTCAGACGGCCACTGTGCACTGTGCGGGGGACAGCTCAGGGGCTGTCCGGGGTGGGAGGCCACCCGCACGCTGGCCTCATGAATGTTACGTGGGCACACAAGCTCGCTGGCCCAGACCTAGAGGCACCTGCACACATCCGGGACCGTTCCTGGCATCACCTCGTGGGTGTCACCGCCAGTGATCTGCAGGGAGCTGGGCCCCTGTGCCCCGCCCCGGCCCCGCACACCTGCTTCTTCTTCAGCTTGGAGATCTGTTGCTCCACCATGGTGATTTCACGGTCCACACGGTCCATGTTCTGGATCAGCTCCTCCTTGGACAGCCGCGGGGGCACCAGCTCCAGTTCAGCATCACCGTGCGGGGGGCTGGGCGGGGACACCGGCTCCAGCTTGCTCGCCAGGCTGCGGTCCTGAGGGACAGGTGGGGACATAGGTCAGCCAGGGTGCCCGCACTGCTCCAGGTGCCACACGTGGCCCTGCCCTGCCTCCGAAGGCCCCTGGATCTCTCCGGACACCTGCTTCCTTCTCCCGCTTCCTGCAGCACCCCTCCTCACACACCCTGCCCTCTGCATGCTCCCGCAGACCCGGCCCGCCAACGGCAGCAGTGCCCCTGCCCAGGCCCGGCCCGGCCCTCTGAGAGGCCTCCTGCTGATGCGAGGTCATCCAGCAAGTGCCAGGACCCGGGGTGGCACAAGCCGCGAGGGACCCCCACACCAGGGCACCAACGTGGACCAAGAGGATGGGCTGTGAGCTGCCCGCTGGGCACGAGAAACAGGGGCCTTTCTCTTCCTTTTTTCTGTATTTTTTAAATTTTTTAAGTAATTTTTTTGTGTTACTGGCGATTAAACCCAGTGACTTCACACTGAGCTACATCCCCAGCCCTTTTTTGGTTTTGTCTTGAGACAGTCTCACACATCACTAGATCGCCCCCGGGCTGGGCTTGATCTCACAATCTGCGATCTTCCTGCCTCAGCCTCCCAGGATGCTGAGATTACGGACTTGCACCACCCTGCCTGCTTACTTTCTCCTATGCCCGTGTGCCCCCAGCCTGTGCTGCGCATGAAGGCCGAGCGGGGCTCTGGCTGAGAGGCCAGGAAGACGGCCCAGGCGCAGACCCCGGCACCCCTGCTTCGGTCTCCCTTCTCAGTGGGCGGCGTGGCAGTGTCACCTCCCAGGTACCTAGGAGTCCACTCCGCTCCACTCCAGCCCAGCACGCCCTGAGCCTCAATCGGCACAGGCAAGGACACCACGGATGCCCACGCCCAGGCTGGAGCCCCATGGCAAGGCCATGCCAGCCCCGCCTGGGCACTGGGCCAAGAGGGCAGCTGCTGGCCCAGGGGACGGAGCAGAGCCAGGCCGCTGCCCCCAGGACACAGGGGCATTATTCCCCAACAACTGCAGTACAGCGGGGCCCACGCCATCCTGCCCCCCGGCCTCGGGCCCCCGTGGCCATCTGAGACAGGGACACAGCAGATGCCCAGGTCTGCTCCAACACAGGGCCCTCCAGGACGTGTATCGGGCTCCTCACGACAAAGGGCAGTGGGGGGCACAGTCCCCGGAGCTGGGTCACCCAGGGCAGGACACGGCCACAGCCCAGGCCCCACAGCCGGTGAACGCAGCGGAATGAGGATGTGGGCTGCGGGGCCAGGCCACCCTCAAAATCACCAGAGCAAACTGCTTGCCTGACCCAGTATGGCTCTCAGAGGCAACATCACCGACCAGGGCTGGGGACAGCGCCGTGATTAGAGAAGCGGTGACGGCCACCAGCCACTGCCAGAGAGGCACTGGAGGCCCGACTCCCTCCTGTATCCTCACTGGCCCAAGCTTGTTTCACAAGGGCTCGGGCTCAGGTGACGGAACACAGTCCTCACGTGATGAGACATCAGCCACCCAGAAAGGGGCGCAGCCCAGACACAGGTGGACGGGCCCCCAGCACGAAGCTGCCGGACACCAGGGACCCACGGGAGGTGGGGTGCAGGGTGCACCCTCGATGTGCGTGTGTCCTCCTGGGGTGAGGGGCACATGCTGGCCCAGGCAGAGGTGGTGGCTGCAGCACCGTGAAAGGCCAGGGCCCCCGACTTCTAGGTCCTCTGACCCTGCATGAAGCATGGGAGTCACACTGAGCAGTGGAGGGACCCCTGCCACCCTCCCGTTAGCCCAAGCCAGGAGGAGACAGCAAAGGATAGATAGATACCCATCACTAAGCCTCACTGACTGCCTCTTTCCTGCTCAGATGCCCTTGTGGCAAAACTCCAAGGCAACACTGACTGCCATGAATAAAAGAAAATCTCATTATGCAAAACCGAAACCACAGAAGCCCCCAGGCCTACCCCGTGGGGGAGAGCCGTGTCTCCGCAGGCCTTGCACCAAGGAGGGTCCCGGGCTGCCGTAGTTGGCACCCCCGGATCACATGGGCCACGGCAGAGCCAGCGAAGGGCAGAGACAGGGTCGTGGGGACACCGCGTCCAGGTGATGTGTCAGGAGCCGTGTGTGTGGTGAGCCACAGCGCACAGAGCCCGGGAGACTTGCAGGGGGACGAGGCGACAATTTGAGCACATTTCTACGGGAAGGAGGCTCACAGCGGGAGAAGGCCATGTGGAGAGGGCTCACACCCCGCCCCGACACCCGCTGGCTCCACGCAGAGGCGGCAAACCCAGCCTAACCCTGCACTCAGGCCGCCCAGGCTCCGCACAGCCTGCAGCAATTGCATTGTGGGGGCCCTGCCACCCCCACCCCGTCCTTCCTGGCTGGGCCCCAGCGGAGAGGCGAGGCAGAGGACAGAGACCCGGAGGGCAGAGGACGGGATTCCCACAGGGCGGAGACAGGAGCGGAGGCGGCGTGGCGTGCAGCCCAAGACTCCTGAGCCACGGTCCAGGGCTCGGCCACTCTGGGGAGCCCAGCCGGCAGCAGTGCCATCCGCCCCAGCAGCAAACTGCAGCCCTCCATCCCCCCGCAGCCCTGGTCCCGGTTCTCCTTCCCGGCACAGCAGTGAGAGCTCAGGGCCTCTGGCCTGGCAGAGGGGTCACCAGGCAGCACTTGTATGGGCCATCACTCACAGGACCCAGGACTCCAGGGAGAACAGGCGGACGGGGCAGGCAAAGGGCAGGAGAGGGGTGGACCAGGAATGAGGCCAGGTGGGTCTCAGGGACACAGCGCCTGGAGGACACGGGTGACAGGCCTCCGCCATCAGGCCCGGCAGAAAGGAGGATGTGGCCCACTGAGGGCAAGGCATCGCACCCGAGGGCACAGCACTGGGCAGGCTTAAGGAACTGTGAGGAAGGTCCGCAGGGCTGAAGGGGACTGGGCCAGGGTGCTGGTGGGCAGGGAGGAGGTCAGGGCGCCTGGATCAAGCCAGACCAGCAGGGCCAGGTGGGTGGACACAGACCAGACTGGGCCCCGTGTGGATGGCAGATCCACGGATCCACGGAGGGGCTGTGTGGGGCGAGGAGGGGGGGGCACGTTGGAAGCCCCAAGCCGCAGGGGGCATGGCCAAGGGCCTCAGGCCTCGGACCGTGGACAGCCCAGGACCACTGACCCCCAGGAGCAGCTGGATGCAGACGGCAGAAAGCAGCAGCACCCGAGCGCCATCCCCTGGGACCAACCCTACACTGTCCCTTCTCCCGGCAGGGCCCTGCAGTGTCCTTTGCAGCCCTCAGCATCCTAAGCCAGTGGCGCCCCGAGATGGCCAGGGCTAGGTCCCAGCCCCTGTGCTGTGCAGAGCTTGAGGGGCCGCCGCAGGCCAGATTCACACAAGCAGGGACCCAGCCCTGACCCAGCACACAGCACGCGTCATGGCGGGGCTGGGGGGCGCCCCACACCCATCGGACCCCAGCTCTCTGATCAGTCCCCAGCCCACCCTTCCACTGGCCAGTGGAGATGCCCACACATCCGGTCCTCAGGGTCTTTGCTCTTGCCACCTAAACAGCCTCCCCAGGCCCAGGCCCCGGCCCCTCCAAGGAACTGGCCCTGCACATCTCTTGCTGCCGGGTCTTGTACACCCAGCCCTCAGTCCCTGCTCTGTGCCTCTGCCCGAGTGGACTCCTCCCTGCTCCCGCCCGCCAGGCCTACCTTGGTGAGGTCCTCAGATGCTCCAGGCTGGCCCGTGCCCAGCAGAGGTGATGGCCGCAGCAGAGGGTCGGACATCAGCTCCAGGCGCGGCCGCTTGCTCTCCATGAACTCCAGGTCGGCCTTACTCAGCTCGGGCAGGTACGCGTGGGACTCAGGCCTCAGGTGCAGCTCCTGGGACCTGCAAGGGACCGGGCACAAGGTGGCATCACACAGGGGATGATGGTCTCGGGAACCCAGGGCCCCCAGTGTCCTCCACCAGAACCAGGAGGGACCCAGGCACAGCTGACTTCCTGCAAGGTGATCGGCACCGAGGCTGGAGACAAAAACAGTCACATAGGTAGGAAGAAGGCAGAACCTCCACCCCACCAGACCTCCTGCATCTTAAAAGACACAGTCAGGGGCCGGGATTTAGCTCAGTGGTTTCGCCGCCTGCTGCACAAGCGCAAGGACCCAAGTTCGATCCCCAGTACCAAAAGAAAAAAAAAAAGACAGTCAGGTGACACCGTTTCCTGTCCACTGGCCAGGGCAGACATCACTAGCCGATCACTGCACTGTTGCTGTGAAACCTGGCCTCACACCTTCTCAGCTCAGCTAGTAGCCCTGATGAGGATGTAGGCTGATGGCCCCTGACCTGCTCCCTTCCCAGACACAGTGCATGGCTTTGCCTGAACACACACAGCAGAACTAGAATGGGCCTCCAGATCCGGACTTCCAGTCCACTCCAGAATGTGGAACTTTCTGAAAAGAACTCAAACTCATTGCCCTAACTACCCACTCTGCCCCCACTTCCTGTCACTATGTCCCTGCCCCAGGGCCTTTCCCCATGCTAGGACTTTGTCAGGACTACTCGCACATCAGCTCCTTCCAAGAGCAGGGGCCTGGTTCCCTGCCTCAGCGATGCTCTGCCAGGTCTCTCCACCATGATGCCCCTGCCTTGGAGACAGACAGCATGGACTAAAGCCTCTGAAACTGTGAGCCAGTTAACCCTCTCCTGTAGGCTGGGGTGCCAGGTATTGTATCCCAGCAACAAAAACCTGGCTGACACACTGTCCCACATCTCAGCTGGCCGCAGTAGAAGCTCTGGCTCAATCATTCACACCCCTGCGCAACCTTCTGCCTGGACGAGGCCACAAGGCTGCTGGAGCCCGGGGCAGATGGCAGCACGCTCCTGGCCGGCCAGAGGAAGGGACGGGGGAGTGAAGGAGGGCTTGTGAGGACACCACAGCCGGCTTACCGTTCATTCCCGGGCTGGAACTCGGACAGCAGCGAGGGCCTCCGTCGCTGGGGCTGGATGATGGAGCCAGGCGACAGGTGGGAGGCATAGTCCCGGGAGTGGTGCTGGTACTCAAGCAGCCCAACGTCCTGGGAGGAAGCGGAGTGAAAGTGGGCACAGAGGAGTCGTCCGTCCCACAGACCAAGGTCTGGCTACGCTGCAGGCGGCTCCCCATGCCCTGGACGCTCTGCTCTGGGCCTGGAGATGTAACCCGGAGCCTCGCACATGCTCGGTGAGAGCTCACTGCACGCTCCAGTGACACCCAGGCCATACTCTGCCATCCCGACCCGATGGTGAGGTCCCTGGAGGAGGTCCACACGCTTTAATGCACAGCAGCACGATCTGTTCTCTAGCACACCCCTTACCATCTGGGTGAAGGCAAACACTAACCAATCAGGCGGACCCTGTCACCAGGTACACCCTGGCTTGAGAAATATCAAGTATTCGGAGAAAATATTTTTAAAAAGACAGAAACAAGCCTCTCAACAAGAGCACAACACTGGTTCCCTTGGTGTACCAGCCCCAGCTGATGAGTTCTATCTGTCTGGAACACTCAGTTCTGCTGCGTGGGGCAAGCGATTAGTGATGTCTGACACGGGCACGGCTGTGGGAAGGTGGGATGGCAGATGACTCAAGTTTCCTCCTGGCACCGCTTCCTGCTGTTTTGTTGCTTGGTTCATTTTTTTCTGCAGAGCTACAATTTCCCCAATTTTCTGTAAAAATCTTGCCATTCTTTTGTTGTCTGGCTTTTTAGATGAAAGCAGTTACTTCTGCAAAAAGAACCAAGCTGACACCAGGTAGGTGTGAAGAGAATGGATTCATTTCAGATCCAACAGAACATGTGTGGAGGAGGCGGGGACAGAAAGCTGCAGGGCCTCGGAGGAGGCACCTGCTGGGCCGTGCTCAGACCTCGGGCCGCAGCATCCTTGGCTTGGAACCTGGCACCTGGCTCCTGGCACAGACAGAGGGGCCTCTCACATGCTTCTGATGCCTCAGTACCCCGAAGCTGAGCCCCCACAGTGTCTAGCACAAGGCGCCGGTGCCCACGGCCGGCAGGAAGCAGGAGGACGCGGCAGGGACGTGCCAGGCTGCCAGGCACGGATCCTCCGCAGCAGGCGGGCGGCGGAGGTGCGAGAGGAAAGCAGCAGGCTAAGCCAGCTGCCAGCAGGAGCGCTCTCCCCACAGGCTCTCCGCGCAAAAGCAAAATGAGCAAAGCGGGAACAGGCAGACTGTCCGCTTGCTGCCGCTGCCAGCCGAGGCACCAAGAGGCATGGGCGGTGCGTGGCCCTGGCACAGGGCGTGGGAGGCCACTGCAGGCTCTGGCCTGTTTCCCAGTTCAGGAGGGGCCCTATGCAGGCGTCCACTTGGCTCCATCCCAGGGCCCATGCTCAGCCCAAGTAGTGCTACCTGCCCTGGTGTCTGCCACAGGACCTCATGGCGCAGTGACCTGCGAATCAGCCTGGCGGGTCTTTCCCCGGGGTCAGCACCAGGGCCCAAGACCAAGGCCAAGGCGGCTTCAAGTGCCACTGGTGCAGGGCCACCCCCACTCTGGCGCACAGCAGAGCCAGCAGAGCCGACACTGCAGGGACAGGACCCACCCAGCACCGGGGACGCCATGCCGGGCCCTCAGGGCAGCAGAGGGAGGACACTCAGGGCTGCGCTGCTCTGATGGTAGCAGGTGGTCCTCAGCATCACAAGGACAGCTGCCACATCACCCACCTGCTCTCACACCCAGCGAATGTCCTCGCCCAAGTGACACAGAACCGAGGCCCGGGGTGGCGAGGCCGCTTGTCCTGCAGCTAGGACAAGCCATGGACACACAGCTGAAGTGACCTCCCAAGGCCACCTGGCAGGAGGGGCGCTCAGGGACCCGGCCCTGTGTCTCTGCTCTGGACAAGGTCCGTTCAGCCCCACTCAGAAGAGCAAGAGGCGAGCTCAGCGGTCCCGGAATCCAGCTCGTCTTAGGAAGCCCAAGAGGGACACAGCGGCGGGCCAAGTGCGCTGGGCTCCACCAAAACAAAACCAGGGGGTTTGTTACTGAACCCTCGATCCAGGGAAAGACCCAGGGTCCTGATCCCGTGGGATGGAGAGAACGGGGCCCAGACAGGGTCTGTGGCTGGGCAGGGTGAGTCCCCTACATCAAACCATGTCTGAGGGAGGCTGAGGCCGGGAGGGTTCTCCAAAGTCTCGGGGTCCAGTCCCCATGAGCAGTGCTCCCCACATCCACCTCCCAGCCACACTAGGCACAGCATGCCCTCAGCCCGGAGCCAATGCCCACAAAGCACCAGCAGAAGGGCCAGAGGGGAAACTGAGGCAGCCGCACTCCACTAAAGGAGCAGCCTGGCAGAAACTGGCAGAAACCGTGACTCAGTGCCACGGAGGAGTCTTGGGCTCCAGGAGGACTCACTTTTGGAGCACCCGGGCACTCCCTGTCAGGGCCACGTGGGGTGACCTGATCCCCACCGGCACCTCACCCTGGAGAAACTGTGCCCGTAGGCTGTGCCTTGATTTCCCCTCTTCCATCTCCGTCTTCCCAGCCACAGACCTGATGCTCGCTCACACCAACGGCAGGAAGCGGCCAGCTGGGCCCGGACTCAGGCCTGAGAGCCCCGGCTCTCGTTCCCAGGTGCCCCACAGCAGACAGTGGGGTCAGGGGTCAGGCAGCTGCCCAGGAAGGGACTATGCACACCCGCCACTGCCCACAGGACAGTGTGGGCGCCAGAGGAGGGGCGGGGACCCCAGGTCCTGTCCACACACGTCATGCGTCACCGACAGCCAGCACGACAGTGGGAGGTGTCAGCTGACGCTAGCACCCGGCAGAGGACACAGCGGGGGCAAAGGGCAGGGCCAAGGGCCCAGGGCTCCCCGAGGCCGGGCCCACGGTGGAGCGTAGTGAAGGGCAGGAGCCGGAGGGTAGTGAAGGGCAGGAGCCGTGCAGGACAGGGTGACAGTGACAAGTAGCACTAACAGCAGAGGGACAGGGCAACAGTGCCGGGCACTGCCGAGAGGACCTCAGGTCAGAGCTCAGCCCTCAGGAGACCTGGACGCGTACACAGAAAGCGGGGGACAGCCACAGCAACAGCAGCGGGCGCCTAAGGACGGCTCTTAGTGTTGGTGGTGGTGGGTGTGACAAGGTGACAGTGACATCCAGAGAGTACTTTCCTCAGCCTGGGGCGCTCACAGGTGCTCAACAACAGAGACCTGACACCCAGGGCCCGGGCAACTGCCTTATCAGTGATTTAACCTGAGGCTGGTCAGGGAACCTCCCTGCCTCAACCTGCTCGCCCGCAGAACAGGCTGAGGAGCGAGCTGGCTGCCTGCCGTGTGTCTCCCACAGTCCAACCAAGGGGAGTCTCCAGCCAGCAAATGCGTCCACGCACGGCATCGACTCTGAAACACATCCTGAGGCCCAAAGCTGTGGAGGCCACAGCATGCGGGAGGCCCCAGGCTGGGCCATCTGTGCACACGTCCCGCCCGGGGCAGAAATGCCTGCCCAGGCCCTGGGGAGGACCACAGCACTGAGCAGGGCAGACACACACGCAGGCACAGGCACGCATGCAGGCACACGGGCACACCTGGGGGCCGGCCGTCAGCTCCCACTATGCCTCACACCAGGTGCTCCGCCCTGCACACAGGACCCCACTGCCGATCAGCCCGGCCCGGCCCAGCCTCACCGTCCTGACTATTTAGGGACAGGGTCTCACCAAGTTGCTGAGTGCCCAGGCCAGGCTCCAGTTTGCCATCCTCCTGCCTCAGCCTCCAGAGCAGCTGGGAGGACAGGCGTGCACTACCTGGCTCACCTTCCCGGATTAAAATGTGACCCAGGACTTGTATTCAATGCCCAGGATCCAGGACACCACCTGTCAAGCGCCCTGTGTGGCGGCCACACCAGCCTCACTCAGAGAGAAGAAAGGACCGGGTGGCAGCAGCCCCTAAGCTGACCCCAGGCATACAGGGCGCGTGCCCCTTACCGTGTGGGACCGGATCTGCACTGGGTACGAGAGGCCATGGGGCGGGTAGCGGGGCTCAGGGGCCCTCCAGGTCTGCGCCACAGGCTGCGTGGATCCCGACATGACGGTGGGGTCCGGAGAGCTCTGAGCCAAGTCGCTGTCTTGGTCACCACCGAGGGTCAGCAGGAGGCCCCTGTCACCGGCTCAGGGGCGGCCCTTCACAGGCATCTGTGGAGAGAGCAGGAGATGAGACTATCAGCTGCCCAGAGCCCTCCACCCGCCAGCACCAGGGGACAGGGAGCAGCCGCAGGGCCAGAGCAAGAGCCACAGAAGGGCAGGGTCTGACCAGGGAAGAGCTGGCCTCCCAGCAGGCACCGGAACCCAGCCCTGAGGCATTGGCCCCATCTGCACCTCGGCCAGGCAGCCTCTCTCCACAGCCTCCGGGACTTTCCGTGGCTCTGGGGCAAAGTTCCCCAAAAGTCCCTGGCAGGGAAAGCTCGCAGCTGCTGGCCCCAGCCCAGGAGGCCACCGGAGGGGGAGGCACACACGAGCAACTGTGGAAGTCAGGTCAGCCCAGGCAGGCCACAGGTCGCTCACAGCGTGACCCAGACAAAGCCAGGCCGCTGGGGCCTCCTTGCCCCATGACGCTGTGATGCAGGGCGGAATGACGCAAGGGTGACCGAGAGGCACACGGACGAGGTCAGGCTTCACTGAGGGCAGGACAAGGAGCGGTGGTGCTGTCCCCGGAGAGGAGCCGCCACGGCTACGCTGGAGAGACCAGCACAGGTGTCTGAGACCCAAGAGCTTGGCAGAAGCCAAGGGACCCAGTGGATGCTGCTTCACCTAGAGATCTGGGGATGCCCATGGGCCCCTCCTCCCCTTCCTTCCTCTGCTGCCCCAGATCCCGGAGTTACAACCAGCTCAGGGCCCGGACCTGCACACCAGGCCCCTGCTTCATACAAACCTCTCTCCCCTATCCATACCCCACCCAAGGCAGGGAAAACCCAAGGGGGCGCAGGCCCCAGCATCTGGAGGTGGCCACGCAAGGGGGCTGGGGCTCCATCACAAGGGGTCAGGGTGAGGAGGGAAAGAGAACAGGCCCAGGTCCCTGCAAGCCATCCTGACCACCCCTGCCCTGCCCTGGAGCTCTCCAAGGTTGTGGGCTCCCTGGCAACCTGCCCCTTGGCAGTCTAAGGTGGAAGAATGCTGGGAGGGAAAATTAAGATCAACTCAGCCACAGAGAAGCAACGAGACCCTGGTCCACAAGACAAGGGCATCTGAGAGCCCAACTGCATTCTACTCCCACCTCACCTTTGACCAATGTGGTCCTGACTTTGCTTCCCAGGGTCCAAGAATGGTCATGTGTTCCAGACCTGGCCAATCAGATTCCTGTACCCCAAAGCTAGTGATTGGCTGAGGGGTGTGTATGTGACCCAATCCCAGCCAATGAGAGTTGGTCTTAGGGTCAGCTGAAAGAATCTGGGACCAGTTGCGCCCTGCAGGGATGGGAGCTGGAGAAAGGAAGCTTGGAGCTCCTCAGCCACAGATGCCCAAGAACAATGCTCATGGGAGGATGGTGGGGCCGAAGGGCAGGAGTGGGCAGCCATGGCCCTACGGCAGACAGGAGCCTCCCAGGTTCATCTGGGGCGCTCGGCCATGGCCCACACTTGGTTTCTGTCACACACCACCGAGGAATACAGGGAAAGCAGGTGTCGCTCCGGTGACTCCTCAAACACTGCCCACAGGGGACTGCGGAGCCACACCAGACCCACGCACAACCCAGCCACAGCGACAGGACGCACACACACTCCTGCAAGCACGGACGGAGCTCCAGGCCACCATCCCTGAGCTCCCCTCAGCGAACCTGTCTGATCATCAGTCAGTGGGATGCCAGCGTCCCCATCCCTCAGGGTCACCAGAGAGGCCACCCCTCCGAGTCATCCAAAGTCACCAGCCCTGGCCAGGGTCCCCACAGGCGTGGTGGCCCCGAAGCTGGGGCCTCTGATCCCACACCTCCACACGGCCGTGAGTTGGGCAAACCCCATCTCCAACCCTGCCAACCTTAAGTTTTAAGGAAAACAGTCTGGCAGCTCCTCAAAAATTTCAGCCTAGAATTAATTACTGTAAGACCCAGCAGCAATGTCACGCCTAGGCACCGAGCCCGTAGAACAGAAGCCGGGACTCCCAGCACAGGGACGGCAGGGGGCCCAGAGTCCGACCAGCAGCACCCATTGTGGCAAGGACTGGGGTCAGCCTGGGACGGGGTCACACTGCCCCTGGTGGAAGCAGGGAGCGGCCAGCACTGGACACCACACCGGTGGGGCGCGGGAGGACAGAGGCCCTGGCTTTCAGCGGGACTGGGGCACCCAAGGGAAACCCGCCAAGTTCCCGCAAAGACAGGGCCAGACAGGACCAGGAGCCTCGGGTCTCCAGGGTCTGCCTGACCTCTCCGAGGCCTGACTGCCCTGGGGCCCGGACAAGGCGGACAGCCTCACTCAGTGACAGCCGGACTTGGTGGCAGGCCGAGTCTGCTTGGGCAGAGGGCAGACAGCAGCACCAGGGAAAGAGAGGGGACGTCAGGAAGAACTTCTGGAGCACGGATGAGAGTCAGGGAATAGGGAGGGATATAATACTGGGGGAGAACAGCCCAGCGGGAGACCACTGAGCTGGGCAGGGAGGCCCTTGAGCGCCCCAAGCCCCGGTAGGGATGGACTTTTGTGCTGGGGGCAATGGGGAGCCACAGAAGGTGCTTGAGGGTCAGAGAGTTTCACAGCAGGGCGGCTCCTGCGATGTCCAAGCCAGGACTGGCCCTGGCTGGATCCGGCAGCAGAGATGGAGAGGGGCAAGTAGCCAGACAGCACGAAGGCTGGAGAGGAGATGGCCCAGGGGACACTCCAGCCACACAGCCCAGAGCACGGCTCCCACAGCGCACAGCGGGGCCTGCGGGCTGCTCAGCCCGGGGAAACAGCAGGCGCTCAATGAACGTGCTGAGCCCGGCCCGGCCCGGCCTCCGCGCACATGAGCCACCATCCAGGCCTGGGCAACCCCGGGGCCCACTGAGGCAGGGCGCAGCCTCTCGCTGGTGCCCTCGGGAACACAGCCCACCAATTTCTACCCCGACAGCCAGTTTCAGACCTGCGCAACGCGGTGGCAGGGGCCGCCCGGGCTAGTAGCCGAGGTGCCCAGGCCACTCCCTGCTGCGCCTGCGGGAGGTTCCCAGGGAACTGATGGGAGCTGGCACCACCTGCCGGCCTCCCTGGCGTGGGCAGGGTCCCCGGGAGCACCACACGCTGGCCTAGACCCCACAGACGTGGCACCCGAGGGCAGAGACAACTTCGCTCCCGCCACGTGCCTGCAGTGGCCGGCTGGTCCCCGGGAGACTGCGGGGCTGCGGGGACCCTACATGAGGGCACTGGCGCGTGCTCCCCTGAAGCACCGGGGCCCTGCGGCCTCCCCAGCTCCTCAGGACCCGGCACTGAGACGCCCTGTTCCAGTCTCTGCCTCTGCTGTCACGTAGCTGTCACACTCCGTGTCTCCTCCAAGTCCCTATGTCCTCTCCTGAGGCCCAGGCCAGTTCAGTGGCCCCAGTAAGCACATCCGCAAGACCCTGCTTCTGAGGAAGGTGGACCCAGCACAGTCCCAGGACCAGGCGCCAGGCGCAAGAGTGGCCCTGCTCCAGCCCCGAGGCAGGTGCTGAATAAACACCTGAGCCACTGTCCCAGAGCCTGGTACACAGAAGGCACCTAATAAGTACTTGCAGGACCCACCCCCGGGCAGCCTGGCCAGGTGGAAGGGGAAACACGAGTCGCCCACGTGCACCTGGCTGGCCACACGTCACCTTCGCTTTCCAGCAGAATGTAAAAATCGGGGATCAGGACAAGGGTCTGACGGCCACCCCCGGACCCCTGCAGAGCCCTCAGGTGACCCTGAGACCCAGAGAGCCCCTGTACCTCACCCTGGTGGCCTAGCTCTGTCAGCCACGTTAGAGGCACGCGTTGTGCGAGCCATGCTGAGCACACGCACAAGGCCCACGCTCGGGGCCCGACCTCCCAGCAGGCGGGCAGGAGTGACTCAGGGTGGCAGAAGCAGCAGCACTGGAGCAAAACAGACCCAGGGGACAATGGTCTGGAAACAGTGCAGGGCCACGGTAGCCTCACAGAATGTCACCGGGGTCACCTGGAGAAGGGGGGAGCAAGCAGCCCTGGGAACAGGGTTCCCGGTAGCAGGGGCAGCCCTGCAATGCTGAGGTGCGAGACACAGAATCCAGGGCTGCGAGTGGCCAGAGCAGAGGGCGGAGGCCAAGAGCATGCGGTCATGTGGATGCAGCGGCCACTCCAGGGCAGGCATGGTGTACATGGGGCCAAACGTGGCCTCCTACATCAGGGCCACCTCTGGTTTCTATGATAAGAGGTTGCTTCAGCTGTGTCTTGCTGAGAACAGAGGGCACAGCCTCAGGGCATGGGGCTCAGGGGAGAGGTCTCTGAACCCCAGCAACAGTGACCAGGGCCCCAGAGGTGCGGCATCTACCATCACACTGGCAGGAAGCCCATCGGTCCCCAGCCTGGCCTGTGCTGGCTCTTCCAGGACAAGGTCACCAGGCTCAGGGCCCAACTTGGGGTGCAGTTGCGGGAGTGTGACCTGCCCATGCACATCAAGCCACCCACATCCAGGGCTCTGCCCCAGCTCAGCCATCTTCTACTGTGTGCAGGCACCAGCAGAAGGCAACAGGCTACAGTGGGCAGAGTCACCCCAGGAGTCCTGCTCACCAGGGCCCAGGGCCAGCACGCATCTGCTAACAGCGGGCCACCTGGTCAGGCCCTCCTCAGGGACGATGGCTGAGGAGCAGAAAAGGCAAGTGGGTGAGAGGAGCAGCGAGACTGGACAGCTGGAGAGGACGGACGGACAGGTGGTCAGGGTGGGTGGGTGGGTGGATGGACAGGAGGGAGGGAGGATGGATGGACGGATGGAAGGAGGGAGGGAGGATGGATGGACGGACGGACAGGAGGGAGGATGGACTCGTGGATGGGCGGATGAATGATGGACGAATGGACAGAATGGAGGGGTGGACGGACAGGTGAACAGATAGATGATCGGATACAGATGGCAGGAAAGATGGGGGTGACAGATGAAGGCATAGATGAGTGAGTGGGTGCAAGGTGGAGGACGGGAGGGGCGGGCGGAATGGACGGATGGGAGGACGGATGGACGGATATCAGTTTAGCCGTTCCATTTTCTCTGCTCCCACAGCTTTAACGGCACCCCAGGTCCAGAGACACCTTCCCCAGCTCCACGAAGCACACAGAGGGGCACCACCACCCTCATGGAGGCCCATGCCCACACAGCCTGCTGGGAACAGAGGGGACCTGGCTTCTGCCCTCTCGAGCTGGTGTCACACAGCACGCACACTAGGCAGGCTCGGGAACAACAGCGCCTGAGGGAGGCACGCATCCCCACAGGCCCGGCACCTGCACTCTTGGGCCTTTGGGCTGAGGAACTGAACACCAGCAAAAGCAGAGCAAAGGGGATGTGCGTCCATGCCAATGCCACACCCTGTGGCCCAGGCAGAGCCCACACAGTGCACATCATCCCAGGGCTGGAGGGCACAGCGAGCTCGCTGGTGCTATGGAATACTGCTCAGCTAGCAAAAGGAACGTGAGAAAAACAAAAGCAAGACGTGTGACTCCATGAGGTGAACATGTTTCTGCCCTGGATAAAGCCACTAGGGTACCGAGCTCCGAGATCTGTGGAGAGGGCCCCGCAGCTCCTGGCCCCAGAGGAGCCCTGGAGACGGAGCACAGCCAGGAGGGACAATCAGCGTGGGGGGCAGTACCGCTGGCCAGTGGCGGGGTGGGGGGTGATGGTACCCACATCGCAGATGAGCACTGCGTCCGTGAGCCTCCAGCACAATGCTGCCCCACAGCTTCAGACCCCACACCGCATCCTACGCCTCTTTCCTGGGGGCAGCAGGCCAGCGCAGGCCCCCAGCACCTGCACTGCCTGCCACCCCCGAGGGCCCCAATGGCGGGAGGACCTCCCCATCCTCCTCCAGCTGCTGCAGGAAGCACACTGGGCTCCTCACCCTGCACCCCGACGCCCTGGGTCCTGCCTGCGACTCCCATCGCCACACAGCAGCGTTCAAGGGCTCAGGGATCGGCATGGAACAGGGCTCAGAAACACCCATCCACCCTGGGGCCACACACAGGGAGGCGCCAGCCCCGCTGCCCAGAGCAACTCTGGTCCCAGTTTAACCTGCGCATGTGTGCACCTGGCCCACGGCCAGCTGGCTGCCCCCAGATCTCTCTCTCTCTCTCTCTCTCTCTCTCTCTCTCTCTCTCTCTCACACACACACACACACACACACACACACACACACACCCATACTCACTCACACACCTGCTTGCCTCTCTTCCAATTTAACTCTCACAAGCAGAGGGCCACCGATGTGCGCGGCCAGCCCTCTGCTCCTGGAACCCCAGGTGCCTGCTCTCCCTCGTCCACCGTGGCCCCCGGAAGCCACTTTCCCATTAGCCCGGCTCCTCTATTTGGCTGCGAGCCACGAGGTTTTCCATGGAGGGGAGGGCAGCAGGGGCTCGGGAGGCAGCCAGAACCTGGGCTTTCTAAAGGGACTGGGCCGGGTCTTCCCACTGTAATGTATGCACAGGGGGGAACCAACAACCCAGGAGGAAACAGTCCCCAACACCACTCCGAGTGACCAAAGAGGGCAAATTCTCACTTACCTGAGGTGGCAGAGCCACTAAACTTATAGAGAAAGTAGAATGATGGCCAGGTGCAGTGGCCCAAACCTGTAATCCCTAATACTCAGGAGGCTGAGGCAGGAGAATCCCAAGTTCCAGCCCAGCCTGGGTGACTTAGCGGGATTCCATCTCAAAATAAAACATTAACAGGGCCAGGGATTTAGCTCAGTGGTTTCACTGCCTGCAGTGCAAGCACAAGGACCCAAGTTCAATCCCTGGTACCAAAAATAAAATAAATAAAACATTAACATGGCTGGGGACAGAGCTCAGTGGCAGAGCACTGGCCTAGCAAGTGTAAAGCCCCAAGTTCAAGTCCCAGTATCACAAAAAGAAAAAGGAAAGAGAGAGAGAGAGAGAGAAGCAAATTAGAATGGTAGGTGGGTGCCAAGGGTGGGTAGAAGAGCAGAGTTTGGTGGGTGTAAGAGATTCACTTTGCAAAATAAAGAGCCCTAGTGACGCGATAACGTGAACGTGCCTGATACTACTAAACTACATTTAGCCGGGTGCGGTGGCGCACAACTGTGATCCCAGCATCTGAGTGGCTGAGGCAGGAGGATCACCAGTTCAAGCCCAACCTGTCTCAAAATTTTAAAAAAGGGGCTGAGGATGTAGCTCAGTGCAAAGTCCCTAGGTTCAAGCCCAGCAACCACCCCCACTGGAAAAGGCTCCAGAATCTTAAGATGTGGAGAGTAAATTTCACATTACACACATTTACCACAAGCTAATGGCCAGCCGCACCCACGCACGCAGGCACGCACCCTCCTCGGGAAGGAAGGCCTCCCGACTGCCAGCTCCGTGGTGGCTCCAAATGCCCGGGCTGCCCCACCCGTGACGGTGTTGCCAAGCACCCCAGACCTGAGCACCAGCCTCAGCGCTCAGGGGAACCAGGGCCTGGGGAGGCCCTCCTGCCTCAGTCCCCGAAGGTGGGCGCACGAGGCTGGCCTGGCCCCGCCCCCATTCCCACGAGGCCCACACCACCCTGCACACACAGCCCAACATCTGCACTCACCACAGCTGCCGGAAGCGGCCCCTCCCTACCGCCTTGGGCTGGCTTTCAGAGGAATTTACAGGGTCGCTCCTGTATTCTGGGGCAGCTCTCTGGGGGACGCCGACTGCATGTGAACGAGGACAAATGTTCCTGTGGCTATTCTTAGCTGCCTGCTGCAGCAGCGCCCACCCCGATGTCTGGGCCCTGGCCCGGCACAGCCCCAGGCTGGACCCTCCCACCGGGCCAGGCGGGAGGATCCAGTGGCCACACATGCCGCAGGCCAGTGGAGAACCCGCTCTGGAGCCGACAGGCCAAGGCTCAGACGACTCGTCCTATGGCAGATTGCAGATCGATAAGCGGCTGAAGAGGGCCACCATCAGATGGCCCTGCAGCCTGGATCCTGGAGAGTAAACAGGCGCCTAGGCCCCAGGCAGCAGCAGCTGGGTTAGAAATCCACCTGGGCCTAGGTCGGAGCAGTGGGGAGCAACCAGAAGGCTCCAGAGGAGAGGGCGAAAAACAACAGTGAGATCAGGTTCCTGCTGGAGTGGGGACCAGGCAGGACGGGTAAGAGGTGAGGACCCCGAGTGCACGGACACAGCCTCACAGGGAGGGGTGGCCAGGACCCCACAGGCCCCAAGTCTCAGGCAAAGCCAGAAAATCTGGTTTGGAGACCTTGTCCACATTTCTGAAAAATGCAGGCCACAAACCCCACCCAGCAGACCCAGCAGCAGGCGGTAGAGCGCATGAGAGCTGGCTGAGGACGAGTGGCCACCAGAAGCCACACAGCAAGGGCTGAGCCAGCACAGGGCCGGAGCAGGGGACACCTGCACCCCAATGAGACATGCTGGCCATGCAGGCCGGGGCTGCACAGGAACCCCAGCCTGGCCCCATCTTCAAGGCATGGACGGTGACAGCTGCTACTCTGCCTGCCTGACACCCCACTTCCCTTCCCCTCCCACATCCCCAGCCCCAGTGTCTGTGGGAGGCTGACCCTGTCCCTCGGTCTGGCCAGTGTCCCCAGTCCAAACCACACTGGCTGCAGTGGTTGGTTTGGGTGGGGAAGCAATTCCCAAGCTGAGCAGATGGAATACTGCCCAGGGTCGAGGCCGGGATATCGGGAAGCTTTCCTTCCCCTGGCCACTGAGCTGTGACTGTGCGCCTGGACCCAACCACGCCTGAAGCTGTTTTTAGTTAGAGGAGCCTTTTATGTTCAGTGCAAGAGTAACAAAGTCTGCTGGTTGCGACCAGGGTCGTAGGAAAGCAGCTTCCCCCAGAGCTCCGAAGCTAAACTGCTGAGGGCTCCACCCTCCCAGGTGAGCACAGGACCCTGAGGCCAGCCCCGAGGGTGGCCCCTCGCCCTGGGAGGTGGGCATCTTGGGCCCCAGTCTGGCACTGACAGCAGCTCTAATGGGGACACGGCTGGCAGGGATCTGGGTCACCCTGGAAGGCCCCTGCACCTCACCCGAGGCCCCATGGGGTGACCAGAGCCACCTGGGCTCTGGAGGAGCATCCCCGTCCTGAGCTGAGGGGATGTGTGCTGCCGGCACCAGGCACGTGCAGGGCCCAGAAAGGGCGCTGCACCCCACATCCTGCTGGGCCTCAGCCACCCGGGCAGACAGGACAGGGCGACCTCACCCACCGTGCCCGGACACAGGCCAGAGGGCAGGCCCCGTCCCCTGGCAGGAGCAGCTCTGCACACACAGAGTCCCTTAGACCCCGCAGTTGCTGTGCTGACAGAACCCGAGGGCCCCTCGGCCTCCACCACACCCATCAGCCACCGGGACCACCAAACATCCCTGTGGGCGACGGAGGTGCAGAGAGGCTGAGGGACTTGCTGGGGTCACACGGGGAGACCCCAACTTCCCACCAGGCTGGAGTCAGGCCTGGCTCACGGGAACCACGGGCCGCTGGGGATGAGCCCAGGTGCCCTCGCACCCCCCCAGTCGCCCAGCCAGCCTGGGGGATATGGGAGCCCGCAGCTCCGCCACCTCAGGGTGCATCTACACGCAGCGTGCTCCCCAAGGCCGCCAAGGGGCCCAGCATGGGGCGCTGACCCCACGCTGACTCTGCCCACCCAGCCCAGGGCTCCCATCTCCCCTAAGCCATCACTGCCCCAAGGAGCTGTGTGGCCTCTGCCAGGCCACTGACCTTCTCTGGGCCTCAGTTTCGCCGTCTGTGAAGAACACCTGGCAGAAGAAGACTGGGAAGAGAGGGAAGCCCTCCGCGGCAGCACTGGAGAGGGCAGCCCGAGCAACACGCCCTTGGGGAGGCCTGGCCCCGGGGCGGGGTCCGCAGGGGCCTGGGGGTCACCGGCTGTCCCCGGCCCTCAGCACCACCTGCGCCTCCCCAGCCGCTCCCCACCTCCAGAGCTCGGGGTCACAGCCTCATCTGCTTCCCAGGGCTGCCCTGAAAATGAGCACCAAGCAGTTGACTTCAAACAGCAGTTTATTCTCTGGGCTCCGGAGCCCGGAAGTGTGCCGTGGCGAAGGCCAGAGGGCAGGGCCGGCCCCTGCCAGGGCCTGGGTTCCTCCCGCCTCCCGCTCCCCTGGGCTGCAGCCAAGTCACTGTGTCCCTGTCTCTACCTGTCCCTCCCAGGGATGCAGGGCCCGCGGACCAGGAGGCTTCCTCCCACACCTCTGCGAAGGCGCTGTCTCCCAACGCCGCTGTGAGCCGGAACCACCATCCCGGGACATGCGCTCCTGTCTTCAGCTGCTCAGCCACCCACCGCCCAACCTGCACAGCACAGCACCTCCAGAGCGCGCTCCCCACCTGGCGCCACGCCCAGTCAGCTAGAGTGCCCAGGACGGGGATGGAGGCACAGCTGGCGGGGGCACCATGTGGTGCTGCAACGCACTTGCTCAGTGGCCCGGACTATCCGGTAGCTGCCGGGCAATGGCCTCCTCCGGGTGACAAGAAGTCAGGGTTCTCACGCCCACGCCTCCCGGGAGAGGCCCGGCTGCCATGACTCACCCACTTCACAGGCCCAGAAGGGGCTGGAAGCAGAGTGGGGAGGGGACCAGCACCCCACAGGGCCAGGGCCCGGCTCGGGCTCGGTGAGTGCGTGCGGGTCCGGCTGACCGAGAGGCCACACTGGGCCCTGGGCCCTGCCCCGCCGTCGCCACCTCTCCACTTCCTGCCAGCCCCACAGCTGCCCGCCAGGCAGGGCACAAGGGCCCATTATGACGTCACGGTGAGAACCAGCAAAGGGCTCACTGTCATGCAGACGGCTGCGTCCCCAGCAAGCACCCATGCGGCCTACCCTGTGCCTGCCTAGCAGAAGGGGCAGCTGCACTTGGGGCGTAGCACACAGCACGCTGCCAGCACCACCAGCACCAGGGCACAGCGTCCTGGTGGAGCGGTGGTGTCCAGGGCCTGGCTTCCAGGGCTCCCGGTGCTAAAACAGCCATCAGGGACGGAAGCCAGATCCGTGGGGGTGACAGGCTCAGGGCTCCGTCCTCGCGCTGGGACTCCAGGCCCTGGCTAGGAGGATGCAGGAGCCACAACTGGGCAGGGAGCCCCCGCCTGCACACAGTCTGCCCGTGGCACACACCTGCTGTGTAGATGCCACCAGACCAGGTGCTTGGGACTCAAACACAGGACAGGAAGCAGACAGAGGGGGCAATCAGCAGCTGAGGTCTCTGCGTCTAGACCAGGGGCAGTGACACGGCCTCTCCCAGGAAGCAGCATTTGGGGAGAGGCCTATGTTGGGGTTGGGCAGGCCAAGAGGAGGACAGCAAGTGCAAGGGTCCTGAGGCAGGGCACGGTGTGTCCAGGAAGCAGGAGCCACGTGAGGCCTGACTGCCCGCTCCACACCCTCCAGGTTCTGCCCAGCGAGGCCCAGACCCGAGGCACATGCCACAAGCCTCCCTCTGTGCACATCTCGATGCAAACTCCCTCACAACCTCGCACGGGACTCCCACCAGCCCACGTGAGGGGAACGGGAGGGGTGTGAGCCTAGCCAGGCCCAAGCCCAGCGAGTGCACAGGCAGTGCAGAGAGGACAGGACCGCGGCCAGAGAGGACAACGCGACTGCCCAGGCCTCGGCCCAGCTTCCCCTTGGGCCAAGTGGGGCACACGGTGCCCTCCCTTGGAGGCAGACATGGCTGGGCCCTGCAGCCAGGGCTCTGCTTTTAAAACCTTTCATTTGGAGATAACTGGATCTTAGCAGCTGTAAGAAAGAACACAGTGACACCCTGAGGTCCCTCTCACCATCCGCCCAGGGTCCCACAGGACGACGTCCTCGATACCCAGAGTCCAGTACCAGGGTCAGGTCCGGGGAAGGGACGTCCCAGCACCAGCCCTGCTCAGACCTGGCGCACTCGAGTGTGTGCTCGAACCTCGTGTGCAGACCCTGGTGACCAAAAGCTCCCCATGCCCACCTGTGCTCCGTGTCCTCCCCAGCAGGCAGGGAAATGGAGTCACCAAGGCCCTCGGGGCGGCAGGGGCAGCACACGGCTCCTCCCACCCAGGGACAGCCGGGCTGAGGGGGCAGAGAGGGGCTGGGCTCGGGGCCACTTCAGAGCTGTCCCAGGACAGGCAGGCGGCAGACAGCTGGCAGGGTGGCAGGGACACCGGGAACCCCGCTGGCCCCGCTGGCCGGAGAGAAGGCCCCGGGCCAGCCACCAACAGCATCCGGTGTCCTTACGAGCCCAGGACGGCTGCCCCCAAGGCCACGCCAGGCACTTAGGGGGGCACCTGGCCCAGGAGCTAGCAGAGCAGGCCTCGGGCAGCACCGGGGACAAGCCCCGGTCCAGGTTTCTCCTCTCAAGCTGGGAGTTCTCCGCAGGGCGAAGACAGGGATGGAGGCCAAGCCAGACCTCAGCTCCAAACCCGACCCAGGGTCTCACCTGGGCACCCAGGCCGGTGCTCCTCCTGGTCCCAGAGCCACACCTGCAGGCTGAACGCCACTGAAGCAACGAGGACGTGCCGGCCACACCACAGGCCTGACCACACAGTCCCACGAACACACCACTGCAGGTCAGGTGGTGTGCATCGAAGAAACCCCGGCCCCTGCCAGCACTGACGGCGCCTGCCCGGGCACCCCAGGTTGGTCTCATTAGCTCCCTAAGCCACACAACTGATGGGGTGGGGACCACAGCACATCCATTTGCCAGACTGGGAAAACTGAGGCTGAAACAGAGTCACTCGCCCAGCCAGGCCCACCCCAACCTACACCTCCTTCTCCGTCAGCTACCCCTGTCCTGTGTGCCCTCACCTCCGCCCACTTCACAGACAGGGGAGCCTTGAGGCAGGCGAGGCAACACTCAGAGAAGGGAGAAGCGGGGCTCACAGGGCCTGCCCCCGTCTGGGCGATCTGGGCGACCCCGCAGGTCCCCTACTGCCCCGCCTGCCGGGCGCACCCAGGCCTCAGGACAAGTCCCTCCCTCGTTCCACGCCAACTGAGGGCTCCTTGTGAGCTCCAGGAGCCCCGCCAACTTTCCAGTGCTTCTCGCGCTCCCCACTGCCAAAGCCCCAGGCAAGCCTGGGCCGGTGGCACTGATTTCAAACCAGACATGGGCACCAAGCCAGGCGGCACCTCGGTGGGGCGCTGGGCGCTGGGCTGGGTCACAGCACTGCACCTGGCTCCCAGGCACAACCCACTGGGGCTGGCCTGGCCCGGGGATACGCGTGAGAGTCGCGCACGCGGCAGCTCCTCACCACCACCCCTGCACTCCTTCAGGGCTCCAGCAACTTTGTCTGACAAGATGGCCCAGCCATTGTCCCGCCCGCCTGGGGTGGCCCCTCGGGCACCCTGCCCAGGGACCTCCACGTCCTCCGCTGGCCGACCCATGTCCACCACGCCTGGGACAGGATGGGGCTCCGAGCAGGGGATCGCAACAGCCCCCGCGGAGTGAGCCTGCCCACATCCCGCAACCCATGATCCCCAGCCGGGGGCTGCCTCCCCCTGCCCACCACGCAGCCTGGGAACTTCACTTACCCAGCACACGCGCGGCCTTCGGTGGCCTCGGCCAGACAACTTGAAGGAACTCTGCACACAAAGGGAGGAGGGCACTCAGGGCAGCCGGCACCCGGGGCCCAGCCCGATGGCCTGGGAGACGGCCCCCGCGCCCCACGCCTGGCCCATCCTGCCTGGGCCAGCGCAGCGCTGAACAGCACACACGGAGGCCGCTCCCTTCCCGCGAGACTTGGGCTCCAGCTCGGGAGGCACAGCAGGAGCGGCGGCCAGGCCAGTCCCCCCAGCTTCCGGCCCGGCGGCCCCCGAAAGCAGGCCGAGGCCCGGAAGGGACAACGTGCAGGGCTGGTGGAGCCCACCGCGGGCCTCACCACCCAGACGCGGCCTCAGCGGTGCTGCTCCTGCACTCCGGGCCTGTAAACAGGGAATTACATAAGTCCACCCCTCTTGTTTGGGAGCCAAAAGTACGAGCTTTCTCTCCCAGCCCTGGCAGTAAGTAATAATTCCTCATCGCCATGGTAACCCTGGCAGGCTTCCAGCCGACTCCGCTGAACACTGCGAGGCCTTTTTATAGCTCGGCTAGCAAACCTCTGCACTCCCTGCTCGCGGGCAGGGGACGCCGCCGGCCCCGGTGTCCCCTCTTTTAACCATTTCCTCCCAGCCTGACGGGCCCTGGCTGCTGGCGCCCCAGAGAGCCCCGAGGGTCAGGTGGCTGGAGTGGGGGACTCCTGTCCTCATGTTCATCTCAGGGACAGAAAATAGGGCCTGGCTTCTGCACCAGGGTCATCTGGGTAAGAGGCCTGGGACAAAAGGCAGAGCCAGCCGGACACAGACACACACACACCGGCTGCCAAGATGGTGTGGCAGTCAGCCAGCAGCCCGGACGGTGACTGCCACCCATGCGTGACTTGGGCCAAGCCTGAGCGCCTCCGGGTGTCACCTGCGCCTGTGTGAGGGGCAGCCGCTCTCGGGGCTCAGATGCCAGGAACGGGCCAGGGAGGCTGCTGGGCACCAGGGAGTGCAGTGGGCAGGACGTGCCCAAGTTCCGTCCCTGGCCGGACACCCAGCAGCCCGGCCCGGCAGTGTTCTGTGTGAGGCCACGGAGTCCCCAGGGCGCAGGTGCTGGGGCAGCACCGACGCTCGGACTGACAGCCGGGAGACTAAAATCCAGGCACAGGGGGCAGGGCACATGGCCAGGGCAGGACGCTGGTTCCACACACAGACCCATGTAGCCCTGCCTGAAGGCTGGCCCTGACCAGAGGATCCTCCTTGACCCGACCGGAGCCGGCTCAGTCTGGATGTCACGCAGTGTCACTCTGCAGTCACCTGCTGCCGCTTCCTGTGTCTTCCTCAGACACTAAGCAGCACAATGTTTGTTGAGTGACTTAATGACAATGATAAATCATCAAAAACCAGAAGCAGCCACAGGCAGTGCCTTCCAGACAAAGCCCATGGCCCAAACAGAGCCTGGGTTCAGGACAAGTCAGCATGTGGGTAACTGTTCAGCAGGAGCATTCCTCAGCCCTGACTGACAAGTATGGACAGGCTATGCCAGGCCTGCCTGCTGAGCAACAGGCGCCCTGTGGCGGGGGGACCACAGAGGCCTGGTGGCTGGGCACAGCAGGTTCGACGGGACTCGCCGCCAGGCTCAGTGCACAAATTCTAATCCCAGCACTCTGGGAGGCTGAGGAAGGAGATCGATCACATGCTGGACCCTGCCTTTTGGGTAACTTAGTGACTTTGTAAGATTCTGTCTCAAAACAAACAGAAAGTATAAAAATGCGCTGGGGATGCAGCTCAGTGCAAAGGACCGGGTTTCAATCCTGGGTAACACACAAAACAATAACCAGAAAGGAGACTTGGGGCAAGTGGCCCCACTGCAGGGCGTCACTGTGTCGCTGCCTCCCGCCCTCGGACCACACAAACCCCGATGTGGGGCGTGGATGCTGAGGATCAGAGCGGGAGCCACAGCAGTGGGCAGCCCCGTTCAGGCCGGGCCCAGGGGGACGAACTGCCTCACTTTCTCCCCAGGCGCTGCTTCCGGCCGGGGAGCCTGCAGCAGGAGACCTGAGAGAAAAACCACCTCAAGTTTCACAGATGCAAATCCACACAATGGAGCATGATTCTGCCACAGAAAGGATGGACCCTGGTACTGCATACTTAGAATCTCAGCCCTCTGGGAGGCTGAGGCAGGAGGACTGAAAGTTCGAGCCCCACTTGAGCAACTTAGCTTAGTGAGACTCTGACTCAAAATAAAAAATAAAGGGGGACAGAGGGACACCGGGGATGTAGCTCAGTGCAAAGGCCTTGGGGTGAATGCCCAGTAACCCATTCCCACAAAGGAATTTGGCCCTGACCCAGGACATGGGAGGGCAGACCCCGGAAAGATAATGCTGCGTAGGAGAGGCCAGATGAAAAAGCACACCCTGTGTGACCCACAATCCCACTCATGTGCGTAGAAACTTGGGGACAGCGGGCTGACTGGAGCCTGCCAGGGCCTGGGACGGGTGACAGGAGAGACCCTCGCTAGCCCGGGCTTCCTTCAGGGTGGAGAAAGTGCTGGAAGCTCGGGGCTCGACATTACGAACACACAGAAAACTGGGGAGCCACTTGCTGATGGATGGTTCACTTCATATCAATGAGCCCCACCTCCATCAACAGCAGAAGGACCTCAGCCCCCACAGCGGGCTCCCAGCCTCGGGGAGCAGCGCCCTCTCGGCCGGGCAAGCTCCGGCTCTGGCCAGGGGCAGCCGCACACTGAGCCCGGGCACGGGCCTGGGCGCTGGGCAGACAGCAGTCGTGAAGACTTCGAAACCTTGCAGATGAAAATAAAATTCCCAACTGTGCCGGTTTCTGGTGGCTTTGGTAACAAATCACCCCTGAGGGGGGCCAGCAACCACACACCTCTCCGGGTCCAGGCCGGACCCCCACCCTGGTGCCCATGGCCAGGCCCTGCAGACGGCGGCCTCCAGCCTGGGCCTCTGTCTCTACACAGCCGCCCTGGGCACCCTCGCTTCCCTCTGACGGGCACCTGGCATCAGACTGGGCCCAGTGCTATCCAGGACAAGCTCCCTGGATGACACTGGCCGAGGCCCTTCGTCCAAGCAAGGCCTCCCCTCAGTTTCCAAGGGGGCTCGCTTTGGGGTCCATGACTCCATCCACCGCCCCCTCAGGACTGCACTGGGTGCCGCTGGAGCTGGCAAGGTCTGTCATATGTCGCGTCTTCGTCATGAAGCCCACCCCACCCTGGCAGCTGTGTGAGGGCAGCCGGCAGAGCCATCTGCTCATGCAGTGCCCACTTCTAACCACAGTGCCCTCGGCTGCAAGCAACTGCAGGGGGCGAGTGGCTGCTGGCTCTGGGGACCCGGCTGTGCCGACAGAAGGTCACAACATGCCGGCCAGTCACCAGTGTTTTCTGCATGCTAGGCACCAGGTTAACAAGGGCTCCCTGCACCACTGCAATCCCACAAGGTGCTGTTATCCCCACTACTCAGACAGGGCAACTGAGGCACAAAGCCATGAAGTCCTTGCCCAAGGGCATGCAGCTAGGAAATGTGGCACCCAAATCCCTAATCACTAGGCTTCCCGGCCTCAAGACAGTGCCAACGTGGCCCTGACTTCCGGAAATGGCATCTGCAGAGACGGCAGATGTGACTCCCCAAGACTCGGGACCTTCCGGAACATTCCAGGACATTCTGCTCCCCTGGCAAAATACTCCAAGATAAAAATCACAGCGGCGGGGCCGGGGATTTAGCTCAGTGGTTCTGGCACCTGCCTCGCAAGCGCAAGGTCCCGAGTTCGATCCTTGGTACAAAAAAAAAAAAGTCACAGCGGAGAACCGAGGCCACAGGGCGGGGATGGGGGCCCAGTGGGGCCAGCAGGGAAGCACATCTCATCCTGCAATGTTTTTATAAAAATTGCATTTCTTATAAAATCTACACTCCCAGCTGTTCTCTCTCCCTCCAGATACCACCCTTCTCACACCGGGGTCGGCATGGAGCACACTCCCTGCGCCTGACACCTGTGAGCTTAGCACCAACCACGAACAAGAGGGAAACGTGAGTCACGGGACTTGAGCTTGACCTCTGCCGTAGACATGCAAGAGGGCCAGGGGCTGCAGGCAGTCTCAGACCAGGGCCTGCTCCGGCCTGCAGCACTCTTGGAACCCAACAGCCACAGGGCCTTTGCACCTGCTGGCCCGTGTGGCCCACAAGCAAGGGTTGCTTCCACAGGGACACCAGGCCTCTCAGCCTGAAGCAGCCGCTGCATGCCTGAGGCCAGTGCAGCTCTACAGAGATCCGGGCTGCTGCAGCAGGGGCTGTGCGCCTACACGGCTCAGAGGGGCTGCAGTGGCACCTGCACAGCACCACAATCCGTAGGCTTCCTGGTTCAATGCCCTCTGTGTGACCCTGGGCAACTCACCTAACCTCTCTGTGGTTAGAGGTTAGCTGAGGAGATCAGAACAGCGCTGCCCAGGGTCCTCCACAGGAGCCGTCACAGTGTGACGCACGGAGCACGCGGCCGGCTGAGTGTGAAGGCAACACAGGAAGCAGCAGTCACCATGGACGCTAACACGGTGACAGGGGCACAGTCGTGCACGGGCCAAGCCATTGAGGGCGGGCGCAGCATTTCCATGCTCAACACAGCACTTGAGAACCTTCCGCACACCGGCCCCTCCAGGAAGGTGCAGCGCCACGCACGGGTGTCCCCTCCTCCAGGCAGCCCGGGACTGCTCCCCCCAGGTCTGGGGTACACCTGCTCCCCAGGGCGAGCCCGCCCAAACCCAGGCACCCTCGGCCACTGCAGGGCCGCCAGGAAGGAGAGGGACCCAGCCCAGGCCAGGGAGGAAGGGGCGTGGAGCCTGCACGGAAGCACACAGCCCGCAGCTGGGGTAGGCCCTGACCCTCCAGCACTGCAGCACTGATACCCACAACGCCCACGCCCACAGGCCGCAACCCAGCGGCTGAGGCAGGAGGGCCCAGGCTGTGACCGCTTTCTCTGTGCTGTGCCCTCTGTGAGGACAGCATCACCCACACTCACAGGCTCTGCAGCATGTAAAGCTCAGCGCGCTTGCTGCTGTGAGTGGCCGCTGTTATTTCTGCAGTCGTCTGCAACTTCTGGTTGGAGGAGGCTGATAAATCCACCCAGCATAGTGAAGGCTGCCCCGTCGCTGGGGCCCTGGCTGAGTACAGCCATCAGGGACCCGGTCCAGGCCAGTCCTCCAGCAGCACCACTGCCCCAGCGCTGGGAGCAGGGACTGGACATCGGGAAACACTTGTTGGAGCTGAGGGTTAAAAACAAGCCCATCCATAATTACGAATCGGATGTGATTAGGCACCCCACTAACTCCATTACTTATTTATTTACGGGATTGCTTATTTAATTTATGGGCCTCCTTCCCTGAAAAGTCATCTTAGCTGACACCCCTCTGGCAAGGGAAAAAGGAGAGGGAGGGGATGAGTGGGGGGAAAGGGGGGCAGGGAGGGAGGGGGAGGGGCAGGGAGCTGGAGGGCTCCCTAGCTGGCCCAGAGCGAAACCTAAAGGCAAAGCCACAGCCCTTCCCAAGGCAGCCAGTGGCAGCGCCACAGTGCCACAGAGGAGCCACGGAGAGGCTAACGGGACACACGGTGCCACGTGCCCGCAGGGACAGGAGCGAGTCCCCAGCCCCACACATGGGGACAGAAAGCAGATGCCGCCCCAGCACGCACACCTGGACACCTTCCCAGACACACAAACAAAGCGACGAAGCGACCTCCAGTCCTCTGCACACAGCAGGGGGGCAAGCGCTCCCCACACGGGAAGGAGGAGCCCTGCCGGGGCGCACAGTGAAGGGCGGGACACTGTGCAGGGGACAGTTTATTAGGACACTGTGGACGGTGACTGCTGGAAGGGAGAGGGTTGGCTGCCCACGGACGGGGACCTTCGGGGGGGCTCCATGCAGAGTCAGGGTGGGTGTGCCAATGTCACATTCGGCCCAGCTCTCAGGAAGGAGACCTTATTTGGCGCATGCTGCCATTGGCTCGCTGCATCTCAAACATATTTTCTTAATTTTTTTTTTTTTTTGGTACCAGGGATCAAACTCAGGTCCTTGCGCTTGCAAGGCAGGCAGCGGAACCACTGAGCTAAATCCCTGGCCTCACACATGTTTTCTAAGCTAATAGAAGGAGCCGTAGTCTCCCCAATCCTGGTGCCCAGGGACAGTGTCCCACCTGCCAGTCACACCTCCTGACCCCTTAACTCTCCCTCAAGTTTCCCCAAAAGCAACTCACTGGGGCCAGCCGTGGTAGCGCCTGCCTGTAATCCCAGCACTGAGGCAGGACTACCACCGAGTTGGAGCCCAACCTGGACTATGCAGTGAGACCGTATCTCGAAAACCCAAAATTAACTGGATCAATAAATACAGGCCCTGACTTCGGAGCACTGCACAAGACAGGTGTGGGCCAAATCTCAGATGAGGCAGCCATGCCAGGTCACCAGGGAAGATGGCCCGGCCCCGCTGCCTCGTGGGAAAGCGCCAGCTGCAGGCACAGGCAGGCAGCAGGGACGACATCACTGCTCATGCAGTGGCGGACGACTGCCTGAGGCCAGCGTGGACGGGACCAGCCAGGACCCTCCTGGGCGGACACGCTGACTCGGGCTGCTCGCTGTCCAGGACGTTTGACTGTTGCCTCCTATCCAGGGCAGGACCGGGCTCCTAGATTCTGCCCAAGGATGCCTCCTCAGGGAGACAAACAGAGACCCTCGGGGAGGAGCGAGGCCTCCTGGAGGCCACACTGTCACCAGTGAAGGTCAGACCCGAGCCCAGGGACCAGCGGCCAGCAGAAGCAGTGGGCACAGGAGGGCAAGGACCAGGTGGAAGGGGAGTGGCACGCCGCCTCCTGGGGCTGTCCAGGGCGGCCCTGCCACCCCGAGTAATGGGCTGGGCTGCGGCTAGGAGCTTCGCAGGAAAAGCGTCCCCTGGGCCCGATTAGCAGGGCAGCCACGGGCAGACGCGCTCACTGGGCTGTCAGCCTGCACCATAACAGGCACCATTAATTGCTGTCATCTGAGGTGGCCCTGAGGGAGGAGCAGGAGGGAGGGAGGACAGCTTCTGGAGCTGGGAAGGAGACGGGGGGGGGGGGGGGGGGGGGGGGGGCAGGGCTGAAGCCAGACCCGCTGCCCAAGGGGACAGAGCACAGCCTACTCTGCGGCCACGCAGTCCCTCTGCCCCTCCGTCCAAGGCCGGCCACCCCACGGCCCCTCATGGCCTCTGTGGGACCTGCACCAGCATCCCGGGGGTGAGTGCCCAGCCCACTGCCCCAGGGACAGCACCTGGCTCCCCCAGGCCTGGGCGTCTTGTCTGCAGGGCGGGATGGTGACTTCCAGGTGGCTGTAGGGAGAACTGCAATGGCAGTGTGCAGGGGCAGTGGCCCGGTGGCATCTCCACGGCCAGCGTGGGCCCCTTCAGCCCCTCTGGCTCCCGGCACCACCTGCTCCACTCCTCCCGGCCTCTGTACCCTCAGCTGAGGCCCCCACAGGTCCCGAGTGAGGGGGCTCAGGAGGCTCCAGGGAGCGGCTGGGCCCTGGGGGGCAGGACAGTCCCCACCCCTCCTGTGTGTCTGCCCCTCCGCCCCAGACTTGATGGATCACCCGCCGCCGGCAGAGGCTAAGTGCTTGCAGACAAAAAGCCCTTTTATCGTCCCGGGTGGGCGCTGGCCTGACGGGCAGATAACTCAGGCAGGAGGAAGGCTCCCCATTAGGCGCCACGCAGATTGATGGCGAGTGAGACGCAGAGAGGAAGGGGGAGGAGGAAGAGGAGGGAGGGGAGGAAATGGAAGAGGAGGGAGATGCCCAGCAAGGCTGCCTGTCTCCCACTTGAGAGATCCTGGGCCTCCAGTCCAAGTGCTAGGCGGGCAACATGGCAGGCAGTGCCACCCGGGCCCCCAACCCAAGGTACCAGCCGCCATCCTGCCGAGGCCAGGTCTCAGGAAACCAGCCTGCAGGGCTGATCTCCAGCCTGCCTCTGGGGACCCCTGCCCAGGTGACTCGCCTGTCCTGCAAACCAGGACTGGCTCCGGGCACCCCAGGGGCTTTGCACAGGCTGCACCTGCGCCGAGACATCTCCCTGGGGTATCTGCCTGTGCCCTCTGTCCCCTCCCTCGGGCCTGTTCCCCCAACCCCACCACCTGCACCCCCACCCGCTGCCAGTCTCTCATCCAGAATGGGGCACCCTGTGGATGCTTCAGCAACAACCACCCAGTGAATGCAGAACAAAACCTCCCGACAGTGGCCGGGCACCGAATACCCCTCCCCGGGAGGCCACCCGGGCAGCAGCTACCCCTTACCCGGGGTAGGCTCGAGGCCCCACAGCACCCGCACACATCTCCAGGCAGAACTCGGCTCCCCAGGGACTGCAGACCTGCTTCCCACCAGGAGGCCAGGCACCGCACCCCAGGGCACCGACAGGGATGAGACCTCCAGACTGCACCACAGGAAGCCGTGTCCTCAGGGACCCGAGACCTGCAGCAGAAAACAGGGGTCCTGTCAGCACACATGCAGCTTCCGCCCCAGGGGCTGGCAGGGCCGGTCACAGGCCACCATCCACGGCCACAGGACCACCACACACCAGGCCAAGGTGACCCCATGCAGGCCACTGCCATCAGCGGAAGAGGCCAGCGACTCAGCCCCGGGCTTCACAGCTGGGGGTGAGCAAGCGTGGCCAGTGCAGTGCCTCGAAGCCCCCAACCGCAAGCTCACCTCTCCCTTACCTCCGGGGCCCAGGTGAGCAGCGAGTCACCCTACACACCCGAGAACTCCTGAGTCCCCACACAAGGCCAAAAGCATGTGGTTCCACCCTGCACCCCGCACACAGGGACAGCTTCAGACAGGTAAGGGCCAGGTGCCCCAAAGGAAGCGGAGCGGGAGCTGCACATATGACGGACACTCCACAAAACAGGGCGGATGCGTGGCCCACAGTGCAGGGAAAGATGTCAGTCAGCAGAACAGTGCCAGTGAAACCACAAGACCAAGCTGAGCATGGAGGTACAGGCTGCTCAGGAGACTGAGGCAAGAGGATCTCCGGTTCCAGGCTAGCCTGGGCAACCTAACAAGATCCTATCTCAAAAATAAAACAAAACAAAAAAACAAACAAATGGGCTTTCCAGGTGACCTCAGGGTGTCTCCTCCCTCACATTCCCTGGCCTGGCCGTTTGTGTGTGTGTGTGTGTGTGTGTGTGTGTGTGTGTGTGTGTGTGTGTGTACACTCTTTATTGTGCAACCTTCTACAGGAAAAAGAATTATCAAAAAATGGGGCAGAGCACTGACCAGCGAGTCCAAAGACCCAGCTTCGATGCTGGGCAGCTGCCTCGGAGCTCCATGCTCCCACCCAGAGAAGGGGCAGGGTCCCCCAGGCCGCTCCAGGACCCACCCGCGCCAGCATTTCAGTCCCAAGCAGCCTGGAAAGCAGCCCTCTGTCCACCTGGCGCTGGGCCGCAGGCTGGGGAGGCTGCGGTGGAGCGCAGGGTCTGGAGCCCATTCCCCAGGTCCAATCTACCTCCGCTCCTTCCCAGCTGTACAAGCGGGAATCAGTAGCTTCACCCCAAGCTTCAGTTTCCTCCGATTTTTTTTTTTGCAGCACCAGGAATCAAACTCAGGACCTTGTGCTTGCCAGGCAGGTGCAGTGCCACTGAGCTACATCCCCCGCCCCACTCTGGCACTAGCCCCAGGACACCATGACACAGAGGTGCTCTGGGCCAGAGTGCACACGCCAGCCAGCCCTCCTGCCCCGCCAGCAGCCTTGGATAGGCAGCTGCAGGCAGCTCCCAGGGGAACCACCAGGCTCATCTTTCCCGTCCTGTTTTCTCTTTCAAGCTTTTTCCCTTCCCTGCCATGCCCCCAGGCATGGCACTGCTCCTGCCATCTGCAGCAGCTCAGAGACGGCCCCTGTGGGCAGGAGGGCCGGGCACAGCTCCCGGAAGCCTCGGCGGCCAGCCAGCCACCTGCAGGACAGCGTCACAGGCTGGGGAGCCAGGCCCGCTCCCCCGGCCTCCACCCCAGTCCAGACACAGCGTGGGGTCAGCAGGGGTGTTCGGGTAGCACAGGGCACCCCTAAGCGACAGGTAAACCCGGCTGGGACCTCCCAGGAGAGGCCACTCCCCAGCTGGCTGAACAGAGCACAGGCGGGGAGGGACGGGGCAGAGGGGCCAGGCCCTGCTGGAACTGGGGAGCAGCCCAGGCTGAGCCCACACCGGGCCTGGGGTCAGGGTTTCCCTCTCAGAGCTGTGAGTGGGGGCTGGTGAGGGACAAGGACGAATCGGGCTGCCCACGACTGCTCACCCCCCACTCAGTGCACACAGCTGCGGTCCCTCCCTCCTGCAGGACCCGCCCCACTCGGCCCACAGCAGGCAGAGGAAGTTCTGCTGGGCTCCCAGCCCCACGGCCAGGACAGGGATGCAGGGAGCAGTGGGAGCGTGGGGACCTCCCCATGGCACCACACTCCCAGCCCCACCCGCACCCAGCCCCACTCTGTCCCTCATGTCCCACCTCCTTCCGCCCCTAGGTCTGCGCAGGCCGCCCGCTCCTCCCCCAGGAGGCCCCTGCAATCACTGCCCAGGGCTGGACAGGCTGAGCCCTGGGCATCACGCGGTGGGGGGGTCCTCCCGCCGCCCAGGCCCAGCAAGGGCCCCCGGGAACATCTGTCCAGGCCAGGCCAGGGAGCCTCCTGTCCCCTTCATGAGGGAGCCGGCAGCAGAGAGCCAGAGGGAGGGACACTGCCCACAGCCCTTCCACTCCGCAGCCACCTCGGTGTTTTATTTTCCTTCTCAAGTGACAGCCGAGGCGCCCGCCCTCGCCTCTCCTGGAGGATGCAGAGCAGCCTCCCGGAGTCTGCCACGGTCTCCCGGGCCACAGCCTGCAGCAGCCACTGCTAAGCACCAAGAGGACGGCGGGACAGGGGACATAAAGCATCTCCTCCAGCCTGCCCACTGCTGAATCGGGGCCGGGGCAGCAGGTGTGACGGACCGGCTGGGACGCCACAGTAAGGGAACAGGGCCGTGCTGTCACCCATGGGCTCCAGGTCAGGGGACCGGGGAGCAGATGAGCAGCCCTGGCTCCAAGACCACGCTCCAGAACCAACAGGAACCCAGTGACCAAGGTGACTGTGAGCCTCCTGCAGCCTCCTAGCCCAGGCCCAGTGCTGTCCTCCCAGATGGCGGGTGGGCGCCAGCCTGACCCACTTCAGGGACAGATAACCCAGGGCCCCAGGCTGCAACTGCCAGGAAGACTCAAGGAGACAGAGCCCAGCCTGACCCCGTTCTCGGTCTGTCCCCAGCATGGGCGTCACCCGGCAGCGGCAGCAGAAGGAGCAATCGGAGGCCAGGAGGAGCCCATGGACCACGCCCGAGGGCACCGGCCCACCACAGCAGTTCAGCCCCAGGCCAGGCTCACACAGCTCAGGGCGGGGACACAGGCCAGGCGGCCAGGGGTTCACTGTGCCGGGCACCACTCAGCCCCCTGGACTCGTTAACTCAAAGGGACCTCAAGACGCGCTACGACGCCCCAGATCTCAGATGATGGTGCCACAAGGCCGGGTGCCACACTGCCTGGCGCCTCAGGGAGGGGTGGAGGGGCCCAGGGAACGCCGATGGGGGAGCTTCCACACAGGTCTCACCCACAAAGGCTCCTTCGGTTTCACCCCCGAGGTGTGCAGAGCGAGTGCCCCAAACCACTGCTCAGCTCGCCTGGAGGCCATCCAGGAGCCCCAGGGCTCCCCAGGGCCCCACAGCCTGGGCCCAGCCCCCACCCAGGAGCCAGGGCTCAGCAGGCAGAGGCCAGGGACAGGGCTGGGGCCGCCATCGATCGCCAGAAGCAATTAATTGCCTGGGTCAGGAGACGGTGAAAGAAGCTTGTCACCCCGGGCCGGGATACTGCAGAGTGCAGCCGCCCGCGTCAGGAGGACTTGGGGAGCTGGGGCCTTGCTCTGGTCCCCACCCCCAGCCTCGCTGGGCCCGCCGCAGTGCCACCACAGAGTCCCCTGCACTGCAGCCCCGACCCACTGAGGCTGAGGACTGCCTAGCGTGCAGGAGGGGATGCCAGCCCGGCCCGGCCCCGCCTGGGGGCCACCACAGCCCCACCGGTCTGCCCGAGCTCTGCATGCAGCTCTCGGCTTCCCCTAGGCCAGGAAGCAAGGCCGGGCGGAGACAGGGCGTGACCGGGCCAGTACCATCCCTCCTCCTCCTTCCTCTGCCTCTGTCCCCGCCTGTGAGAGGTGGGCCAAGGCCAGCACACAGTGCACACCTGCCCGAGACTCAGCTGCACCTCACGGGGACCCCCAAACCCTCCCCAGGGCTGCCCCACTCAGGTGCCTGTCAGTGCCCCCAGCACCTCAGACAGCAGGACCAGGACCCAAGCAAGGGCCGGAGGACACAGTGACTGATGACCAGGGGCAGCAGAGCACAGCCCACCACCTCTGCAGCAGGACAGGCCAGCGGTATGGGTTTCGGTGGCCACCATGTGCCACCAAGCTTCCAGGGTAGTTGCCCTGGAGACTGGAAGTGCCAGGCACAAGTCAGGACCCTGAGACCCTGATGGATGGGGCTTGGACGGGCCCAGGGCAAGGCCTCCCCAAGTCCCCACTGCGTCTCTCCAGCCCTCCAGGCCAGCACCGGGCTGTGAGAGATGCCAACCCTGCCTCCACCTCCTCCCGCCACAGGCAGGGAAACCAAGGCAAGCTCGGATGCTGAGGGCGGTGGGGCTCCTGGTGCCATGGGAGGGGGAGGTCCCCAAGACACACCACCCGTGTAGCCAGGGGCTGCTGGGCGCCGGGCAGCACTGAGTAGGCCAGCACTGAGTAGCCCCCCCCCCCCACCTCTCTGAGCCCCGGGGCTGGACCACAAGCCAGGGAGAGGACTGGGCTTGGTCACGAGACTGTTGAGAATCACACACTAACTCAGCATGTGGCCTGCCGTGGAGGCATTCACCTATAATCCCAGCTACTTGAGAGGCTGAGGCAGGAAGATCTCAAGTTCAAGGCCAGTTTAGGCAACTCAGAAAGACCCTGTCTCAAAGAGGGCTGGGCAGTGCAAGGCCAGGGCAGGAGCAGCCAGCAGGCAGCCAGGGCGAAAATCCCACTGCTCCCTGCTGGGGCCTGGCAGCTTTTATCTCCTCGGAGATAGGCCACCTCTCAGGTTTACACACGGATCAAATGATCCCACTTAATCCCCTCAGGGACTCCCTGAGCCGACCCTCAGAAACAGGGGGCCCCACACCCCAGGACAGGGACGGAGGTGCCCACACCCCAGGCCACCCAGGAGCTACTATGGACGCTACTCTCCAGACAGGGAAACTGAGGCAGAAAGGAGCCTTCCATCTCCCCCATGCCCGGATGCCAAAGAAGGGAGTGGGCAGAGGTCCTCTGGCTGAGTACACAGTAGGTGCCTAATGAATGCAGCTGGATGAATGGGACCCAGCCGGAGCCTCCTGGGGGAGGGACAGCAGCGCACCTTTCCACTGCTGGCTTTGGCTGCTAACTTTCCGAGAACACATTTGCTCTGCTTCTCAAAACCAAGTCTTGGGGCCGGGGATTTAGCTCAATGGTTTCGCCACCTGCAGCGCAGGCGCAAGCGCCTGAGTTTGATCCCCAGGACCAAAAAAAAAGTCTCTTTTTGTCAGGCAGCTGCCAAACCCGACACCGGACCTGGCCCCAGAGGCTCCCACGGGCAACAAGGACTTGAGGGGACCCTGCCTGGGGGCAAGGGCTGTGCCATCCCCAGGGTGCTCGAGAGAGGCCCCGGCAGGCTCTGCCCACCACAAACCCCAAAGCCAGCGTGAGCAGCTGTGTCGGGGACCCACCAACCCCAATGCTGTCCCAGGACAAAACACTATGCGAAGGTACACGGGCCAAGGAGATGGTGGCACAGCCCAGGCGGTGAAACCATCGTGACAAAGACAGTGAAAATGACACCATTCTAGACGGCACACGGTGCCCCGCTATCTTCCCAACAGCCTGAGAATGCAGGTTGCACCCGGAGTTCACACAGGGAAACTGAGGCACAGAAAAGACAGGCTAGCGTGGCCAGGGACAGGCAGCTGGAAAGTGGCAGTGGGGCAGGGAGCCCAGCCAGCCAGTCCCTGCTGGGACCTCAGGCCTGCCACACTAGGCCACGCAGCTGAACTAAATACATAGCCAGTGATCCCAGACCAGGCGGGCACTAGGCCAGGGAGGACGCTCTGGGCTCCACGCAGCAGGACGGCTGGGGTCAGGGAGTCCACACCCTATAGAGAGGTGAGCTAAAAGTCTGGAGCACCTCCGCCTGGGCTGGGCTGGCGGCCCCGTGACCCCAGACCCACGCACCATCCACCTCCTGCATCCTGTGCCCTCCCCGGCCACCTGGCACCCTGACTGCCCTGGAGGCCCCATGTCCTCTGCTCAGCACAACTGGGAAGGAAGGAGGCGCAGGGATGGCTGCTGCCAATCTAGAACAGCCACCCCAGGGGACGGGCCTGGCACCCGGGACAGCGCCCTGGATGCCGGCAGAGCAGGTCATGGGACGGGACGTGCTGGGGACACACTGTCTTCCGGGCCAACCCTGGGACAGGGCACTGGCATGGGAGTCGCCAGGATGAAGAACAGGTAAGGAAGCACGAGCATCCCCTCCAGGCACCATGTCCTGGGCCTCCCCAGGGTCACCTCCCCGTGTCTGCTGCCTCCTGAGTCTCTCCTGCACCCTGCATTCCCTGCCCCTCAGCCCTGTGCCTCTTTCCCCTCTGGGCCCTCAGCCACAGCCCTGAGAGACTGAGCAGTCACCTGACTCCCAGGTACCAGCACCAGGGACACAGATAGCCCCAGTCCCGGCCCTGCCCCTGCCCCAGGTTGCCAGCTCACAGGCCAACACAGGCCCTGCATGAGTGTCCTGTGGCTGCTCTGACAAGTGGCCACAAACTTGGCGACTTAAAACAGCACAGATGGCTGGATGTGATGGTGCATGCCTGTAATCCCTGCCACTTAGGAGGCTGAGCAGAAGGATTGCAAGTTCAGGCCCAGCCTGAGCCACTTACTGAGACACTGTCTCAAAAAAGAAGGGGCTGGGCCGGGGATTTAGCTCAGTGGTTTCACCGCCTGCTACGCAAGCGCAACAACCCGAGTTCGATCCCCGGTACCAAAAAAAAAAAAAAGAAAAAGGGGCTGAGTGGTACAGAGCTGCCAGGGCAGGGAGGCCCTGGATTCCAACCCCAGTGCTGCAAAAGCTAAAACATTAAAATTAAGAAAAAAAGGAACACTGCATTAGTTCATGGTTTTGGAGGGCCTGAGTGTGAAATGGATTGAATGAGGCTAAAATCAGAGGCAGGAGAGGCCAGATCCTCTGGAGGCTCCAGGAACAATCTGGGTTTTGTTTTTGTTTTGTGGAACAAGGTCTCCCTACGTAACTCGCAGCAATTCTGCCTCAACCACCCAAGTACTGGGACGTCTCTTTGCCATTTATCAAAACATCCCCCCAACTTCTGAGCGGGCATCAGCACATCTTTGGGGGTGAGCATTATTCTGCTCCAAAATAAAATACCTCTGAGACCTTAACAGACTCCCAAGGCCCCATCCCATAGAACCTGGGCTCAGACAGCTTATTCTCAAGGGCCCTGTGACTCAGTGGGCCCATCCTGCCCAGCTTGGTCACCTGCACAGCGGAGGTGCAGCGATGTAGAGCCTGGCCTGGAGGGAACAGTAATTCAGCAGAGCCTGTGACCTCCCGCCAGAGACCTCTCTCTGGTTAGCCGCATCGCTCCTGGCCACTCCCTGAGCAGTGCTTTCTGGCCAGTCACAAACTACCCTGCTGTGGGCTACACGGACAGCAAGACCCAAAGGGGACCCGGAAATCCCCGCTGAGACATATACCCCCGGCTGTGCCTTCGAGGCCAAGGACAACACTGACACCAGCTAAGCACGTGGCTTCTTCAGACCCCCAAGATGTCCCCAGAAGCCCAGCCACAGGACAGCACGGCCCAGCTGAACGGCCACGTGACACTGGGTCTGGAACAATGTCCAGTGGCTGAGAAGCAAGAGCCCCTGGGCTGGCAGTCAACGAGGAATCGGGGACGAAAGACAGCGAGCAGGTGCCAGGGAGGGGATCAGAGGTCACCAGGCTTGCTCAGCTGCCCCTGGTGCTGGTCAGCAGCCTCCCCGAGGCCGAAGGGGAGCCAGGGTCCCCAGGCGGTCCCAACAGGGACGCAGCCAGTCCTGCCCCACCACGACGTAAGGACACCAGCGATACACTCAGCGGCCACCGAGGGCAGAAGGAAATGAAACATTTTCCTGGCTCGCAGGCCTGCGTGTCACCTGCCTGCCAGAAGATGTGAAAGACCCATGGTCCCCAAGCTCCAGGCAACCCACCCCATCCTCCCATTCCCATGTCACCTGCCAGTCACCTCCCGACCAGGTCACAGCCACCACCCTCTCAATGCCAAGCTGCTCTGCTCTGCCTCCAGAAGGGCCTGACACAGGCTGGGCTCCGGGCCCGAAGGTCACACAGCAGACCTGCTGCGCCCCTGGCTGCACGCGGAGGGCAGCCTCCAGGCCAGGTGCCGGGATGCAGCTTCCTGCCCACTGTGGGGCTATTTATAGCCAAGCAGGCAGAGGCTGAGACAGACAGGGTCCACTTCCTGCGCGGCAGAGGCAGCCACAGCCTGGAGCCTGTGAGGTGACCCCGAGGGGACAGGCTGGCTCAGGGCACTGACACGGGCTGCCCGGAAGAGCATGGAGGCCCGGCCAATGGCGGCAGGCGACACCCATGCCTGTGTGCACCTCGCGACCCCATCATGGCCTCCCAGGGAAGAGCAGGAGGGGACGAACAGACTAGGGGGCCACAGCAAGGGCATAGGTGTGGCACGCAGGGCAGACAGGTGACGCAGATCCCAGCGGCCACTGGACGCCCAGCCCAGCACCTGCTCTTCTACAAGCAGTCGCAGAGGGGACAAAGACAGAGGTTCCTGCCCTTACAGGACGTCCGCTCTAGCAGATGACAGGAATCGGCAAGGTTAACAACAAAACCATAAATCAGAAGGCACACACGCTAAGAAAGAGCTAGGAAGCAAGGCGCGAGCAGAGTGACTTTAAATGACACGCATCTCCAAGAAGAGCCTGGGAAGGTGGTGGGTGAGCAAAGTGAATGACGGAACCCCCGTGGTGCACGGGGAAGAGCAATCAGGTCCCAGCCGTGCACTAGGGTGCAGGGGCCCAGAAGCAGCACCTGGCACCAGGGAGTAAGGGGGACAGACTGCACAGGGCTGGCAGATGCCCGGCTCCCAGCTCCGCCTGTCTTCTTGTCCCTCCTCCTTACCCCAGGGGTCCCCGAGGTCCCCATCTTAACGCATGTCAGCTGCCAGGCCCCTCTGCAAAGCAGGTAGGTCTCCAAAGGGCATGGAGGGGGTGGGGCAGGGCGGCAGGCACTGTCACCCGGCCACAGGGATCCGGACCAGGGCACAGCGGCCCGGAGACTGTGGAGGGGCTGGTGTGCAGGGGCAGCACCCCCACGCCCTGCTGGGCCACCAGTGTGCATGACACCTGCCCCAGGGACCTGGCCTGCACCTGAAACTGCTGCCCTCCTGTTGCTGGGGAGACAGCGGGCAGTGCTGGACAGGCTGCCATGGCCACCGAGCCGCCACGCTGCTGCGGAGCCTGCACCCAGGGTCTCGGCAGGCACCATGGAGTCCCACATGAGGACCTGCGACCCTGGACCAGAGGCACAGCGTGGCAGCACAAGTCCAGGCCAGACTCATGGTCCCCAAAGGGATCCTGAGGTCCCTGGACACTCCAGGGCGCTTCCTGGGCCACCGTAGGAATAGTGACGCCTCTGGCCAGGACCCGTGTGGCCCAGAGGCACTCGGGTGATCCTGGCCCCACCCTTGCCCACGATAACTCTGGGCCTCCAGTGCTGAGGCTGGCCCGGGAACCCATTTAGTAAGATAAAATCAGACCTCAAAGTTAAGACAAAGGGGGAAAATCAGGGACACACTGCTAACCTGAGAATTAAGGGTGAAGTCGGTAAAGTAGGTAAAACCCAAAACACAGGCCAGCAACTGCTCCAGACAGCCTGAGAGTGTAGCTCAGAGCTTCCCAGCTGTCGAGGCAAAGAAAGAAAAAGAAACCACGCAGCTTTGTGCAGAAACTGCCTGGCCAGTGCAGTGCCCTAAGCAGACCCCGACCGTCCCGGGCCACCCTGGGGGCCACAGTGCTGAGTCGGCCCGGCCCCCCTTTCCCGCTCCATTCTACAACAGCAAAGGACAGCAAGAGCCTGCCCTACTCAGCAAGGACCAGGGAGGGGTCCTGGGGCTCCCTGGGGCCCCCCGCAATCACCCCAGAAAACCCTGAGGTTAACAAGAAGAAAGTAACTGGGCCAGCCAGGACACACCTGTCACCCCAGAGCTCTGGGAAGCTGAGGTGCGAGGATCGCAAGTTCCAGCCCAACCTGGGCAACGTATGGAGACCCTGTCTCAAACTAAAAAAACCAAGAGAGCTGGGGACACAGCTCATTGTGAAGGCCCTGGGTTCAGCCCCCAGTACGGCCAAAACTAAAATAAAACGAAGGAAGTGCTGTGGGACCAGGATCAGCAACTGCTCTCTACGAAGGGTCAGAGAGGGGTATCAGAGGGGTATCGGACCCCTGGCTCTGCGCACCCCTGGCACAGCCACCCAGCACAGAAGTGGGACCTCCGGAAGGTGAGGGCACCCCCTAGGGGACTAGGCTCGCGGCCTCCCAGCCACACTTTACCGGGAGACCCTGAGGTCTTCGTTTCAGAGAATTTCACATCATCAAACTTGATTCTTCAGATTTTTTTTCGACCAAAACCCTTCTCATCCCCTGCTGGACCCCTGCCCATGTGCTCCTAAGTGCCAAGGCTCTCTTCAGCTGTAGATGTGCTGGCGACCAGGACACAAGTGTGCGGCTGACACCACCGCGTGTTTGTTTCGTTGTAGCCCAGGCTGGCCTCAAACTCACAGCGATCCTCCTGCCTCAGCCTCCTGAGCACTGGGATTACAGGCGTGCACCACCAGACCAGGTTTTGTGTTTGTTTTGCACACACACACGTGCACAAGCACATGCCCCTGAAAGCCAACTTCTCCCCACAGTGTTGCAGATGCTGGCAAATGTGCCTGCCTTGGGGGACAGACACCAGGCAGGCAGGGACCACAGGGACTCTCCGCGTGGCCATACCACTTAAACTTCTTTTTTACAGACTCATGCATTTTCTTTTATAAAAACATATTTTTACAAAGCCCAAAGCAATGGGCAGAGTTTTGATGCATTCCTTTCAGTTTTTCTAATAAAATTCAAACAGCAACAGGAAAGAATGTCACCTGAGCCTGTCTGCGTGGAAAGACATCCTGGCGCGTGGATGCCACTTAGGGAAGGGCCCCTCTTGAGGCACCAGCCATGCCTATGGGAGCCAGGGCCATGGGGCGGTCTGGTGGGGAACCCTGGAGGGCCCAGGCTCCAGAGGGAGTGCGGGGCCCAGCAAGCGCCTGGAGGAGCAACAGCCAGGAGGGCAGGCAGGGAGGCCCCACTGCGCCAGCTCAGGGACAGGGCCCAGGCAGGGCGAGGCCGGCAGGAGGCAGGCTCTTGTGCCAGGCTGACCAGAGGGCCGAGACTTCACCCCCGGGCCACTCAACTTTACTGCAGAAATTTTTCCTCACTGTCACGCTGAGTGGCCATGAGCCCGGCCACAGGTGCCTCTCACATTTACGCAGACTGAAATTAATCAAAACTCTGTCCGGAGCTCCACCTCGCACTCAACACCACAGGCACCTGGGGCTCGGGGCTGGGCAGCACAGGGACACAGAGAGAGCCTGCTCCCCCTACATGCTGTCTGCTAAGGATAATGTCAGGCAGGGTGGCACACACCTGTGAGCCCAGCACTCAGGAGGCTGAGGCAGGAGGGACATGAGTTCAAGGCCAGCCTGGGCCATCTAACAAGACCCTGTCTCAAAATAAAAAGGACTGGGGGTGCAGCTCAGTGGTGAGCCCTTGCCTATCAAGTGCCAGGCGCTGGGTTCCATCCTCCTACCACTGGCGAAAAAGAGGAAAAAAAGGAAGGAAGAAAAGAAAGAAACGGAGCCAGCAGGTCAGAGACCTGGCTCAAGTTATGAACTGACAGAGCTCAAGCCGCACCCATAAGCCTGATTTCCAAGCTCCCTTCCTAGAATGGTGCCCCATGACCACGGGAGGGGTTGAGCTCGGCGCTGCCCAGGGCCCATGAGGAGGGCATTGCCCACAGCGCACCCCCGACATCGGAGGCCAAGGTGCCAGCAAACGGAGGCTCGGGGTGTTAAGCCCCCAGCCCAGAGCCCAGCAGCTCTCCGCTCTCAGCTGGGTTTCGGGAGCTCACTGGCTGCCTTCGGGGGACTGCAGGCGCCCTTCTCACGGGCCCTCTGCTGCTTAGGACAGTTCCTCAGGGCCAGGCATCTGGACGGTCAAGGCCGGCGGGGCGACACCTGGATGCGTGAACTGAGTCCCCAACAGTGACCTCGCTCCCCTGCCCGACTGGTGGCGTCCTCTGCCAGCAAGGGCAGAGCTGCCACCTCCCCAGGTCTGTGCCCAGGAACGCACCCTGCTTGCACTCGGAGCCTCGGGGCTGATCTCGGGAAGCTTTCCGGAGCCCCGTGATACACCGTGCTAAATAATTCAAAACCATGTTTTCATTTCAAAATAAATACAGCCTTGTCACCAAGACGAATGCCAAATTTGCATGAATGTATAAGATAAAAGGAGACTTCAAAGAAATGCTAGGCCCGCCACAGGCACTGCGGCCTCTGCCAGGCACCCGTCAGGACTGCACGCCACCGCACTGCACGGGACACGCAGAATCCCAGGCCCTGATGCTGAGTGCCCTGGGCAAGTCACCTTCCCACTCCAGACTCAATCTCCCCATGCGCAATGCAGAACAGTACTGACAGCAACCTAGACCAACACTAAGGAAGACTAAGCAGGAGGACTGGCACGGGCACGGCGCTTTGCCCATTATTGCTGGACAGATTTCCAGCCTGGAACCAAGAGCTCACTGGGTGGCTGAAAAGTGGGCTTCTGGCCACGAGCTGACCTTTGCACCGCCTGGAGTCCTGGGCGACACGGCTCCTGCACAGCCCAGGCCTCCCCCGAGGCGGCAGGAACTGCCAGCTCTGTCCTGCAGACTGGTGCCTTGGCTGGCAGTCGTCTCGGTCCCCAGGTGTCACCTCGGGAGACTGCTGCTCTGCGTCTGAGACATTCAGAGGAAACAGAGTGGAAAACACACAAGCAGCAGCCCACACCCTTCCCAGGGCATGTTTGACGTGGGGATCTTCCCTTTCTGCTCCCACAGCCACACAAGCCCCTCTGCCCCTCGGTATCAGTGCCAACCTCTCCACAGGGCCTGGATGGAGCGCAGGATTCCTGTATCCGGGGACAGCAGGCCAAGAAGGCAGCCTCACACGCACCCGGTCCCGAGGTCACAGGCAGCCGACTCCAGCGCCCTTCCAAGTGCCAGCAGTGAGTGGCAGCTGGCCCAGCCCAGAACAATCTCGCCCTCCCCAGCTCAGTGTGCGTTTGCAGAGCTCTGGGAATTCTTCAGGAGGTGGAGAGAGTATGATTTGGGCAGAGGAGGAGATTATGCCAAAGGAATCCTTCCCACGCAGGGGAACCCACACCGAGAGGGGGAGGGTGGACCCCAGGGGTCTCCATCCCTCACCGGGCTGACAGCCACATTACCGTTTACACGGATCTATCGATAGCATCGATCCCGGGCTGCCCGCTGGCTCCTGCCCGCCCCCACGTCTGGGCCCAGGCGCTGCAGGCTACAGGACACCGGGTGCAGTAAATTTCCAGGCACGAACAAGGCAACGGGTGCGGGAAGCCAGACAGCACCCAGGGCGCCCCGGCTGCCGCCCAGGCTCACTGCGGGCTTTGGGCACGCAGGTGGTCCTGGACTCAGCGTTGGCCTTCGACCACCGGGAGGAGAGTGCCCCTTCTCCGTCCCGGGGACTGGGGAGCAGGGGGGCTGCCGGAAGCGAGGAGCCCCTCCTTCATCAGATGCCCTGCAACCCCAGGAAAAGTCCAGGCAGCCCCTTTCCACAAGGGTTCCAGGCCCTTGGATTAGAGATCAAGGGTGAGAATCAACAACAGCAGGCACAGAAACACACACAAGTACCCTCTGGGCACTGTGACCCCCGGTCCTGCTGCCACCCTAGAACTCAGACGCAAGGCACAGAGAGATTAAGAATTCATCCAGGGTCACGCCATCGGCAAAGCAGCAAAAGGAAGAACAGCCTAAACCAAGGAGCAGACACTGCGAGCGGCCAGGAACGCAGCCCCCCCCCCATTTCCTCCTCCCCGGGTCGCCCCCCACCAAAACAAAACCCGAGGAGGCCACACACGAGGAACGCAGCAGCGCCCCACCCCGCAAGCCCTGCCCCAGCGCCCCTTTATCAAAGCTGCTGCTGGGACCCAGAGCTGCTTTAAAAAGGGCAAAGTCAAGGCCACCGATAACAGCCCGGCGGCCCCGGGCTCCCCCACCGGCCCAGGGGATCCTCTCCCTCCTCCCTCCTCCCCCGTCCCTCCCTCCCGCCCTCACATCCTTCCTCCAAATTTGCAAAGAGAAAAAAAAAATAATAATAAAACCAGTTCTCACCACAGGGGGAGGAGGCGGGGAGGAAGGGAGGACGCTGAGCCGCCTGCACAGATCCGCGAGGATCCGGGCGCGCGCCGGGCGGCGGGGACGCTGGCTTCCCGGCCCCGAGCCACAATGCACAGTCACGCGGGGCGCCCCACGCTCGCCGAGCCCAGGCAACGGAGCTCGCAGGCACGGCGCGACCCTGAGTACCCGCGTCCCTCCCTCCCGCCGCCCGCTTCCCGCCCGCCCCGGCTGGGAGCCCCCCCCCCCCGCCCGGGACGCCGCCCCACACACAGGGCCCGGGGCTTCCGAGTCCGCCTGCCCCAGATCGGCTCGGAATTCCAACTTCCCCAACTAGTGGCATCCCAAGTATCCGCCGGCCGGGAGGGACCCGGAGGCGGTGCGGAGCAGGCATCGCAGCCGCGGGGGGGCGGCGCGGACTCGAGAGCCGGCGGGGGAGGGGAGGGGAGGGGAGGGGGGAGGGCGCGCCCGTGGATCCCCGCGCGCTCCAGGGCGGTCCTGGGGGGCAGCGACCCGACTCCCCCACCCTCCCGCAACCGGGCCCGCCGCGCGCCAACACCGCAGCCGGCGCGGAGGTCCGGGATGCCATCCCAGGGCCGCCCCAACACGCGCCGCCCGTGGCGAAACCGGGGCAGAGTCTCCCCTGGGTCCGGGCTGCGGGGACGCGTGGCGGCCGCGCGCGCAGGCCCGGGGCGCACCGCGAGGGGGACCCCGTTTCCAGCCCCGCGCCCCCACCCCCGCCCCCCGCCGGCCCAGAGTTCCTCAAGTTCCCGCGCCCGAACACGCGGCCACCACATCGAGGCGCCCCCTGCGCCCCCCGCGCCCCGGAAGCGCCCGATGCGCCCCCACTCACCTCGCGGCCGGGCCCGGAGAGCGCAGGCCCCGCGTGGGCGGGCGCGACTCCTCGCCGCTGTGCTAGGGCGCCAGGTCCCCGGGCGCGGCGCGCGCAGGGCGGGCGCGGGTAGCGGCCCCGGGTCGTGGACGCGGGTCGTGGGCCCGGCCCGCCCGGCCCGCTCAGCTCCCGGCGGCGGCGGCGGCGGCGGCGGCGGCGGCGGCGGCGGCGGCGGCGGCAGAGGAGGAGGAGGGGAGGGGAGGGGAGGGGAGGGGCGGGGCGCGGGCCCGGGAGGCGGTGACTCTGCGCCTCGCACCGCCCCGGGCCCCGCGCCTTAAAGGGCCCGCGTTTTCTCCGACGCGCGTGCCGCCCTGCGCAAGCACGCGATCGCACACGCGCAGAGCACTCTGGCGCGACGCCGAGTTTCTTGAGTTGCTTTCCGGCGACTCCCGGAGCAGGAAGGAGGGGAATGCGGCCCCCGCCCCCCCACGGTTCCCCGGGAATCGCGTTTCAGGATTAAATTATAACCCGGGAGTGGCTGGTGGGGGAGCGAGGAGGCCAGCCACGGAGCCCGCCGGGACGCACACGGGTGCGTGGGAGGCGGGAGACCCGGCCCAGGGGGTGCACGGTCACCGCCCTACGCGAGTGCCAGTGGGGCCCGCGGGTCCAGAATGGCAGCGCCGGGGCGTGGGGCAGGTGTCTGGCCTTGCGCGCTGCCCTGGCTGTCACTGCGGGCTCCGGAGTGTGTCACTAGGGAACACGTGCGCGGGCCGCGCTGCAGGTGGTGGTCGCACACACACAGCATATGCATGCTGGCGGGCTCAGCGGGACCCCCTCTACCCCCCTCCCGAGTCTGCCCCCTCCTGCCGGAGGTCAGTGTGAGCCGCAGAGGCCCGGGGAGCCCCAGCCTGCAGCCCCCGCCGCCCATCCCTCTTCCCCTAAGATGTTGGGGTTTGAATTTTTTTTTTTCAGTTCAACTTTCCTTTTTTGGAGTGACATCTCAGCAGATTCGGTTCTACCATCTGGTAACATCTGAGAACCCCAGGGGCAGAGGGGAGCGGCTGCGGCTTCCAGGGACCCCTCTCATGTCTGCCCCCTCCATCAGGGAGCGGTGCCGGCCTCCTGCAGCCTGACCCCTGTGCACCCCACAGGCCTTGAGTCGGGAGGTATTTGGGGAGCCCCGGGGAAAAGGGAAGTGTATGGGGGGGGAGGTTGCAGTTTGGAACTGGGGGGGGGGAGTCATAGGTCAGAGGCCCCTCCCTCCTGACCCACCTGCCCTCTGCTGCAGGAAGCCCGTAGACAGGGCCAGGCCTGCGGGAGACCCCCGTACCCTCCCCTGGGTCTAAAGGGAAAGGGTCAGCCCCCCCAGCCTGTGACCTGAGATCACCCCAGGATTTCAGCTCCGTGAGACCCAGATCTAGGGTTGTGCAGGAGAAGCGGCTGGGCGTCTTCGGGTTAGGGTTAGGGTTAGGGTTAGGGTTAGGGTTAGGGTTAGGGTTAGAGCAGTACCCACACGAACCCAGAGTTACAGAGAGGCTGAGGCTCAGGAGATGAAGAGCCTGGCCCCTGCAGCTGACTCCGCAGCCTGTGCTCCGTCCCAGGTGTCCCCAACCCCGGCTCAGAGGATGGAGCAGGAAGCCCTGCAGCGCCCCAGGCTGGCACCCAGGACCAGTCTGCAGTCCCTCTCCCGCACCCTCCCACACCCCGCTGGGCAACTTGCACCCCCAGCAGCTTTGAACAGAGCGCACCTGCGCCCCTGCTGCAGTCGTGGTAACGGATAATCACAGAGCGGTTCCAGGACGTCAGCTCTGCCAGGGAGAGACCAACGCACCCATTTTACGGCTGGGGAAGCTGAGGCTGGGGCTAAGAGGCCACCCACGAATGTCAGGCAACAAGCAGTAAACAACACAGGCCAGATGGGATGGGAGAGGGGTGTTGTGTACATCCTGGGGGCTTTGGCCCTGCTGTGTCCTCCCTCTGCCCCTTCTAATCATTCAACCCTTCCTCCTTAAGGACTCGGTGAAGTAGTTAAGTTCCTCCCTACCACAGGACCTTTGCATAGCTGTTCCTCCTCTCCAGCCCAGCAATCTTCTCCCTTCAGGTTCACGCTCAATGTCACCTCCTTAGAAAGCCCCTCACTGGCTGGGCATGGTGACGCACATCTGTAATTCCAGCACTCGGGAGGCTGAGGCCAGAGTATTGAGGCCCTGTCTCAAAAAAAGAGAAAAAAATCCCTCACTGACGCCAAGGTACTCCCTAGTCCAACACCTGATTCCTTTCCTTCACTATCTCTCCCCATCTGTAATTTTCATGGCCACTTATTTGTCACTTGGGTACTGTCTTTTGCCTCTAGAATGTCAGCTGCAGCTCCCTGCTGTACCCCCAGCACATGGTAGGCACTCAGTTAATTAAAACGGACACAGACCTGCGTGCAGCAGAGGGGCGGGGAGGCCACTGGCGGTCGGGCATGGCCCAGGCGATCCAGGAGCAAGGGGGACCGAGCCTGTACCCTGCTTTTTTACACTTCCGCCTTGGACAAGTTAGGCTCCAGTCTTTGCCTGCCCATTGTCCTCATTTCTGGCAATGTGAAGGCTCCCAGGCACAGGCCTCGTCATGTTTCCAGCCCAGAAAAGAGCCTGCCAGGCATCATGGAGCAGCAGGCCTCACGCCAGGGCAGGTTTCCCAGCAGCCCCCGGGGGTGAGGGCTGGGCCTCAGAGCACATGCGAAGGGCCTGTGTCCACCACCAATGACAGCCGCCCAAATCCACAACCCTAGGCCCGAGCCCATGTGTGTGCCCCAGACCATGTGCAGGAAAATCACGGAGCCTCTTCACCCTGGGGACCTGCCTCCAACTGAGCCGCCAACCAGAAGCCTCCAGGCCTGGCCAGGAAAGGCAGCTGCCACTAGAGAAGGGGTGAGTGACAGAGAGGGGTGGTGCTCAGGCACACCCCGCACCTGTCCCACGGCGGTCTATCACCCTGCCTAAAAAGGCAAGTTTCAGCCAGACAGAGTGGCACACCTGGAATTGCAGCACTGCGGAGGCTGAGGCAGGAGGATCACCACAAGTTCGAGGCCAGCCTGGACTACTAGTGAGAACTTATTTCAAAACAAACAAACAAAGTGAGATTATAAAAAAGGGCTAGGGAGGTAGCTTAGTAGGGCGCTCCTGGGTTTGAGCTCCAGTGGGGGCCTGGGGAGCGCAAGCCATGCAAACTGAATCCCAAATGCTTAGAGACATGGAAATCGCTGGGGCCAGCTCGGCTTCCCACCCAAGGTCAGAACCTCTGGGAGGGAGGAGACCCTCTTCTGAGAAAGCCTGGTTTCCACGACTATAGCTCCACTTAGTCCTTCTGCACATAGTGGGCACTGACGCTGTGCTGCACACTGTGGCTGGACCAGGAGGAGCCCAACCCAGCCAGGTGGGGGTTTCGAGGGGCCAATCCCCAGGAAAAGGGGAGCGTGCAGAGGGACAGCTGTGCAAAGGCCCTGTGGCCAGAACAAAGAGCAGATGGGGGGGGATGACTGATTCCAGGAGCTGTGTCTGGGCCACGGGGGGCAGTGGGGTACAGAGGTGCCTGGAATCACTGGAGCGCCAGTGCTCATCCTGCTGCTGTTCAGAGAGGCACGCACAGAGAATTCCTTCTCTCCCAGCGTGGACATCTGCTCTGCAGCCCATGTGTGCCATAGTCTGGGGAAGCCAGAGGCTCCTTTTCCACATGTGCACCACACCACGGCTTCCCGGACTCCCTGAGAATATCAGGAGGGAGCCCTGGGTGTCCGGCTGGGCTGGGCTGTGGCAGTGTTGGGGAGGCCGCCCCGTCCCGGCCTGGCCTGTGCTGTCCCATCCTCTGCAGGGCCGGAGTTCAGGACCTGGGCCAGGCGAGACCAGAACACAGAGCCTGTCCACCGAAGACAGTGTGGGCTTGTGGAGCTCAGCAGTGTGGCCCTGCTGGGCCCCTCTGGCTCATTTCAGGAGTTTAAATGCCAGATCTGCTTTAGCCAGGCGAAGAGGTGCACACCTGTAACTCCAGCACTCAGGAGCCTGAGGCAGAAGGATCGCCCTGAGTTCAAGGCCAGCCTAGGCTACACAGCAAGTCCCTGATTTAAAGAGCCTAAATAAACAAATGCTGGGTCCACTGACTGGGAGGAGGAGAACCAAGCTCCCACATGCATGTTGTCCCCAGGGCCTGGGCCCCCAGAGGCCCCACCCAAGGGGGAGGACGTGAGAAAGGGACCAGCAGATCAAATTGGGACCCGCCTGGGCTCAGCTGCTCACATGCATCTGTCAGTCACTCGACAAACTCGGGCAGGTCAACCTGGGGCCCGGCAGAGGAAGGGACGTGTGCTGCTTGGGCTGACCTCCGCCCTCTCCTCCGGGCCAGCAATCCGGTTCCCAGGCCCCCTAGCCTTGGGGTTCCCTTAGGCTCCTGGCCACAGTGACCAGAACCAACAGAGCCTGAAGGCGGGGGCCCGAGAGGCCACCAGCGGCCAGGCCAACGCAGCTGCTCTGGGCCTCCAGCCTGTGCGGGGCTGGCATCTTGCATGCCTTACAGAGGGGCCTCCCAGCTCCAGCCTGGAAGCCTCACCTCTGCCACAGGCCCTCAGCCACCCAAGGCTGGTCCCCTGCCAGCCTAGGACCATCAGAAGGCAAAGGAGCAAGGGAGGAAAGAGCATCCACAGAAGTGAGGCATGGCAGGACACACCCATAACCCCAGCACTTGGGAGGCTGAGGCAGGAGGATCGCCATGAGTGAGGCTGCCTACTCTGCCCTCTGAGGCTTGGGTTCCTCACCTGGAAGATGGGGCTGACCTCTCGCCCAGCTGCTTCCTGGGTGGCTCTGGGGGTGCTGTGCTGATTACACTGAATTGCTGAGGCCACTCAGAGATTCCAAGGGCAACCTTCACACATGCACCCCATGCTGAGCCCAGAGTAGCTGGGCATTTTACAGGGATGACACAGCTGGGGGGCCGTGTAACCTGGTGGGCAGGCGTCAAGGCCTCGAAGCCCCATGGCCAGGCTGAGCAATGCGAGGCTGTCACTCAACCTCTCTGATCTCGGGTTCTGAGCCGCAGAATGGGGAGCAGTAGCTGACCTGACCTGGTGTGGTTACCATGGAGACTGAGCAAATGCGTGTACACTGAGCTCTGTGGAGCACGAGGCCAGGCCCGGGTGTCACCTACAAAGACTGGAGCCACTACCATCCCCGTTATGCAGAGCAGGAAACCTCAGAGCCTGGCTGGTCTGGCTCAGGAGTTCGGACGGCTGGGGCTCCGGCTGCGTTTCCCCTGCTCGTGTCCCACATCCAGAGACGGCGAGTGCGCCACTAGGCTGTCACCCAGGGTTGAGCTGGCCTTGTCCTAGCACCTGCCCCTCCTAGGACTTCAACATCCCCAGATGGTGTGGGAGGCCAGGAAATCAGGAGGGACCCCGCCTCGCTGCACCTGCCTCCCCCGAGGACCCCACTGCACCCAGCCACCTCCGTCACAGCTCGACCTGGCCCCAGGGCCTTTGCACGGCACCTCCCCCCAAAGGCATGAGAGGCTCCTGCTCATCCCGCCCCCTTGGCCAACTTTTGGTCCTCCTCCCCGCGTACAGTAATTTTTCTGTATAACTTGTCATGTTTCGTATGAGTCAGGGTTCTCCTAAGACACAGGAAAAGCAGGGTGGGTAGATAGAAAGACAGATAGATAAGTAGGCAGAGAGGTTTCTCCCAAGGAGCTGGGTCACACCATTCGGGGCTGGGAAGTCTAGAGTCCCAGTCCCCACCCCGAGGCTGAGGCCCTGGCCCACACGGTGTCTCCTTCACTTATTTCTCTCTTCTCATAAATATGTGAATTCCGTGGCTTGGGTGTCTTGTCCGCAGCTGTGTCCCCAACACCCTGAGCAGCACATGTGGAGTCGGTACTGATGAAGTGTTTGTTGACTGACTGAATGAGCAGATAGAAGCCTCCTAGTGAATGTGGCAGGTGCTGCCCATGATGGCTGCATGACCACTGTGGCTCCCACCTTATTCTCCGGTGGCTCACCCTGAGGGACACCAGCACCACAGTGCGAGGACAGCCGGGCGGGGAAGTCACCACCCTGGAAGCAACTGTGCCCCCAAGCCAGAGCCCTGGAAGCTTTTGAGCTTTGGCCCACTACACAGAGGGGAAATCGAGGCCCCAGAGCCCATGCCCAGGTCAGGCGCCAGTGAGCAGTGGGTCTAGGATTCAAGTCAGGTCGCTGGGAAGCGGGGCCCATGAAGGGCACAGTGACCCCCTGGAAGGACAGGCCCTGTATCCCTGGAGGTGTCCGACTTGCAAGGGCCCTTCCTGGGGCACTTCCCCGTCCCTTCTCACTCCTCCTCGAGGGCCTAGGGTTCTAGAGTGTGGCGTCCCCAGCCTCTGCTCCAGGATGGGACCAGACTGTATGCCCAGGTCCCCTTGGCATCCGTGTGGCCATGTGACTGAGTTCCGGCCAGGGCAGCAGAGCCAGGGACTCGGGGCCTGGCTCTTGAGCCTCCGCTGCCCTGGGCTTTCTGTGATGTGGAGATGGAGAGGCTTCCCTGGTAGCTGCCCAGACTCTGGGGCTGTGTGTTATGAAGCATCGGCTCAGTAGGAAACACTGCCTGATGCAGGAGCAGTGAGCTCTCTCGAGAAGCCACTGAAGGGCCAGGTTGTGTTTTCTGCCTGTCCTCAGCGGATTACAAAGGACTGCCTGGGCCAGAAAGAAGAGAAGCAGGCGTGGGTGGCCCTGGCCGTTGCCTGCCTCCCAGCATGGTCCAGCGTTCACACAGCATTTCACAGGGACAACAGCGCATGCAGAAGACAAGGGGAAACTGAGGCTCAGAGATCATGAGGCAGGAGACCAGGTGGAGCTGGGGGCTGAGCACCTGTCTCATCCAAGTCCTGTGAGCCAGGGTCTCGGGGAACTCAGGGCCGCTCTGTCCTTGGGGTGCCAGGCGGGCAGGTGCAGGAAAGAGTGAGTCCAGGAGGAGGCTCCGGGCGGTGCAGAGGACCTGGCCCCCAGGCGCAGCCTGCCAAGCGAGCCCCGAGACAAGTCCAGCCCGGGGAGGCAGCGGAGCCCGTCCACACCTGTAGGACAATTTGCTTTGGCAGCAGCAAGGAAGGAAAAATTCCAATTTGTGTTCCGTGGGACTCCTTTGAAGTTATTTATGGAACGGTCCACTCCTGGGTGGCAGCAAGGCCTGGGGCCACGCCAAGCCCTGCGGGCGGCCAAGCAGGCCAACCAATGATCAGCGCATCACCACTCTCAGCCCAGACACAGCTGTCTTCCCCCGCGTCCTCCTCTGTGAGCCGCTCCTGCAGGTCAGGAGGGGCTGGGGTGAAGCCCCTAGCCAGGGCCAGGGCCCCATCTGTCGCCTGAGGGGAGGGTCCCCACTGGCTGGAGGAATCCCGGCCAACTTCCTGGAGGCCAAGGCCCATGGTTAGTGCTGCCTGGACAGTAACAGCTAAGGCTGCCAGGGTTGCGTGCACTCCCAGGGTTCAGGCTCAAAGACCCTCTCTGTCTGAAGCCACGAGTTTGGGCACGGCCTGTCCCAGAGAGTCCTGGATGGAACCTGGGGCCATGGTCCCGGCTGTAACAAATCACGTCGAACGCCAGGGCTCAGAACAGCAAAGTTCTGGGGCACAGGGCAGAAACAGATGCCCAGTCTGGAACCAGGTGTCTCCAGCCTGGATCACAGCGTCCCCGGGACTCAGGCTCGGGATCCACCCCAGTTTTCCCACCTCTGCTCCTGTGGCTGCATCTCTGCCTCTGACCTCTGCTCCCCCCAGCCTGTAGCCATCAAGTGATGACTGGGCTGATCATCTGGATCATCTCGGCTCTCTGAATCTCCAAATCCCTGGCCTAACCCAGGCCCTCTGCCCTGGGGGCAGCACACACAGACGTCTCAGGGCTGAGCTGTGACCTCTAGGGCAGTATGACCTCCAGCCCCTGACATCACGGCCACCATTGTCCCGGGCTTCCGGTCTCCGCTTGCTCCATGCTGGAACCAACGTATGGATCCTCCGCCACTCTGTCTCATCGCATCCACTCATGGACTAAATATTAACTGCACACCTACTGGGTGCCGAGCCAGTTTTCAAGGCACTGGACATGCAGCAGCAACCCAGCCAGGCAGGCTTTTTATCTGCACAACGCTGATCAACACTCAGTGCTGTAGAGAGAGAAACTTCAGCTGAAAGCAGCTTGAACAGTGTCCTTTGTTATTTCCCACGGTGAGTCAGGAGGAAGGGAGCTGGGAGTTCAGCCGATTGATGCCATTGCAAAGGTCCTTCCGTTTTCCTGGTTTCCTTGGTTTGGTTCTCATCATAAATGTCCTCATGTCCACAAAAGAGCTGCCGCTGCTCCAGCTAATACAACCTGACACAGTAGCCAATGTGTGAGGAACAAGAAACCTTTCTCCAAAGCCCACTGCACCCCTGCACTCATGAATTAGACTTGAGTACCAAGCCCTCGCCTAAGTCACCCCGTAAAGAAAGTGGGGTAACAGCAGTAGCCTGAGAGCCCTCAGGATTCCCCTCAGAGCATGGAAAGGAATAGACCCTCTGCTAAAGTCAGGGTCCCCATAACAAGAAAGAAGGGAACCCGGTGGCTGGGGTTCAGATCCATTTCTGCCATGACGCCTCTGAGTAGCTTGGGGTCTCAATTTCCCTGTCTGTAAAGTGGGTGCAGCAGTGGAGCCCGGCTCACAAAGCTGAGTCAGGATCACCTGTCCACTGGCCAGGGGGACACAGCTTCCATCCTGTTCTGCTGCGGCCTCAGAAGACAGGAAACCGGCAGCTGCTACAGAAAGCAGCTCCCCAGACCCTACCCGAGAGGCGGGACTGAGGGCTCAGGGAGCTTCTGTCCCTGTCACTGGACGTCCCCAGCGTGGCCACACCGGGCATCCCCAGAGTGGCCAAAATAATGTGCGGAGTGCTTACTAAGAGTGGGGTGCTGGGCTAAGCTCTCCGCTCGGGGGGACCCTGCTCACCTTCCCTTTATCAGCCACGGCAGGGCAGAGCCCTCGGACCAGGGCACGGGGAGCACAAGTTGGGAAAAGGGACTCGATGAGTGACCGGAGTGCAGGCACCATGGCCTGCAGGCCATGCCTGGCTCAAAGCTGCAGCCGTGGCTGCCAGTTACCAGAATAATAGGGTAAGCCGGGCATGGCAGCCGCCCAATCTCAACACTGAGGAGGTGGAGGCAGCCCCCCATCCGCTCACGTAGGGAGACGCTGCCTCTAAATAAATAAAAAGGGCTGGAGCTGGAGCTCAGTGCAAAGGCCTTGGGTTCAATCCCAGGACCACAAATAAGATAAAAATACACAGTAAAAATGGACAATTTCATGTCATTTATGTTTATCACAATTTCAAATAAAGGAAGGAAGACAGGGAGGCAGGGCCGCATTGTCCCCAAATGCAACACCATCCCCGGGGGGCAAGGCCTGGCCTGAGGGCCCCAGGGAGCCTAAAGGCGGAGGGAACCTGGCTCACCCTGGGCCAGGCCGGGTGCCACCCTGAGGTCATGAGCAAGGCCTGGCCCTGTGTGCAGGGCCGCGCTGCTGTCCAGCCGCCCAGGCCACGGGACTCGGACTGGGTCCTCCCCATCCCAGTGCCAGTGCTCGCCTTCCTCTAGGGGCTCTCAGGAGGCAGCAGATGGCCATGGTGACAGCAGGCAGTGTGGGGGAGTTCAGGCCTGAGGAGGGAGAGGCTGCCCGGGCCAGCTCTGTGCCTGAGGATAGGTCCGGACAGAGGCCAGGGGCCAAGAGGAGGGGCCAGCTGGAAAGGTGGCAGCCCTGGGCTCACCCTCTCCCTCCGAAACCTTGCCACCCCAAGGCACAGACCCCACCACCCAGGGATGGGCACCTCTGCTGTCCTGGGTGGGCTGGGCTCCCAGGAACGTGGGACTCCGCTGCCCAACAACCGCAAGACCGAATGTCCGGGCTGATGGCGGAGGGAACGCGACATGGCTGAAGTGACCGGGCCCTTCCCTGTCTCAGGGAGGGCAGCTCCCGCTTCCTGACACCCTGGAGCTGGGGCTATGGGAGACAGAGGCCGGAGGTGACTGGGCCCTTGGAGAGTCACAGGGTGCAGAGGATGGCGGGGCGGCTCTGGCTAGCTCCAGGCCCACTCCGTACATCTCGTCTTTCCGCTTTCTTGCCGATGATCCTTGATGCACAGATTTTAGAAATGAGGACCATGAGGCTCAGAGAGGCAAAGGGACTTCTGGGATCACACAGCGGGAGAGAAATCCAGTTAGGATCAGAACCCATGTTTACTTCTAAAGCCCAGGACACCAGGTGCCCAGGTGAAGGGCTGTGGGCTTCAAGTGGCCGGAAGGTCCACTCCATGGCTTTAGTAGGAAGACAGGGGCAGGGCGGGCTGCTAGTGATGTTCCCAGGAACCCTGAGTCTTCCCACCTCTTTGCTCTGCATCCTTGGGGGTGATGCCACCTGCAGGCTGAGAACAACAGGAGGAACAGCAGGGGCGTCTGCTCCAGGCTAGAATCTAGGGAAGAAGTAAGACCCTTCCTAGCCATGAAGGCAGAAGGGCTTTTTCAGAAGTCCCACCCCAGAAGATTTCCCCACCATCTTATTGGCCAGAACTGAGTCACATGCCCAGTCCTAATCCAATCCCAGAGAAAGAGGCTGGATTGCTCTCAGACCAATCAGAGCTTTCCCTGGACCCTCAGGCCAATCACACCTTTCCCTGGGTTCTCAGACCAATCAGAGCTTTCTCTGGACCCTCAGGCCAATCAGAGCTTTCCTTGGGCCCAGGGCAGGTTCAATTGAGGCTGACTGCTTAGGTGGAAGAGGCAGGACCCCCACACAATTGGGGGAGTTGTGCTAGTAAGACCCAGCAGTACTCACCTGCCAGTCTTTCCAGTAGTATGGGTCTATACTGCCAAGGCCACCTGCAGTGAGTTTCAGTGGTGAACTTGTAAGTTGGCTTAGGATGATGCTTTTTAATAATTAGTTTTTATCATAGTCATTAGAAGTGTTTTGGTACTAGGTACCTAGGGCTTTCACACTGAGCTCCACCCCTGGCCCTTTTCTACATTTTTATTTTGAGACGAAGTCTCACTAAGTGACAAACTTGCCGAGCCTGGGATCAAACTTGAAATCCTCCTGCCTCAGCCTCCCAGAGTGCTAGGATTACTTAGGCATCCGCCTCCATAGCCGGTTTATTATAACCTTTTCTTTGTGGCAAATGGTGTGGTTTTCATTTATGATAGCTGTACAATTTCCTTTTGAAATGAAGTTTCAAATTCCTTTTTGAAATGGGTGTAGCTCAGTGGTAGAGTCCTAGCATGCACAAGGACCTGGGTTCCTTCCCCAGAAAAAAAGGAAGGAAGGAACGAAGGGAGACAGGGAGGGAGGGAGGTTGGTTGGTTCAGGGTCCCGAAGCAAAACAGCCATGGTGGCACATATTTGTGTCCTGGCAGCCTAGGAAGCTGAGACAGGGGGCCTTCCACAGCCCAAAAGTTTTAGGCCAGCCCAGGCAACCTAGAAAGACTCTGTCTCAAAAATAAATAAAAGAACTCAGAAAAATTAACTCTAAGAAAAAAAAATAGTCCAGTCAATAAATAGGCAAATTAATTGAATACACGCTTCTCAAAAGAAGTACAAAGGGCCAGTAGGTATACTTTTTAAATGTTCAACAGTTTTAGCCATTAGAGAAATGCAAATCAAACTAAACTGAGATTTCACCCCATGCCTGTCAGAATGGCTGTCGTCAACAATAAGAAAATGCCAGGGTGGGGATTTAGCTCAGTGGTTCCACTGCCTGCCTCGCAAGTACAAGGTCCTCAGTTTGAACCCTAGTACCAAAAAAAAAAAAAAAAGAGAAAGAAAGAAAGAAAGAAAGAGAAAATGCCAGTATTCCTACCACTTGGGGGGCTGAGGCAGAAGGATCTCAAGTTCAAGCCCTGCCTGGGGAACTTGGGAAAACTCTGTCTCAAAATAAAAATAAAAAAGGCTGAGGATGCAGCATAGTGTGAAGGCCCTGGGTTCCATCCTCAGTAACATACAAACGCAATGATCCTGCCCAGAGGTGACTTTGTACAAAGTGAGGGGGACACCCCGAGGCCCGGTGGACAGCAGCAAGCCCTGGGCGGACAGTGCTGCTCCTAAAGATCACACCTAGGTTAAAGTTCAGCAAGAGATTAATGACTGCTAGCCAGTGGAACGCGGAGAACAACTCACTGTGATAAAAGTCGCCCAGAGTGCTTTCTCTCCCCGGGGTCCTGACAAACACGAATGTCTTGGGGAGGTCACTGAAACTGCAGAAAATGAAACCACGGATAAGGCCGGTGACTGTGCTGAGACTGAAGGAAATACTTTGGGAAACAGCAGCCGGGTGAGGCGGCGCACTGCAATGCCAGCTGTGCAGAAGGCCGAGGCAGGAAGATTACAGTCCAAGCCCAGTCTGGGCAACTTAACAAGATCTCAAAATAAAAACAAAAAGGGCTGGGGCGTAGCCCAGTGGTGAGGCACTTACCAGCGTGTGTCAGGCCCTGGGTGCCATCCCCAGGACTGCACGAAAAGGAAAACAGAAGGAAAGGGGAAAGAAAAAGGCAGTCTTGTGAATCCCAAGTGAATAGCCCTCAGGCATTTTGCAGAGTCCCTTTCAAAAACTGGGGTACAGAACAATGCAGGAAGTCCGAGTACAGCTTGTGCCTGGGTCCTCTCTGCTGAGGCAGGAGGGAGCCACAGCCAGCGCCTAGAGCTTCCCTCCTGCCCCTTCGGGGTCTACCCCACCCTCACCAAACTCTGCAGATCTAGCTTCTGTCCCTGCAGCGGACTTGTCTCTTCTCAAATTTTACGTAACTCTTGTTTCCCACCTGGCTTCCCTCACTCTGCATTGTATTTTCCTATTTGTATTGTTGCATATGGCTCACATTTTTGATAGCTGAATAGTACTCCACTGGGTGGAAACGCCACACCATGGTTACCCATTCAGGTAGCCCTCAGGTTGGTTCCAGTTGTTGGTAATTATGACTAATGCCACAGTGACCTCTGCACCCAGCCTCTCTGTGGAGACAGGTTTTGCTGCTCTTGGATCTGTGTGCAGGGTCATGAGACAGCCGTAGTTTCACGTTAGAAGCACCTGCCCAGCAGAGTCTTCCCAAGTGGCTGTGCCTGTTTGCATCTCGAAGCCAGGTAAGGGCCTCCCAGGGCCAGACACCCTCACTGGCAGTGTTACCAGCTTCTCTAACCCCTGCCCTCCTAACTGCGTGTAGCGTTTTCTCCTGAGGTTTCTCGAGGAGTCGTGAGATGGAGTGTGAGGAGTGTGTGCGTGTGGTGCTGGGGAGGGAACTCAGGTCTCATGCATGTAGGCGAGCACCTACCACTGAATTGCATCCCCAACCCTTTTTATTTTTTGAGACTGAATCTTGTTTAGTTGTCCTGGCTAGACTTGAACTTGAGAACCTCCTGCCTCAGCCTCCTGTGGAGCTAGGATTACAGGTGTGTGGCAACACACCGACTCATGGGTAGATTTCTCAGTGTGGAGGGTCTTGCCCTGGAGGCCTCACAGGTGACTTTGTGTAAGGCTCTGGGGGAGCCCGGGCCTCGTGGATGGCCAGGCCTTCTGGCTACAAGGCCCTGAGGCCAAAGGAGAGCCGGCCGCAGGGTGAAAAGGTCCAGGCTGGCTGGGCAGGGGTCAGGAGGCCAGAGCCCGTGGGGATGTAGGGACAGGGCCGTCCTGGGAGTCCTCATAGCCACTTGGGGAAAACACGTGTCTGTTTTGCTCTGGGCCCTGGTGGCCTGGGTAGGGGTCTCCTTCGATGCATACACAAGGGCCCTGGTGACCCGGGGTGACCACAGAGTGGCCTTGCCCCAGGGTCCAGGGGCTGTGCCTACGGACCCTGCCTCTGCCCAGGCCCGGGAAGCACCTAGTGCCCCTGCAGCCTGCACCGGGAAACCCTCTGCCTGCTGCCCGCAGCCTCACAGGAACCACAAGGTTGGCAGTGAGCTCTTGGGAAGTCTGTGCTGTCCCAATGCCCACGCTCTCCCAGGCAAAGTGCCCCTCCATCCTCCCTTCTTGAGGACCCTGCTGGGAGCCCTCTGTCAGCCCCACCATGGCATCGCCTGGCCCGGGGGCTCTGGCAGCCTCGGAATCCCATGGGCCTCTGTGCATTTGCCTTGTGAGTGAATGAATAAGACGGCATGTTTACCGAGCACCTACTAGCCGCCAGGCACTGTGTTCACGAAGATGCGCGAGTTTCCTTACGTAACTGAAAACAGCTCTGAGCCCCACGCTGTCGATCTGCCTACTCCACAGAGGGGCAGACTGAGGCACTCGCTACCTAGAGGACCAACCTTGCCTGGCACACACAGGCACGACATCTCCACCAGCTGGAAACCACAGCTATACAGGCAGGCAGAGTTCACGGGCAAATTAGTAAAATACCTTCAAATGGTGTTTGTTTCCCCTCGTGTTGTCGCGTTCTAATGACTGTTTATTTTCATTAGCATCTAATTCGTGTGCTCAGCCGCCCAGTGTGAGTGTGGGGCTAAGTGGCTCTGATCTTTGCTCCTCGGTGGGAGACTCACCATCAGCCCTAAGGGTCCCAGGGCCCCAGCTGACTGACGTTTGGTGGTGGGGGTGAGACTACTGCCCCCTGGGGCCCCTGAGGTCCCACTGGGCAGTGGGAGGCCTCTGAAGAGGAGCCCAGAGCCCTGCTCCCCTGCTGGAGCCTATGGTACCTCTCACAGGAAGTGGAGCCTCTAGCCCCTCCCACTGGAGGCGGGGATGTGAGCCCTCCCACAGGAGCTGGACCTGTGGTACCTCTCACCGGAAGTGGGGCGTGAGGCTCCTCCTGCCAGGAGGTGGGGTTTGAAGCTCCTCCCGCCGGAAGGTGGAGCATGAGGCCTCACTCCCTGAAAGTGACTGGCTCAGTGGCGCCACTAGGGATTCGCAGCTGGGCTGGGCTGAGCCTCGACAGGTGCTGGAGCTTCTGCCTTCCCTCTCCCGATTCGGCTGCCACGAGAGCCGCTAAGCCAGAGTCTGCAGGCGGAGAGGCCGGGTGGACGGAGGGAGAGGAGAGGCTTGGGGGACAGAGCGGGGGCCTAACTCACCCAGCTGAGCTGAGCCACGGCCTTGTCTGGAAGCAGGCTCCCTGCGGGCGCAGCAGGAGCCTGCGCTGGGGCGGGGCGGGGCGGAGACCCAGGGGCCAGCCCTTCGGACAGGCCAGAGACCCAGAAGGTGCGACGGAGGCAGAGACAACCACGGGCTGTGTCTGGGAGGAACTCGACCCCGGCGTGTGGCGCTCTGCTGCAGCAGGCCCCGCGCTGGCCGCCGACCTCGGTCTTCAGTGACGCCTCCATGCGGCCCTGCGGTCCTGCCCTAGACCTGCCCTTCCCTCCGCTGCAGGGCCACCGTCCCTGTCTTCTGACTGGCTGAACAAGGCCCGTGATCGGCCCCTGGCCCCCACTCCCTCTGCTCCTCACCTGCCCAGGACCGGCGCTGCCTCAGGACCCTTGCACGTGCTGTTCCGCTTCGGCGCGGCCTGCCTCTGTCCCTGGCCACATCCTGCCTCAGAGAGCTGCCCCTCCCGGCATTCTCCACAGAACAGCCCCGCCTCCCTCCCTCCCCTCCAAGCCGCTCCATCCAACTGGATCCAGGAGAAAATCTCCCCAGGGGAGTTGTCAAGGGGCAGCAGAGGAGCTGGCGCAGGCCCAGGGCAGGCAGGAGGGACAGCGCGGTGTGCTCACTCCACAGAGGGTGCGGCTGCCCCGAAGCGCTGGGTGGCCTCAAGGTCCCTGTCCCCAGGGTCATCTGTGTTCTGCGTTCTTTTCAGCACAGGAGGTTGAACCCAGGACCTTCGCACTGAGCTGCATCCCCGGCCGTTTTGTTTTTTTATTTTGAGATGGGGTCTCACCAAGTGGGCAAGTCACCCAGGCTGGGGCAACTTGGGGTCCTCCCGCCTCGGCCTCCCAGAGCGCGGGACAACAGCCTGACCGACCGCACTGACGTGTTTCACTTTTCAAACCGAGGGCGACGCACGGCACGCGTAGCCTTTGCGCACTTTGCGTGCAGCTCCACCGGCGGAAGTCAGCGTTACCTTGGCGGCAGGGCCCTACCCAGTCTTCGCCCATGACAGTCACGGAGGGGTGGGGGAGGCCACACGGGACCCACGCAGTCCTTGCCCTCTGCGCTCCCACGACCTTGGCCACGTGAGCCCGGCCAGGGTCCCTGTCCTGACTGACCGGTGGGCTGGGTGACGGGTTTGGGATTGATCTGCGCTGGAGCCTGGGGACGGAGCGGGGCGGGGCTGGGGTCAGGCGCCTGCTCAGCTCTGCGCTTCAGAGGAGCAGAGGAACGCGGAAGGAGACAGCTGGGTGCCAGAAGCAGCGCCCTGTGCCTGTGGCACCCACAGGGGTGGCTGCCACGCACACCTGTGCCGCAGGGCCACAGCCCAGAGGGGACATTGGCAGGCTCTCTAAGTGACAGATGTTGTTGGAGAGTCTCTCTACCCAAAATTATGTGTGCTATGGATGCTTTCATCAGGGCCGCTCTGGGAGGTTGTATGGATTGTGCACTGCACAATTCAGGGACCTAGAGTTCCAGAGGGCCTTCCCAGATGGAGGTGCAGTACAGACGCCTTTGTTTTCCCCCTCGGCTGGAAAGTTCAGTCTCAGTCAGGTGAACCAAGGACCTTGGCTTGGGGCTGGGTTCTGTGTCTCTGTGGGTGAGTGGCACAGTCAGTTGGATGGTCACTGGCTGTTGCCCCCAAACCCCTCCTGAAGTTCTGGTTCAGCCTAGGGACAAGGAGGGCGCACAGAGAGAACCTCACTAGGAGACTCAGTGAAACGTGCCAGGAAGAGCCCTTGTCCTCACCCAGCAGAGCAGTCCCAAGGACAGAGACCCATAGACAGCATACATAGCCTCAGCTAAAAACCCAAGCCTGTGGCAGGCATCACTAATCGATCAAAATCTTCTTTTTCCTGGGCTCAGAGATCCAGGGGCTGGGGCAGGAGCAGCTTCTACCCTGGTGCTGTCACTGGGCACACATCTGCATCCCTACACCTTTCCCTGTCCTCTAAAAACTGGTGTGGCAGCCCCCATGGCCCCAAGAGGGGGCTCTGTCCCCTCCCACCTTCCTCAGCTCCCTCTGCCACTGCAGGTGCCCTCCTGCCCCAGGGCCTTTGCACAGCCACTCCCCTATGGCTTGGTATTTAGTTAGGGCTCTGTGGATGTTAATTGAATGAATAAGTGATCCTCTGACCACGGTGGAGAACAAGGTATTGGCACTGAGATTTTTCACATGAAGGGCCTGAGCTCCAGTGCACGCAGCTGTGCGGAGGTGCGGGGATGAGGTGGGCACTGTCCCCCCCAACAGGGCACGGCTTGGAAGAAGGCAGACAGCGGCACTTCGGCAGCATTAATCTGCCCTTGGGCTGCACTGGCCGGCTGCCAGCCAGGCGGGACTGTCACCATGATGGAAGAGGGCACCACTCACCATGGCAACAGGGCTGCGTGGGGGACCCGGCCTCCAGCCCCCGCACTGCCCTCGGGGGAACCCATGCCCTCTGCAGTCCCCGACCTGCAGACACGGATGGCGCGGTCCTAGACGCGGGCACGTCTCCCGGGTCTCGCTGACTACACGGATGGGGAAACTGAGGCAGGGAGTCAGCATGGGCGACTGGCGGGCAGACCCTGCGCTCTGTTTGGTTCGGGTGCCCAGGGCCAGGGTCTCAGGACGTTCACAGAGCAGTGGCTCTCGGGGGCCCTGCCACCACACACTGCCTGGTTCCAGGACCTTCTCTCCACCCTGGGGCCACCAAGCCGCCAGTCCCCATCCCACCTCTGCCAGGCCCTGTCGGCCCCCAGGCTGGGCTCTCTGTGTGTGCATTTATGAGCTCCAGAGATGTGGGGAGGCAGCGCCACTCGGCAGTGCTCCTCCATGCCTGGCTTTCCCCAGCGTTGCAGCCCGGTCATGTTCCCCCGTTTGTGGCTGTGGAGGGTTCCATCCTGTGGACGGACCCACCGCTCCTCTGCTGTCGTTGGAGGCCACAGCACGTGCGTCCCCGTGGGCAAGCATGGGTCCCGGTTCCTCCTGACACTGGGTCCCTGTCACAGCACAGGGACGGTGGGCCCCACGAGGAGGGAACCCACAGGCACAGGGTGCTCAGCAGAAGGACGCAGTCACCCAGTTCCCACCTGCGAGGTCTCCGGGGACAGGAGGTGGACGTGGGCAATGGTCACTCAGCAACACAGAGGTCAAGCCCTTAACAAAAGCCAAAGGGGTGAATTTCACAATATGCATATTTTACTTCAAGAAAAAAAAGTAAAAAATCCTTTACTCCCCACTTCCATGAACTGTTGTTTAGAATCAACCCTCAGTCTACCATGTGTTAGAAATTAAATCCACCTCCTGGGCCTGGGTGTGCCAGGGAGAGGCTGTGACCCATTTCTGGCCAGGAAATGGAAAGTCTGCTGGCAGCTTCTGGGAAAGACAAATCTCACTATAAAAATAAGGAGGAAACAGGAAGAGAAACTTGCTCCCATTTGCCTCCTACCTTTGGATATTGTATGACTAAGTGATGGCCGGAACTGTGGCAGCCATTTTGCCACCATGAGGAGAAAACCAAGTGACTCAGTACAGACATGACCTTCAGTATGATATTAAGGAACTGAGGTGCCCCTGGGCACCACCTCCCTCTCCATGCCCTCCTCAGGAGACAAGAAACAGCCTTCCAGTTGAAGCCACTGTTAGCTCAAGTGTGTTTCCTTGTAGCCAGTGGATTCCTGATCGCTTCAGTCCAACACTGCTCTACAGACCTGGCGTCATGGGCAGTGATGTGAGCTCCGTTTGCGGTGGGTGGTTAATTGGCACCGCGCCCTTGGGGGCTCTGGCCAGTGGAGCCCGGCTGTCCCCTAAGGTCAGCACCGCTGCCTAGACACTCAGCTCCCCCGAAACAGACCTGGGGCTCAGCTGTAGCCAGCTTCCCCGGCCTCAGTTTCCCCACTTCCATCCACAACGCAACTTCCCCCTCCTCCTCCTCCACCCCCACACAGGGTTCTCCACCTGTTCCCAGCCCAGGCCCAGGCTGCTTGCTTAAAAGAGAAAGCTAAGGGGAGCAGGCCTGTCATGCCAGCACTCTGGGAGGCTGAGGCAGGAGGACTGCAAGTTTGAGCCCAGCCTGGGGAACTTAGTGACTTAGTGAGACCTAGTGTCAAAATTTGTAAGAAGGCCTGGGGATGTAGCTCAATGCAAAGGCCCTGGGTTCAACCCTCACTGTCTGAAAAACAAAGAAGAAAGAAGGCGAAGCCAAGCCCGATGTACTGTGAGGACAGGCAGGCATGCAGCAGGCCGGAGCAGCAGAGCACGGGCCCTGGCCAGCGGGCACTGAATGCTGACCTCAGGAAGCCACCATCTGGGAACCAGGATCCAGCTCAGTCTCCGTAAAGGCAGCAGCTGAGTTACGTGGTCCGGGGTCAGTCACACCCCGCTGCCTTGGCCGAGACCCACTGCCCGTGGCGGGAGGGCTGTGGCCAGCTGGGTCCCTCCGTCCCCACCCATAGCCCTGGAACTGGGTGTGGGCGCTGTGGCCTGGGGTACAGAAGAAGATTTACGGGAGATTTTCCCTCCTTGCAGCCAGAGAGCCCGGCTCCCCACAGCTCACTAATTACTGTGCCCTTGAGCAAAACGTTAATCTAAAAACATAAAATGACAATGACTCCCTGACATAACCAGAAGAAACTGGAGTGCAGGCGGGCGGCGGCCAGGGGTCAGCCGCCTCCATCTCGGGACACAGGGCCGAGACTCCCGGCAGCTGCTTCCGAGCCCCACAGAGCCCTCCAGGCTGCGGCCCCGGGTGGCTCCCTTGAGCTCAGGTTGCCCCCGGAGAGCCAGGGAGGGGGAGCTGCCACCTTTTATGGCCCGGCCTCATAGTCACACAGCCACCAGTCAAGGCACTCAAAGAGACTGAGCCAGGTCCACTGGGAGGAAATCAAGACTCATCCAGCAGCGCCTCAACACAGCCCCTGAGAAGCCAGGATCCTTCCCTCTTTCTATTCTGCAGCTTTGTTCTGTGCTTGGCTAGTGGGCCTCATGGTCACAAAATGGCTGCTGATGAGCCGGAATTTTAGACAAATGTATCAAGATGTGAAGGAAGAGAGAATTGTCAGGAACTTGTATCCCTCTGTCCTCAGCATTCTTGCGAAATATAAAATACAGTACGTGCATGAGGATGTACAAATCAGCCGTCACGGGCCTGTGTGCTGACATCCCTCCATGGGTGTCCGCTGTGTCAGCCAGCATAGCTGCAGAGAGGCCCTGTCCTACGCTGTGTGCCATGTCACTGGGAGGCCCCGCGGTTCGGCTGTGTGCTGTCCTGTGGGTCCAGGATGGAACCAAGCAGTGTCTCACAAGGCAGCTCCTCGTGGATTCCTGGAGACTCTGATGTGTGAGCGGCTGGAGCTTGGGGCTGAGGCTGGGCCAGCCAGGTTCAGCCCTGAAGAAACCCAAGCGGATGACACCATGGCCGCCAGCATTTCCAGCTCACCTGTCCACTGGGATCTACGTATTTACGTTGGACAATGGAAATGTGCTTATCCCAAAGGGGTCAGAAAAGACTTTTGAGTTTAAAGAACATGCCTGGGATCCCAGCTGCTCAGAAGGCTGAGGCAGGAGGATTCTAATTTTGAAGGCAGCTTGGGCAATTTAGCAAAACCTTGTCTCAAAATTTTAAAAAGGGCTGGGAGTATGGCTCAGTGGGAGTGATCCTGGGTTCAATACTCAGCACCAAATATACACTGGGAAAAAAGGCAGGGAGGAAGGAAGGAAGGACAGACAAACGAATGTACGCAAAGTAAACTAAGGCACAGAAAGACAAATCCCAAACGCCACGCTTACAGGGCATCTTAGTCACGCCCGCCACGCTGGGCATCGTGCCTGACACCCACAACCCCAGTGAGCAGCGGGTTATTCGGCTCACAGTTTGGGTGGGTTTAGGCCCTGTGGTTTTAGTCCAAGGCAGCGACAGCTCGGCAGAAGCCCTGGCAGAGGAAAGCCGCTCAGCTCGTGGTGGCCAGGAAGCAGGGACAGCAGGGAGGAGCCAGGGACAAGAGCGCTCCCTTCCAAGCAGGGCATAGGGTCGCACACCTGTGACCCCACCACCTGGGAGGCTGAGGCAGGAGGATTGCTGCAAGTCCAAGGCCAGCCAGGCTTACATAGTGAAGTCAAGACAGCCTACACGAGACAGAGAGTCTGTCTCAACCCCACCCCACACACACACACAAAAGCACCCAGACACACTCAGCTGTCTGGTCTTTGACAAAGGGACTGAGAAAGTAGGCTTGTGTAATGACTAAAGCCGCTGTGACCACAAGACACTGTCCACGTAAATGTGTGTAATTACCGTGCTGATTAAAAGCCCATTAGTTAGGGCCAGGGATTCAGCTCAGTGGCACCGCGCCTGCCTCACAAGCGCAAGGGCCCTGAGTTTGATCCTTGGTACCAAAAAAAAAGGTCCATTCGTTAAAAAAACCCTAAGTTGGGCCAGGGATTTAGCTCAGTGGTTTCACCACCTGCTACACAAGCACAAGGACCTGAGTCCCATCCCCGGTACCCAAAAAAAAAAGAAAAAAAAGTACTAAGTATTGATTATTTATATTAAAACACAAGCAACCTGGAACATTAAAAATATAAGAGGCTGGGGATTTAGCTCAGTGGTTCCACTGCCTGCCTTGCAAGTGCAAGGTCCCAAGTTCAATCCCAGGTACAAAAATAAATAAATAAATAAATAAAAATTTAAAAGATAAAAAAATAAGAAGAAAATAAATATGGGCTGCCACACTCTGTGGGCCTGGCCTCTGCTGGTATTTGATGGTGTGTTTCCTTCCTGTCTCTTCTACACATCTACACAGACGCATGAGTGTAGCTCATTTTATATGAGGCCCGGCACTGGTGTGCACACTTCATGTCTCTGGACACTTTTCATCTTTTCTGACCATCCCTTCAGTGGGCTGCTACTAACCAGGTAAGGAAAGAGCAGCCCAGAGAGGGACATGGACCGGCCTGAAGCTGCACAGCTCTTAAGCAAGAGCCTGAAGCCTCAAACACACCCCTGTCCGTCCAACAACTTTCTTGGAACTACAGCGCTGTGCTTATCTGGCCTTGTTCTTGCTTGGGGACCCAGAAAGGTCTTGACTGTGGACTCAACTCCAGTGCAGTGAGAAATAAACTCCAGTCTGGAAGCCTCACCCCCTGGGTAGGGGATGGGGTTATGGCAGCCCAAGGATTAGGAGGGGTGACGATGAGAAGGAGCCAGCCCCACAGACTCCTGGGAGAGGTGTCCTGGTAGGCAGCAGCAGGTGCAGAGGCCCCGGGGCAGGGACAGGCCCGGGAGTCCCAGAGGAGCAGGGGCTGAGGTCAGAGGCCCTGGTGGTGAGGCTGGGGTGGTGATGCCAGTCCTGGGGAGTGGCTGCAAATGCAGATGAACACTGGAGGGGTCTGGTTGCACGGAGAATCTAACAAAGCAATGGCTTCGGGTCAAAGCCCTCTCCGTGTGTGGCAAGTGAGGGTCGAGACGTGTGTGGTAGCGGGCTGTAGAGCCGTGCCTGGGCTGACGCACATCAAGGCACAGCTGCACCAGGTGCAGGCTCTGAGTCAGAGTCTGACTCTTGTTTTCCTCTTTGCCTGACCACTCTTTATTTTATTTACCACTTCTGTCCAGGCCTCTTTCTGCACTGATTTCTCTCAGGCGCAGTTTGGCAAATGCAGTTAACCATGGCCAAAGTAGGTAAGAAACAAACATCACTGGAGAGCCTCTTAGAAGGGGGCCAAGACCCAGCGACGAGACAGCAGCAGACTCTGAGATGCCGACCAGAAGAAAGCTGTGTTTGCAAGAGAACCAAGGGCCTTGCCTAAATTATGGTTTCATGGGGTGGGCGACTCGCTTCCCCAGCCATGCTGTACGACACCTGGCAGCTGCTTGTCCAGTGAAGCCATGAAAACTTCACGGCTGCTCCACTACGTGCAGACCAAGCCCCTGGCATTGAGGGAGGAGGCTCTGGAGTTTTTCAAAAGAAAAACAAAAAACATGAAGAACAGAAGCGATGACCGAGGGTTCCAGGCATCAAATGTGTCCGTACGGCGAGCGTCATTCTCGGAGGCTGCTGCGTTGCAGGAGCTAAGCAGCCTTTACTACCAGTGAAGAGCTGATCCCGCCTGCCACTGAGGACATCGGTCCTGAGCTTCCAGAGCAGCTGCAGCTCAGAGGGTGCACGCATTCCCCCTCCAGCAGCACCACAGCCGGGTGAACCGAGGAACCAGCGGGAGCTGAGGCCCGGCTGACAGGATGGGTGAGTCGCCCTGCTAAGAGGTCCAGGACGGCGAGGCCTCTGTGCGGATGACCCCAGCACTGCCTGTGTCTGTGTGATGTGCTTCCCAGGAGGGTGTGCACGAGAGAGAGGGATCAGGGGTGCTTTTGCTGCCAACCGCTCCACAGCTGCAGCACCATGAAGGTCTCTGACCCCTGCACCGCGGGGTCTGAGCTGCTCCTCCTGTCGCTTTCTGCATGGACGGTGCAGCCGCCGTGACCAGGGAGATACCTGGTCTCCCTGCTCAGGTCACAGAGGTCGCTTCTGAACGTGAGTCTACACACCCTGTCCTCTGCACAGAAACCCCACCTTCTGAAAATGTCACCAAACTCAGCCGCGCTGTGCAGGATGGGACTAAAGTCACTGCCCACACCGGAATCTGTCCCTAACTCGCATCTGGCTTCCTAGTGTAGAACACATCTGAAGTGGTAAGGGACAGACCCACGACCCACCGGTGACTCAGCCAGGGGAATGACCTTGTCCATGCCAGAAGAGGGTCAGCTGTTATGTGGTGAGAGACACTGGCCTCCCAAGTATTTGGCCAGCTTCCACTCCACGCACTCTGACATGGCCACAAGAGCCCTGGCTGGCCGCTCCCCTTCCCCGTCCTGTCTTTGTGAAGCAGGGTTTTCTGCGGTGACAGCAGCCAGAGGAGATTATGGAGTGACTGGGCACAAGCAGCACACTTTGCGGGGTGCTGTCTGCATCACCTGCGATGGGTCCTCTAGCTGCAGGAAGTCAGGCTCGGGGCTCTCACTGGTCTGCATTACCATGCATCCTGTGATGGTCTCACCGTGTATTACAGTGCGGACAGAAATACAGTGCACAACACATGGGATGTGCTTGAACTATCCCCAAACCACCTACCCTTGGTCTGTGGGAAAATTGTTTTCCACAAAACCATTCCCCGACCCCCCAAAGCACAGACTCCGGGAAATCGAGACTCACCAGTAAGTCCGCCAAGGCCGGAGCCAGTCCTGGGGCCCAGGGAGCCCCGGGCCTCTGGCGACAGTGACAGCGGGGCCACCTCCTCTCTCTCTCTCTCGTCCCCTCCCCCAGGCTCTCCATCAAGAGCAGCGACAGCGGTGCCTGGCAGCCCGGGCTGTGTCCTGTCCACTGCAGAGCCTCATCCTATAAAGGAGGAAACTGAGGCCCTCCCTATGAAGGGATCCCAGCCAATCCCTCTGCCCACAGCCCACAGCCTCGGCCCCAGGGGCCTTGGCTAGGAGCCCAGCGGGCACCGTGGAGCAGCTAACGGGAGGGAGGCGGACAATACCTGAGATGGGAAGGGAGCGTTCGCGCTTGCTGCTTGAGGAAAAGCAGCCCTGCGTGGGAAGGAGCCGCCACGCACCCAGGGTCGCTAGACATTTGAAAAGTTGCTGAGGAACATTTTCAGTCTTTCCTTGCAGCCCTGTAAAAAAGCCCTGGAAAAAAGAAAAATGCCACTGTCGCTGAGTCTCCTGCGGGGCCAGGCCAGGTTGAGCACCCACTGTGTGCCCAGCCTGAACCATTGCTGGGTGAGGAAACAGGCGAGAGCTGCCCTGGCAGCTACAGATCGCTGGCTCCAAGCAGCGGGTGCAATGCCAAGGGGGCGCACTCCTGTCGTCCCAGCACTTGGAGGCTGAGGCAGGAGGATCTTGAATTCAAGGTCAGCCTGGGTGACTGAGCTATCAGCTCCTCTGGATTCAAAGGCTGGCATAAAAGAGGGTGGGGGAGCCAGGCGCCATGGCCCATGCCTGTAACCCCGCTACTCTGGAGGCTGAGGCAGGAGGATCGCACCTCCCAGGCTAGCCTGGGCAACTTGGCATGAACCTGTCTGAAAATAGAAGAATTTTTAAAAGCTGGGAATGTAGTTCAGGGCAAAGGCCCTGGGTTCAATCCCAGTACTGAAAAAGGGAAGTGACGTCGGCTCCCACCTGGCTGGCGGGTGTTTGCTGTACAGTTCAAGGGCAGGCCTGGGATTCGAACTCCAAGACCCCGAAGCTTCTGAGGTGAGTCCCAAGAGCCACCTGCCAGGCAGGTCAGCGACTCAGCGAGCCCAGGTCTGGGGAGCCGGGCTTTGGGGTGGGGCCTTCACCCACTCTCCTCGAGCCCACATCAAAGACACTGCCCTCAGTGAGTGGGAAGTGGTGCCCGGGGGCCACTCCAGTGCCCTAGTCCCTTGCCCTCCACCTCCAGCACAGGGGAGGGAGCTCTGTGGTTGAAGCCACACATTCCCTGGGATTCGGTTACAGCAGCCTGAGTGAGACCACCCAGAGTGCAGGGAACAGCATTTCCCAGAGGGATCAGCATGTGCCAAAGCCCAGAGTACCAGGAAGGCAGCCACAGCGTACAAAGTCCACACAGGCCCCAGGAGACAGTGCTGAGTGCTGAGCTTCCTGGGACCCATCCCGCCAGGTACACATGGCACCCCTCACACCCTCTCCCTCCTGCCTCAGTCTCCCTCTCTGCAGAACCCAGTGACCAACTGCAAACCCGGGCTGAGGACAGCACAGACTGCTACCTGGGTGGTGGAGCTCAGCAGTCGGCCAGGGCCCCTGGGTCCCTGGCCTGAGGCCCCTCCTCCCCTTCAGAGCTGCAGGCAGCACCCTGAGATCCTGGCCTCCTCTGCTCCATGCCAGGACCTGTGACGGCCTGGGCCCCAGGTGACCTGGCGACCTCCTCTGCTCAAGGTCAGTGGCACCTTCAGTCCTCCTGGCTGCACCTAACAGTCAGGGAAGGCAGAAAGTCGGCCGTGTGAACACTCAACCCACCTTTTATTCGCTAGCTAAGGATCCCTTGCGAGTGGGAATGAGACATTTATCCCATTTGGATTAGCCCCTAGCCTGGCTGCCCATAAAGAATCTGTGATCAATTATTCATTCAACAAACCATCATCAATCCCCATGGTTTTTTTTTTTGGTACTGGGGATCGAACTTGGGTCCTTGCGCTTGTACAGCAGGAGGCGAAACCACTGAGGTAAATCCCCCCCCCCACACACCGTGGTTTATTGATCCCTGGTCATCAGACTTCAGAAGGCAGAGACAGTAAGATGTAGCATCACCTGCCCCTGGGACTGAGGAGGGGGACGGACAGTGGCTGTACAATGACAAGATCACACCTCATCCCACATATTGGGGATGAATCCTTCTGGGCCAGCCACTCCTGGGAGTGTTGGAGCACAGCAGTCAAGAGGCAGCCAGGCCGCCCTGGCCTTCCCTGCTCGGAGGACACACTCTGTGATGCTGTGGGGCCAGATGATGTCAGCCCAGAATGCACAGCAAGACCCGGTCTCCAAACCCAAACCGAACAGAACCAAACCAGGGCTCCAAGAGGTCAGGAGCCTGCCCAAGGACGCAGGGCCCAGAAGCAGCAGACCCACTTCCAGATGTACTGCCTTGGTTTCCCCACCAGAGAGCAAGCTGCATTTCCGGGAGCCAGAGCCGGACATGGCTGCACGGCCCCACTGCTGACTCAAGGCCTGGCTCGATCTGGAGCTCGCCCCGCTGCCAGGGCGCGAGATCATCAGCAGCCCCTCTGGGCCGGCATGGGCTGGCCCCTCACCCCTGCCTCCCCGGCCCGGGCGTCTGCTCCCCTCTGCGGTGAGGTCACCTCATCAGAATCTGGGCGGAGGGATGAGGTCATTGCTTGGCAGCCAGCTCTGCCTGCTCCCTGCCTGTCCCCACCTCCCTGGGTTTCCGGGAGGGGAGGCTTGCAGCTGTGTCCAGAACCCCCTGTCCAACGGGGCGTGGTGGCGCATGCTTGTAAGCCCAGCACTCAGGAGGCTGAGGCAGGAGGATCGCTGCAAGTCCCAGGCCAGCCTGGGTTTCATAGTGAGTTCAGGGCCAGCCAGAACTGGATAGCGAGACCCTGTCTCAAAAAAAACAAAAACAAAACAAAACCAAAAACCAAACCAAAACAAAAACACCCAGAAAACAAAAACTTGCCAGCTGGGTTTCACCACACATGCTTGTAATCCTAGATACTAAGAGGCCAAGGCAGGAGGATCCTAAATTTGAGCCCATCCTGGGCAACATAGTATCTTAGTGAGACCCTGTCAAAATCTAAATAAAAAGGGGCTGAGTGTAGTTCAGCAGCGGAGCATTGCTTAGCCTGCATGAGGCCCTGGGTTCCATCCTCAAAACAAAAACAAAACCCCATGCTTTCTTGGGTCCCCATTGGGGTGGGGGCTCCCCCGGGCACCGTGGCTGCCTGTGTCCCTTACACTCGACCTCAGTCTCCTGTCAGCAGAGTAGGGAGCAGACAGCAGCATCCTGTGCTGCTCTTCCCCGTGCCCAGGCCACAGTGGAGGGAGCATTACGGCCCCATTGCACAGATGGGGAAACTGAGGCTCCCTCAGAGAGTGGCCAGCCAGCTCCTTGCATGGTGGCAGCTTCTTGTGCTATGGCCAGGCCTCCGGCCTCACCCAGGGTCCTGTCCACCACCCGTGCGTGTGCTCCCCTATAAACTGGGGACAGCAGGGCACTGGGGCCAACCGAGAAGGGTGTTTCTGACCTGCCTGGGCCGTGCTGAGTGAGCCAGGCCCAGGGTCAGGTCTGGGGACAGTGGCAGGTGACGCTGGCCACTCTCAGGGGACGCCTCCCGGGGCACCCCATGATAGCCCGCAGCGTCCGGCCCTGAACCAGATGTTTTGCTTCCTTTGGCGGGAGCCACTGGGCAGCATCACAGCTGTGAGAGGCCACGACCAGCAGCTCTCAGAGTGTGGCCCGAGGAGCTGGGCCCGAGCCTTCCTGAGACACCGGGCTTTCTTCCCGTCCTTCGCCCGAGCTGCGACCCAAGGGCTGAGACAGGAGCAGATCCACAACCCAGCTCTGTCCTGGCACCTGGACGGAGAGACTCCCACAGAGGCACCCAGGCCCGGCTTCTCACTGCGACTTTAAAGTAGTTGTTAGCCATCCCTAGCGTCACTTCCGGTCACATGACACGCAGGCGCCTGCTGTTCCTTTATGTGAGTCCCAAATGCATGCTGGGAAATGGTATCCGTTTTCATCCTGAGAAGCAGAACCCAGGTTGACAACAGCTCGCTGGGGTTCTTGACGATTTCTAAAAGTGTCCTGGGGACCAGCGTGCACACAGCTGCCTTCGCCTGGTCTCACTCTGCTCTTTACACTAAAGCAGCTGCCGGCCCCAGGCTCTTCCCACACGTGGCCATGGTCTGAACACTTCGTGCCCAGCTTTGCCCCAGAGTAATTTCCTGGCACACAGCCTCCAGGTGGGTTTGCCTTACCCCATTTTAGGGACAGAGACCCGAGGTGGCCCAGGGGTTTCTGGAGATTTGGGACAACTCAGATGGAGTAGCCAGGCGTGACAGTGCACACTTACGATCCCAGCACTCTGGGAGGCCGAGGCAGGACAATTCCAAGTTCAAGCCCAGCCTGAACAATTTAGCAACTTAGACCTCATTACAAAACTTAAAAAGGGGAAGGAGATGTAGCTCAGGGCAAAGGCTTTGGGTTCCATCCCCAGTGCCACCAAATCTAAAACAAAGCAAATAAAACCCTGCTGTGCTCAAAGCTGGCCCCCACTCTGGAAATCAGGGCTCTGTGGCTGACGACTTAAGAGTCTAAAGCAGCACAACACGCCCGGCCTGATCACCAGTCCGCCACCTCTCACCCAGCCCCTCAACCCGCAGCGGCCCTCGGCTCGGCCTCCCTGCCGCTCTGGGACTCACGAACAGGCCCAGCCTAGGGCCTTCTGTCGCCCTGCTGTTCCCTGCAGTCCGAGGCCAGCCACACCTGGGTCCCTTCCTCCCTCCCAGACAGCCTATGGGTCCCCCGCCCATCTCCCTTCCTTTCCCCAGCCCCTCCACCCCTTTCCTCCCCATCTCCTCGGTGACACGGGTCACACCTATACACTGTTTCAGAGGATCTGCGTCTGTCGCCCCTTCGAGAACATAAACCCCAGGCAGGACTAGGCACAGCACCGCAGCCCCACACCATGAGCCAGTGAATGACCAAGCGGGCAGAAGGCCCGGGACATCGCGCCAGGTCTCCACCGGGCACTGCCACCCTCCGCCGGCGCTGACCTTGGCAGCTCTGGACACCAGTGTCCTAGCCTTGCTGCATCTGTTTTCAAAAGAAGCTGAACATACAGATTTTTATGTAAAATCTCCTGATTTTTTTAAAGACACAGGCAACTTATTCAAATTAACAAAAAGAAACAGCTCAGCGAGCCAAACCTTAAGTAGATAAAATCAGCAAGGTTTGGCAAAGTGGCCCCTTCCCTTCCCTTCTAAGGGAAATGCAGCGGAACACAAGGCAGGAGGCCCTAGGACGGGACGGAGGCACAGGCCAGGCGGGCTGGGGACGAGGGTCTCGCAGGCCCGCGAGCTGGGGGGCTCTGAGGCAGCCCCATCCAGGCCGGGCCTGCCCTCTGTCCCCCCTCCCCGCCTGGTCCCCGCTGGCTGCTTGGCGCCCCTCGAGCTGCATGTTTTGAGACAGGCACGCACTATGCTCAGCAAATACGGCTGCTGCTCCGTCTGGCTCAGACCCGTGCTCCACCAGATGGTCGCAGCCACCTCCCCAGCTGAGCTGGGCCTTGGAGGACTCTGGGCTGAGGAGGGAGCCCTGGCCAGCCCCTGGGGGTGCTGCTGGGAAGGCGGGTTCAGCCGAGGGCCTTGTGGATTTGGAAGCCCCACCGTTTGGTCCCCTGACCCAGCCCGGCGCTATTCCTTACTAACTGTTTTCGGACAGATGGCGCGGTCTGAGCACCCCCCTAGGCTGGGGTTGGGGCACCGGAGCCAGCCCTGACTTTGACCTCTGGCATTCTTGGAGAGATGACATAGTTCAGGCTGGGAGGTGTGGAGTGGGCGGTGACAATGGCAGGGGAGGGACCGTGCAGAGGGGAAGCGAGGGGTTTTGGGATACAAAGGAGCCTACCCTAAGGTCCAAAGGCTTCTGGGACTGGGAACTGACTCCTTTGGGACTGGTTTACGGAGGTGGAGGGCGAGTCTGGGGTCACAGCAGGGTCCCTGCCCTCCAGAATTTTCAGGTTTGTGAGAGGAGATGGACATAAATTCACAAATGGTTAACTTCAGAAATAAAAGGGCCAGGAGACAGAATGGGGAGGAACCTTGTGAGGAGAATAGTAAGTGCAAAGGCCCTGAGGTCAGTGTCAGGTGGAGTCTACAAAAGTCTGTAGCCAAGATGATGGAATCCATCTGCTGCATCACTGGACACACATTCCAGGGGCCACAATCGTCACCTATGTTCCAGTGGTGAAACCAGGGCCACTCAGAGGGCCCAGGGGCAGTCCTAAGGTCACACAGCTGATCTGCAAGAGGCTGGGGACAAGGCAGCTGGGCCAGGGGTGGTGTCTGCAAACCTAAGAGTTGTCCCAATTAGATCAAGCTATGTGGAAATCTCTGGGGCCAGTGCTTAGTTAGGGCCCTGGATAACAACGGACAGCAGACCTGGCACCCCGGGGTATAAGCGGAGGAGAGAATGTACTGAGTTCTAAAACCACAGAGACTTCAGAATGGCTGGATCCAGGGCCTAGCAGGAAGAACCCGGGGTCTCTCTCCCTCCTCCAGGCTCTCCCAGATGACAGAAGCACCTGGGAATACTTAGCTCACAGCCCTCCAGCTCAGCAAACCCACAGACTCTTTTTCCTAAAGCTTCCAGGAAAAGCAGCAGACTGACTCTCATTGGACCACTGCAGGTCACATGGCCACGTCAGGCCCAATCACTGCAGTGAGGGGGAGAGTGCCATCTGCTGATTGGCCACCCCTGGAATTTGGGGTGTGGAACCCCTTCTCTCCTCCTGGCCTGGAGCTCAGTGAGACCTGGCTCCCTAAGGAAAAATCCAAGCACTGGCGCCAAAAGGAGCAGGAAAGACCCTGGGGAGGAGTCAAAGCAGGCAGGGTCCACTGTGGAGTTGGAATGGCTCCTCTCCCTGCCCCTGCCAGGGCAGGAGGGGCAGAGCGGGTGCAGAGGGGAAGGGGTCAGTTCCTAAACTGCAGAGAACAAAGTTGCCCGGGCTCGCCCACCCCGTGGTTGGGGCAGGGCGTGGTCTATTCCAGGGTACTGCCTTTGAGAGAGAGTGACCTCCCAGGACAGGGTTTTAGATGGGCGTGACATGCTTGAGGGTGTGGCTTTTACGGGGTGTGGCCTCCCTCAGGGCGTGGTCTGTCCTTGAAGGTGACACCTAGCAGGAGGTGGCCTGCCCATGGGGGCGTAGTCTGCCCACTGTCCAGGGGCGTGGTCTTTCAGAAGGGCGTGGCCTGCCTTTGGTCTGGTCGCACCTGTCCTGCAGGTGTACCTGGCACTGTACTGCTGTTTGACCGGGAACACAGGGTGGGTCTCTGCACTGGCCTGTGCCTGCGGTCCTCCATCCCCCTTCCCCTGTCCGCACGACCTCCAGTCGCCCCTCTGGGCCCCTCCGCCAACTCACCTGACCCCAGCCCCCTCCTCTAGCCACCCAAGGACAATTGAGCAAACTTCTGATTTAAGTCATTTATAAAGGCTCCAGGAATGTCCTCGAATATGAGCTTATATATATTTTAATCTGCTGTTAACGTGATTTAGAACGGAGCATCGGTAGATGGGCACGATGAAAATTAAAAGTTTCCATCACTGCGTGTCTGGCTGCAGGCCCCAGTGACAAGGACACGGCCAGCCAAGGCAGCCTCCCTGCCCCTCCAGGGTGGGAGCCCAACGCAGCGTCCTGAAGTCAGGGACGTCTGCGAGGGAGCCACACGGCTGTGCTTAATGGTGACCTCTGCTCAGCCCTAAATTAACAAGCCCTCTCTGGAGGGTGGCGGGCGACAGGACCACACCTCCGTGCTTGCAGGAAGAAAGGCCAGCAGAGAGGGATCTGCAGGCTGCAATGGCTTTTCCTGCCTCCTTTTAGAAATCAGAGGACAGAGCCTGCTGGTATCTGTCCCTCCCAGCCCAGCAAGGTCCTGGGAGTCCGTGGACCTGGTGCTAATGAGGGCAGCTGGGCCCTGGCTCTGCAGCTCCTGGGCCCAGGGAGCAGTGGGGAACCGGCTCCACCCTCATCTCCTGACACACACTCTCCTATCCCTAGGCACGTCCTGGCTCCCTGCCCACCGACCACATGCCACCGATGAGCCGTGGCATGGGCAGATGGAGAGGCTGAGCCGCAGGCCCAAGGACAAAGGCCAGCAGCAGCTGAGCCTCTCCCACATGGCATCAGCCCATTTCAAGGTTGGGCACAGGTTGGCAGGGGGCCAGGCCACAGGGCGGGGCTGAGGCCGAAGCTCTGGTTTGCACCATTTCAGGACACCCAGCTTTCCTTGCTTTGTACCCCAACGAGAGACCCCACCCCACCCAAACACATCAGCTGCTGGGTGTTTTGGATTTTGTTTTTCCAGATAATCACAGAGGTCACAGGGACTTATTGAGCCCTTACTATATGCAGGGCAGTCTGCAAAGTGCCTGCATGTACCAGCTCTCACACCAAGCCTGTGGGGAAAGGGTTGTCAGCGGTCCTGTGTAACAGATGGCAAAACAAGAGCAGAGAGGGCAGGCACTTGCTCCACAGCGCACAGCCAGCACAGGGAACCGAGATCTCCGGCCCAGCTCCTGAATCCACGTTCTTTGTGCAGTGCTGTACAGGGGGTAAGCAGGTGCCTGGTCAAGGGGCGGACTGTGCTCGGAGCTGGCTTGGGACTGAGCCAGGTGGATACCACACTGTCCCATGTCATCAATCAGGAGAGCCCTCTGGGCAACCACTACATGCTGGCCCCTTGCTGCCTGCTGCAGGTCCCCCTGGTCCTCCCAGTGGATGTGGGAAGTTGGGGCTGAGCCGGGGCCAATGCACCAATCATGTCATTTATGGAAAATCTAAAGTCCTTGATATGGCCCCAAGCACCCAGACATGACCCTCTTCCTCTGCCCTCCAGCCCCTTCTGTTCTTCAAACAGAGAGGGCTCCCGAGCCTCCACCCTGCCACTACCCAAACACACACACACACACAAACACACACACTCACACCAGCAACTTCCAGCCTGAGCTGCTTCTGAACAGGTGACCCCGTGCACTTGATATTGTCCTGGGTTCCCCAAAGGGGACATTAAGGTCCTAAAACATTTCCCACCTCAACTCCAGGGCCATGCTTCCATGGGCACCTTCCTGGGCTTGGTGAAAACTGCACCTCGATACAGTGGGGAGGCCTCCCACAGTGGGGACATGGACACATATCCATGTATGAGTCTCACACAGCAAATAGGCCTGTGTGCCTATGGCTGGCATCTTTGCTCCTGCCCACGAATGCTCCAGTTCTGTAGACAGGGCAGCTCCTGAATCTCTCCACATCATTTGTCCTTCCCAGTCCTGTGAGCCCAACATCACCCAGAGGCTGAAATGTCACCACCAACTTCTCCTTGCATCAGTTCTTCTTGTTCCTTGTCAACATGCAGACAAGCAACTGCCTTTTGTATATTTACCTTGCATCTTGCAATCCTGCCTGCCACAATTGTGTGTTCATGTCAGAGATTTTGAGATTTTGTTGTGTTTCTTTCTTTTTTTGGTATTTTTTTGTCATTGCCATGAACTCTTTGGGATTTTCTACATAAACGATCATGTCGTGATAAAATGCGACAGACGAGGTGGCCTATATAACAGAAGTGTCCTCACTCACAGAAGTCTGAGATCGAGGTGGGCAGGGCCTGCTCCTTCTGGGGAATCTGTTCCCGTCCTGCCTGGTTCCGGGGGTATCACAGGTATTCGCTGACACCCCGTGGTTTGGAGGCATCCTGCTTCAATCACTGTGTTCATGTAGGCACAGTGTGCTCCTGGTGTATGGGGCCAGGTCCGGACTTCCCCTTCCTGGAAAGACCCTGGTCACGTGGGATCAGACCCGACCTCCTCAGCGTGAGCCCTCTCATCTGATTACATTGCACAGACCCCATTTCCAAACAAAGTCGTGTTCTAAAGCAGTGGGTTTAGAACTTCAACATATGCACAGGGCAGGGGTGGCCCGGCAGGATCCGTGACGTCAGCATTGGGAAGTTTTTCTTGTCTAAGACTGAAGGCTTGAAGGACCCATGGCCACAGCCTCACAAGGGCCCAGTGTTGTCTTGAGTGAGGACCCACCGGGGCCGGCTGCACACAAGAGGCCTTAGAGCGGCATGAATCGTGCTCAGTGTCTCTGTCCATGGAGGGTGGCAGGCAGCAAAGCGAGCTCAACCTCCATGCCCATTGGCAGCCCGAGCTCCATCCTCACCCCCCAGAAACCGCAGGGGTGACCAGCGCTTGTCACCGCCCCGGCCAGCGTGAGCCGCGCACAGGAGGGGGGTGGGAGGTGGACAGGCGCTTCGGAAAGAGTTTGGAACTGCACTCACTTTAATGTGTACTAGTGAGACTTCGGTGACCCTGTCCCACCAACGCCATCTCAGGTGGTGGCCCTTGGAGCAAGGTGAAGCTACTGAAATGTTAAAAGGGGCCAGTGGAGACCACCTGTGTGTCCTTCCCAGGAGGACAGGTCAGGAATGTGGCTACCGTGGCATGGACAGACAGGCAGCGGGGAGGATGAGAATGAGCCTGAGGCGGGGCTGCACCCCAGGGCTTTTACGAGGAGCCACAGCCGAGACCTTTTTTAAAATTTTTTTTTTTTTTGGTACCAGGGACCAAGCTCAGGAACTTGCCCCTGGGAGGCAGGCACCAGAACCACTGAGCTAAACCCCCAGCCCTTTTAACTTATTTTTTGAGACAGGGTCACTAAGTCACTAAGTTAACCATAGTGCACACCTGTAATTCCGGCTAATTGGGAGGCTGAGGCAGGAGGAGCACAAGTTTGAAGCCAGCCTGAGCAACTTGCGGTAACAATGCCTGTGTCAAAGTTTAAAAAGGGCTGGGACTATAACTCAGTGTGAAGACCCTGTCCCCCGGTACCACAGGAAAAAAATTAAAAACTTGTCCAGGCTGGGCTCAAACTTGTGGTCCTCCTGCCTCAGCCTCCCAGAGTGCTGGGATCACAGGGCTGTGCCACCGCGCCTGGCTACATCTTTTTATACTTTGAAGGTATAGTTGAAATGCCCCTTCCTCCTCTCCGCTCTGATGAAATATAGCCTCTCTACCCCACACCTCTGCTAGAGCTCTGTCCATTTTCCTTGGGCCTCTGTGACCTAAGCTATGCTCTCAGGGTGAGGGCTTTAGTCATCACTGAGGAGAGCAATGCTCGGCCCAGCTGTCCATGGCCAGGATGTCCCTCCTGAGAAGCCCCGGGCCCCAGACACCAGCCAGCAGGGTCCGGGGACAGTGGCAGCGACCCAATAGGATGGGAGAGGCTTTCGTGGAAAAGGGAGAGTGGATCTGTGGGTGGGACTTGGGGAAGTGACAAATGACAAAGAATGTGGAGTTTAGGCTGGGGATTTAGCTCAGTGGTGCCTCCACCTGCCTTGCAAGCACAAGGTCTCAAGTTCGATCCTTGGTACCAAAATAAATAAATAAAAATCACTTCTCGGCCTTTTGGCCAAGATCAAGTGGAGAATGTGGAGTTTGAACTTGGCTAGGTCTGGGTTCAAATTCCTCCTTGGCCTCTTTATGAGCTAGGAGTCCAGCTCTCCTAGAAAGCCCAGCTCGAACTGGCCTCAGCTCTAAAGAAAAGTAACTAGCTCTTGCAAGAACAAATCCTATGGGGCGGTAGGCCTAACCTTGGGCAAGGCTGGATCCAGAGGCTGGAGAGGTGTCCTCAGAATTCCCTTTTTGGGCTCAGCACAGCCGCTTGCAACTCTGTTGACTTCAGTCTTGGGCCGGCCCCACCTTCAACATGGAAAAGACCACTGATCAGGCCGCACACTGGACCAATCAGGTCATCTGATGATCCCTAGCCAACTGCTAAGGCCAGGGGCTTGGAAAATTCTGATTGGCCAGGCTCCAGTCATATGTCCACCTCTGGACCAATGGGTGGAACCCAACCCTAATCAGAACCAGGAAGTCTGAGGTGGGGGAGGGAGCTGGGCAGCTGTGACTGGAAGCAGTCAGCACACTGCCGTCCACTGGGAAGCTGGCTCCCGCTGGGCCCTCTGGGGACAGTTGGGGTGCAGCAGTGTTGTGAGGCAGACAGTGGAGGTCTCGCCTCATGGAAGTTCTGGCTGCCATAGAGCTCAGAGAATGTCCAGCCCTAGTGACCCTGTGACCATAGCATGACAGCCAGCTCCTACGACAAGGGACAGCAGGACAGGGGGACAGCAGGGCTGTGGACAGAGGCTCTTGTGGCCAGGTCACATGCCAGAGGCTGTCCCCAGAGAGACAAGCTGAGCCTGTCCCTAAAGCTCTCATGCTCACATCCGGAGGGAAGGACGACAGGCTGCATTGTGTCCCCACATCTCATCTCCAGGCCACACTCACCTGGACCTGGCCCGGCTGACCAGCTTTGCTGTCCCTGCTGTGACCGGCTGGGAGAAAGAGGTCCCTACAGAGCTCAGGCCTGGCCTGGCTCAGGAACTTGCCCTCTGTCCCAGGCCACCTGTCCTAACCCAAGGCCAGCTGTCCGCCATCACCCGGAGAGAGGGAGCCAGTGTCCAGGGACCGTACCTGGTGGCATCTACACAGATCTGCAGAGGATCCTGATGGTGGAAGCCTCTGAAGTGCACCCGGTGACTGCCTGCGCCTCGGCCCTCTGGCGTCACTACACCACCCGGGGCCCAACCCTGTCCCCTGCAGGACAGACCCGGCCTTGTCCCTGCCAACCTTGGCAGCCCTGAGTCTTTAAAAACAGCCCCTGCTTCCTCTGTGGGTAACAAACGGGCCTTGCAGGGAAGACTCGGGTGACCCCATGACGGGAAGTGACACCGCCTGTGGGAAACGGGTGACCTGAAAGGGAACAAAAGGTGTCCCCAGGCCTGGCGCCCATCCCGGGCCTGAGGTGCCACCTGCCTGGGTGTGTGGAGGCTGAGGGCTTGCTCAGCGCCAGCCACCGGGGAGGGAAGGAAGGAAAGAGGCAGGGAATGTTCACTGCGGCCTCTGCCCACCCGGGAGGGGACAGCTGTGAGTTAGGGTGGCAGTGGTTGCCTGTGCAGGGCTCGCTGGGGTCCAGGGGCCACACCAAGGCCCCATGGGCTCATGCTAATTTAATTTCCGGGCAACCTGGGAGGGACCCAGAGAGGCAAAGCAGCTCCCTGAGGTCACACAGCCAGTGAGTTGTGAAGCATGGATTCAAACCCAGGGAGCCTGGGTCTGTACCACTGGAGGCGGTATAGCTGCTACCTAGAGAGCCCAGGTCTGCACCGCCAGGCCTGACAACTGCCCAGGGCTCCTACTGGAGTCAGTGGTGCCTCCCAAATCTGTACAGCCTAGGTGGCCCTGGCCCTGACGAGGAAATCTGGGGCCAGAGTCACACACAGGAACGGCTGTGTGCGGACAGAGGCAGAAGCTGGAGCGCTGCAGCCGTGAGCCCAGGGACGCCAAGGACGGGGGCCACCGCAGAAGCTCGGGGCAGAGGCCTGGCAGATCATTCCAGAGCCTTCCAAGACAGCATGGCTGCTGACGTCTCTCAGACCTTGGGTCTCCAGTGCTGGGAGGAATGTGTTAAAGCCAGTAAGCACTGAAAACTGTTATGAGCGACAGGAGGGGGACGCAGTCGCCCTGGCCTGGGTCTGGAGAAGTATTCCCTGCTCTGGGAAGGTGGCCTGGCTTGACAGTGGGTGCTTCCCCTTTCCCGCATGCTGACACGGGGTGGCCTCACCTTCTTGTTGGGTGTGTGACTCTGGCAGGTGACTTCCCCTCTGCCTGTGGTTCCAGCTCTGCCTGAGCCCAGCGCCTTCTGCAGTCGGGCTGCGGTGTGGTCTCCGTTGTCCTCTTTTGCTGCCCCGTCATGCCCAGAGTCCCCGCGTGCAGTCTCCCTGGGCCAGCACTGGCTGATGGGTTTCCCCGTGGTGATGGGTACGTGGCTGCGAGGCCCTCTCGACGTGATCACTGTGGACCATTTGGTCCCTGTGTCTGTGGCCACACTTGCTGGGATCCTGTTGCTGTGATCCCGGTGGCATCGAGTGTCACAGGCGCTGCCACTGGGGTCCTGAGCCTCCAGGTTGGCGAGTCACCCTGGCCACTGGGCCTCCCTCCCACGCAAGGGCATCGGGGTGCATGGGCAGGGAGCAGCATGCCGGGCAACCTTCTCACACAGCCCCAGGGTGCACACATGTGAAGACAGCAGCACCCCAGCATGCTGTCTCAACCCACACATGGCACACACACACAGCAACACTCACGTGTGTCCTCACATGCACAGGCTCTCGGCACCAACAGAAAGCCACACAACTCATTATGCGGATCAGGAAACTCACACACTGTCTTCCCTCACTCGTGCCCGGGCAGGGGACAGGGGCAGCAGCTGTGGGAGGGTGGGGTCCAGCCCCAGTCCTGTTCCCACCCAGGCTGGTCCCACACATCCTGGTCACTCTTCTTGATGCCCACCTGCTGTGCCAGGCACTGGGGCCAGATGTGGACCCCACTCACTGCAGGGCAGCCAGGACACCTGTTCACCCTAAAGCCCCTGTGTGGCCCACCCATCCAGAGGACAGTGGTGCAGCATGGACGGGTGGCCAACCCCTGCTGCCCGGCCTCCCAGGTGGCCAGGTGGCGCCGTCTGCAGCTCCTCAGGGTGGTGGTGGGTGAGAGCCGCGTGCACCTGCTGGGCTGCGCCCAGGAGAAGGGTGACTGGGCCAGGGTGCAGCAAGGTGCAAAGCCAGCGTTTGTCGGGTGCCCACGGAAGCCTGGGCCCTTCCCTCGGGGCCAAGCACCCGCCCGGGAGCAGATGATGAGCCCCGTCGTGTGCTGAGCACCTGCCGTGTGCTGGGAGCTGCTCAGGCTCTGGTGCAGAGCAGGGCAGGTGCTGCGAGCATCTACTGTGTGCAGGCTCCTTTCTGGGCACTGGCTGCACCAGGCACGGGGATGGGGAGAAAGCCATGTGGCCATGCCCACAGAGCAGGGATGAGGCAGGGCGTGAGGACACCTGTGCTGGACGCCAGGGGCAGGCGGGGAGAGGGCTCCATACCGAGCACTCCCAGGCCGCACCCTAGAAAAGCCCCAGGCCGTGGGCTACAGCAGTGAGCAGGAGGGATGGGTCGGATGGTCGGGGGTCTAGGCCGGGCCCTTGGGGGGATGGCAATGATGACAGCGGGGACAGGAAGCGCTGCCCCCATCTGCTCCCCTTTGTCCCTGGGGCTCGGGGCCTCCACTCTGGCTGCCCCAGGCACAAGGCTGAGGCCAGAGGTCCCCTCCTGGGCCCGCACTGTCCCCACATCCCCAGCCGACCCCACAGGCTGTGGGCAGGCGCCAGAGCTGTCAGCTGCGATTCCTGGCAGGCCTAGTCACCCCACACAAGTGACATTTATTTATGCCCTCGCCTGGGAGCACGGCAAGAATTAATTATTTAGTGCCGAGGAAGCACTCTGAACATGAAAAGTGGAGGGCGGACCTGACATCCGAGTGATGTCGCCCCCGCGGCTCCGGATGCTGCGCTGTGGCCCCCATGAGGCCCAGCCAGGAAGGGAGCTGAGAGAGCGAGGGGCAAGGGGAGCAGGTCACCTTGCCCGGGCCAGCCCAGAGGCGACAGCATGGGTACGAGGACGTCGCCGCTGGGAGAGAGCATCTCCTGTCATATCCTGAGGTCCTCAGGCCTGGGGCCATCGGAGGCACTGACCTACACAAGGAGACCAAGGCTCAGAGAGGAGCAGCGCCTGGGGCAGTGCCCACCGTGTGAGCGTGTGTCCATGCGTGGGCGCACGTATGGTGTGCTCGTATCTGTCGTTTACGAGCACACGTGTACGTATTCACGTGTGTGCACATGATTGTGTTCGGGCAGTGTCCATGTGCAGGCGTGGGCATGCCCGTATGTGTCCGTGTGTGTGTGCATGCATGTGTCCCTCGGGGTGACCCTGGTGAGCAGGATCCCGGGGAGCATGAGCCTGGCCACCCTGAGCATGGCTTCCCCTCCCCCAGGCCCCGGCGCCAGGGCCACGGCAGGGTTCCAAGTGATGTTCCCCAGGGCAAGCTGCCCCGTGGAGTCAGCACCAACCCCAACCCCACAGAGCCAGGCGACCTGGCAGAGGCGGCGGCCGAGGGGCCCAGATTCTGCAGGCCTCCTTCTGCTCCCTGGGTCCCATCTCTGCCTTAATTTACCCCAAGGCAGCCCAGTGGCCAGAACCACATCTGCATGCAGTAGACAACCACTCCCTGCTGGGTCCTTCCTCCTGGGTCCTCTGAGGACCTCTGTGAAATCAAACAGGCGAGAGAAACTGAGGCCCTGCCCAGGCAGGGGTTGGAACTGCCTCGTGCCTCAGTCTCCCTCCGTACCAGGGGAGCAGGGTGGAAGCGCAGCACGACAGAGCAGTGAGCTCTCCAGGCCCTGTTCCCCTGGGGCCGGTGGTCACAAAGGGTGGGGCTTGGAGATAATGCATGGCAGTGACCCCTAAGGACTGAGGGAATGTGTGCATTGAGCCCTTTAAAAAATTCTCCTGCCTCAGCCTCCTGAGTACTGGGGTTATTGTTATGCCCCACCATGCCTGGCTAAGAAAAAAATTTTTTTAAATATTGAAACAGGAGGGGCCAGGGATTTAGCTCAGTGGTGTCCCCTGCCTTGCAAGTGCAAGGTCTTGAGTTCAATCCCCAGTACAAAAAACCAAAAAATAAAATATTGAGACAGGGTCTTACTAAGTTAGTAAGTTGCCCAGGCTGGGCTTGACCTTAAGATCCCCCTGCCTCAGCCTCCCAGAGGGCTGGGATGACAGGTGTGCACCACCACACCAGCTCCATCACTTCTTTTCAGAACATAAACTGCATCCTGGAGAGATGAACTGCCAAGCCCAAGGCCTCCCAGTTAGAACGTGGATGCAGGGACAGATGGCACGGGGTGGGGAGGAGTCCCCTGAAGGCTGGAGCTGGCTGCTAACCAGGCCCGGCGTGGCCGCTCCCTGAGATTGTCCCCCCCTGCTGGGTGCTGTGACCCAGAAGCGGCCCCAGCTGTAAATCAGGAGGCCACCCATGGGCATGGAGGCCCTGCCGCCAAGGCTGCCCTCGGCCGCTCGAGAACAGCTCGCAGGTCCCTGGAGGCCATTGCCATGGTGACGGGCCAGCTGCCCTTGTCCTGGGCATCGTGTGGGCTGGGTCTGAGCGCCAGCCTCCCCCCCCCAGCTCCCTAGGGTCACAGCGGGGTCCCGGGAGCTCCCCACCCACCCACAGCACAGACTCGGCTCCTCCCAGCTGGCCCAGCTGAGGGGCGGGTCCCCGACAGGAAGGGGTGCCAGGCTGAGCAAGGGCTCTCGCGTGGCCTGTGCGGGGCCCGTCCTGCCTCTGGGGAGAGGGCCATGGCAGCCGGAGCCACAGAGCAGGTGACAGCCAGCAGCTGGGCTGAGCGTGGACCTGCGGAGCACAGCCCACTCGCAGCCTGAGGGAGAGACGCCTCGCTGTCCCCATGGAGCCCGGCTCTCAGGCACGGGTTCGGAACAGGAAGCCAGATCACTGGACGATGATTGTGCAGGATTTTCACTGCCACTCAGAGGGCCAGAGAAGAGGGTGCTGACTCCAGCACGGGCACAGGAGCACCCAGGGCCCTGGGCACAGGGAGGAGGCTGGATTAGCCAGGCTGCCTTAGGGAGCAAGTAAGAGAAAATCCTAATCCCAACAGCTTTCGCAATGAGCATCTGCGGGGAGCTCTGGGGCTGTCTGACTCAGCAGCTCTCACTGGCTTCAGGACACGGAGCTTTTCCTTTCTCTCTCCTGCCACCCTGAGCATCAGGATTCCCCTCCAGGTCCCAAGATGACTGCAACAGATCCGGTCATCACATCCCACAGGACAAAGGGTGGCCATGTCCTCTTTGTTTCTCTTTTAAGAGAAGATATGGCCGGGGATTTAGCTCAGTGGTTTCGCCACCTGCTGCGAAAGCGCAAGGACTCGAGTTCGATCCCCAATACCAAAAAAAAAAAGAAGATAAACATCCTCTTCAAGCCTCACTGGCTGGAACTGGGTCACATGAATGGCCTGGTGGCAGCCTATGGCTCACTAGCCAGGCTTGGCCCCAAACCTGGTTTTGTAAACAGATTTTTTGGAAGCTGGGTGCACCTGTCATCCCAGGGGGAACAGGACAGTCCCCAGCGAGGGGGCAGCGGGCAGGGAGGAAGACCGGTCTGAGGTCACACTGAGGCATCTGCACTGCACCCTGGGCCTCCAACTTTGGGGTGCACACACCTGTGCTTAGAGTGCCCTGCCCCCTGCCAAGGGAATGAGGTAGTAAATTCCCGAATCAGATCCTTTCCAGGACTGGCCAGGCCCACAGCGTTTGGCCCTGGGCTGGTCTTCACCTCTCTCCGCAGCCTCCCCAGAGTGTCAGGCCCGGCTGCCTGGCCTCTGCCCTCTCCTGGGTTCCAGAGTGTGAGGCCGCCTCAGGGCCTTTGCACTGCTGCACCCTGCTAGAAGGCCCTTCCAGCAAACATGCCAACGGTGGCTCCTTCTGCGCAGGTTTCTTTGTAAAGTCACACCTTGGGGCCAGCTCCTTACTACACGGCATGCAGCACCCGCACCCTCAGCCCCTCCATTCCAGCCCAAGCATTTGTGTTTCCTGTCCTCACCCAGAACAGTGCTGCTCATGGCAGATGCTCAGTGAGAGCTGGTAAAAGCCACTCCTACCTGGCTGCTGAGCTGAGCCCTGGAGGCCCTGGGCTGGTTACAAGGCCTGTGGCCCTCAACCTGCCAGGGTTTCCACCAGGGGCCACTCCTCCCACCGCAGGAAGGAGCCTCTTCATTGAGACACCTCTGTCCCCAAGCCACCAGGGGGCAGAACAGGAGCTGTGGACTAGCAGCCTGGTGCCACTTGTGCGGGCTCCTAATTCTGGGGGTCCTGGGGGGTCTTAAAGCTCCCCGCATATTCTGTTTAACCTTCTTCCTGGTTAGCAATGCACACACATGGCCCACCTGCTGGCATGGGATTCCCAGGCCGCTAGCGGGTGGTGGGAGTGGTCCTGGCCCGGCGCCTCCCTATGCCCTAGCACAGATGGCACGATGACAGGGCCACACGGGCTGGAGCTTCAAGGATGGCGCCCTCCTCTCGGGCTGTCACTGCTATCCTTCCCACTTGACAGATGCAAAACTGAGGCCCAGGGAGGACGCACGAGCAGAGGCGCCGCAGGCTCCCTGCCGTGGCTTTGGACACAGTGGCCAGGGAACCACCCTGCCACAGCCGCCTTGGGGCAGAGCTGTGCCGGGCTTCAGTGTGGCCTCTGTTGCCATGTCAGTGTGTGGCCGTGTGATGTCACACGTGGTCACGTCACTGTGTTGTGCCCCCAGCCTTGGGCCACGAAACAGAGCTGCTGTGAGTGGTGTGGCAGGCGTGGGGCTGACCAGGTCCCCAGCTCTCCCCAGGTGACCTGGAACGAGTCACCTCCAAACTAAGGCAGCACGGCTGATGTCGCTTTCCAGCCTAGGTGGAGAGGGGTGGGGAGGCCGCCCGGCTGCAGGAGTCAGGACCAACGTAGATCACAACTACTCAGGAAGCTGAGGCAGGAGGAACACAGTTCAAAGCCAGCCTGGGCAACTTAGATACTGTATCAAAAGAAAACTTTAAAGGGCTCAGTGGCAGAGCGCATGCCTAGCCTGTGCAAGGCCCTGGGTTGTGTACATGCATGGGTGCACACTCACACACACCCACGTACACATGTCACGCAGATAGCAAAAGGCCAGACTGGACTGTCCGGGCTGTGAAATAACTGCAGGTTGGCAGCAAGTGATGAAATCATGCCACGCTTTATCTGCCCAGTGCCATGGGTGCTGGGAAGTGGAGGGGGACCCCGGACTGAGGACTCCCCAGCTCTGGAGGTGTCCTGGAGGCCAGTGCGGCAGATGCAAAGGCCCAGGGGCAGGAAGGTGGCTGGAAGAGAGCAGGAGCCAGAGCTTGGGACAGAAAAGAACCCAGGCATCCAGCTGGTGCTCAATAAATTTGGCATTCAAGGGCACAAAGGCACTGAGGCTTCACAGCATGGGAGGCAGCACAGGTACCCCTCTTGGCCAGCCTGGCCTCGGCCATCTTCCTTCCCCAAAGCCATGCCCAGGCCCAGAACTGGGTCCTGATTGGTCCAACATGGCCACACCCCAGCCAGAGATTGGGCCAGTTGTGATCATGTGACATAATCCAGCCAACCACTGGTGAGCTCCTTCTCCAAGGAGAGGGCCCTAGCAGTGAGTGCCCTGCACTTGGCAGCTTCCAGTGAGGATGCGGGAGTTTGAGTGTCTGGATGAGGAATCTGAGGACTTCGTGGCGCCCCAACCCAGGGTGTGTCCTGTGGCCTCCAGCCAACATGAACTGCTCCAGCCATGACTCTTGACTTGGACCAGGCCCAAGCAGCTCCTTCTCTAGAAGCCTGCCTGGGTCACCCCTGCCCGCCCCATGACCTCTGCCTGTCCCTGCCGGTCACTCCCACAGTGCAGCCGCTGCCTGCGACTGCACCCCACTGTTTCTAATTTTGGGATCTCCCAGCTCCGCACCTACAACACACTCCATGAGGGCCCAGGTACTCCCATCTGCTCCTCTCTAGATTTCACAGGGAATCTGCTGCTGGGTGAGTGCAGGGCTCAGTCAGGTGCGTGTCCCTGTGAATGAGGCCATGGGGGCAAACATGCGCCCGGAGCTGCTGGAGATGGGTCCGGACATGGCGAGTCCTGCAGAGCCCGCCTGGAAGGGAGGAACAGTGCAGTGCTGCTCTCCCCCTCTCTGTCTCCGCCCAGCTGCCTGCACCCAGGGCCCCTCCCGGGCTCACCCTCACCCCAGATCTGCACTCCTGCTCCGAATGGCAAAGCCTACAGGGGTGGCATCAGGTATCCGACCCTTGCCAGACTTGTGACCTCGGTGGGTCACATCACTGTCGGGAGCCTCAGTTTCCCCATCTATAAGATGGGGCAGAGGCCACAAGTAACGTGACCAGGACAGGCACCTGGGGAAGGAGACCTGCACAGCCTGCCCCTCTGTGCCATCCACAGTGGCTCACAGTGGCTTGGGTGTGGCCCGGCTGGTCCCTGCCACTGCCTCAGGAGAGGGGGGGACACTTAACGGCTACAGGGATGGCCTGGCACAAAGCCCCCAGCACAGGGCACCCCGAGGGTGCTCAAGCGGGTTTTTCTCCCCCAATACTGAGGACAGAACCCAGGGCCTTCACCCTACCCTACGTCCTCAGCCCCTTTTTATTGTGAGACAGGGTCTTGCAAAGTTAAGTTGCCAAGGCCGGGCTTGAATTTGAGATCCTCCTGTCCCAGCCTCCCAGAGTGCTGGGATGACAGGCACAGGCCACCATGCCTGGCTCAACCTGCCTCTTCATCTCCGCCCCAGCTGCCAGGTGGCTCCCTCCTCCCCTGGTGCTGGAGGAAAAGCAAGAATGCAGCCCCAGCGTGTAGGGAGCAGCAGGCGGGCACAGGCCCGCTCCCACGCTTTGTCACACACCACTGTCACATTGACACTTCCCCGTGCCACCCTCTCTTCCTCCCTGCTGTCCTTTCTATTTGGGGAAGAACACATTTCCTATCCTCCAGATGTGCGGGCGCAGGGATGGCTCCTCTGCAACACACTGGTGTCTGCTCTGCATCTGAGGGAGGAGGGACAGGAATTCCTGTATTGTCCCTGCTGGAGAATGACAGATATAATAAAGGCTTGCAGAATGACTGCTATTGCCAGGCCGGTTCTGAGTGGTTTGTGTAAACTCACTCAGCAAATTGTTAGGGAAGCCCTGAGGAAAAGGCATTAGTTATTTATCTCCTTCCCATGTTACAGTCAGGTTACGGGCCACAGAGAGGGGAGGTGACCTCCAGTTGTGAGGGTTTATTCTAACTAGGATTTGCACTGAGCTGCACGGATGAAAAAACCCAAATAGCAGTGGTTCGCCCAAATAAGAGGTTTCCGTTTCTTTCTTAATGAGACATCTGGAGACAGCCTGTCCAAGGCTCAGAGGGCAGCCCCACTGTGATGTGGAAACTCGGGCTTTTTCTATCCATTTTTTTTCTCATAGTCATCGATGGACACAAAGTGGCTGCTCCACCTCCAGCACTGCATCTGTGTTCCAGGCAGAGAGAAGGGAAAGAGCACAGGCAAAGTGCTGACTTCTGCCTCCCTATCCCTACCTGTTGACACCCGCTAATGTCTTACTGGCCAGAGCTGTGTTGGGGGGCGGCCCCTGCTTGCAGAGGAAGCAAGAAAACAGAGTGTAGACCGGTGCCACTGTTCTGTTCTGAACAGAATTAGGTTTTATTAGTAAAGCCAGAGGGGAGCATGGATGTTGGACTCACAGCCAGCGGTGTAGACCACACAGCAAACCTACGGTTTCACAGGAGTTCTGCTGTAGACCAGAGGTTCCCATGCTCCGTGAAGTGGGTCCAAGTCCCCTGGCTGGGAAAACGGGGAGCTGGGCCCCAGGGTGTGCAGGTGGGGAAGGCAGGTGGGCCTCAGCAAGAAGTCGTGAATTAGCCAGGTGGTGGGGCTCACCTGTCATCCCAGCACTCTGGGAGGCTGAGGGAGGAGGATCCTAAGTTCGTGCCTATCCTGGGCAACATAGAGAGACCCTGTCTCAAAATACAAAATATAAAAGGGCTGGGGATGCTGAACATGGTGGTGCACACCTGTACTCAGGAGGCTGAGGCAAGAGGATTGCCATGAGTTCGAGGCAGCCAGGGCTCCATAATGAGTTCAAGGCCAGCCTGAACTATACAGTGAGACCCTGTCTCAAAAGGAGGGGGATGATGGGGCCGGGGATTTAGCTCAGAGGTTCTGTCACCTGCCTTGCAAGCGCAAGGACCTGAGTTTGATCCCCGGTACCAAAAAAAAAAAAAAATGGGGGGGGGGTTTGCTGCAGATGTGGGTCAATGTGAAGGCCTGGGGTCAGTCCCCAGTACTGCCGAAAAGAAAAGATGTGAATTGACTTGAAAAGCATAAGAACATGACAGTTCGTGGTCATCAGAACCCCACAGGATGCAGAGGGCTCTTTGGGGAGCACAAGGCCCCTCCACCTTCCCGTGTTAGCAACAGTCAGAGTGAAGGGGGCGCAGGCGAGGAGCAAGGGGAGACATCAGCCTCTCCTGCCCCTGCCAGCTGCCAGGCCCAGCAGAATGGGACGAAGCCTGGACGGAGAAGCCATGGCCCCCAGGGTCCAGGAGCAGCAGGGAGCACTCACTGCTCATTCATTCATCTGTCACAGGCACTGTGCCAAGGGCTGGGGCTGGAGGGGGCAGTCGTGACCCTTGGGGGGACACTGGGGCTGGAGGGGGCAGTGACACAGCACGGCCCACCTGGGTGTCACTCACAAGTCCCTGGAGTCCAGGTCTCATCAAACTGCAACTGCATGGGGAAGTCAAAAACCCGCAGCTAGGGCCCAGGAATCGGGGTTCTGTGCCAACACTCAAGGGGATCTGGCTGGGATTGGGACAAATGTACTCACAGCCCTGGGGCCCTGCCCCCCCCCAAAGAGTGTCTTCACCACCCGCCCTGCCCTGCTGGCTCCCGCCGCGTCACCCTCCCTGAGGTGTCTGTCCCTGAGCTGAGCGCTGTACCAGGGATAACAGAAGCCCAGCAGACCTGGCAATCACTTGGCTTCCTCCCCTGAATCCCAATGGCTCCTGAATTACCGCTCTTGACAAGATCAATAAAGCTGAGCTATAGCTCGATCAGGCCTTGGGTGCAGGGACAGGCAGCGGTGACCTAGCTCTCCCGGGGGGACAGGTGGGGACACTGACAGTGGGGACAGTTGGCCCGGACAAGCCAAAGCAGGAGACGCAGGAGAGCTCTGTGTTCTGACCCCCAAGTTCCCTTCCCCCAGCAGGGACTGAGTGGAGCTTCCCTGCCGGTGTCCTGTTCCCTCAGCTACTTTCGGTGACCGTGGCCTCTGAGTGACCCCATCTGTGCTTCCGGAGCGAAGGGGGCCCTGGGCTCCCAAGCCTCGCTTCCAGGACCAAAATTCAACTCTAGAGGTGGCGGCTGAGACGTAGCAAAAATGTCAGAACAGAAACTTGTGTTGGGGGAACACTCACAGGACGAGGAATGAATGGCATCCAGCGGGGACAGGGCGGCTCCAGTCCTTTCCCCAAGGTGTCCAGCCGGCGGGTGCACTGGGGCCTGAGTTCTACGCCGTCCTAGTCACCTTCCCGTCGCTGGGACACAACACCCGCCACCTCTAACTTACAGGAGAGGTTATTCAGGCTCCCGCTTCAGCCCACAGTCCATGGCAGAGAAGCGAGGCGGAGGGGCCTGGCAGAGGAGCGCAGCTCACCGCGAGGGGAACAGGAAGTCGAGAGGGGGGAGCCTGGGAGACCCCCTCCCAGGCCCCGCCCCGGTGACCACCTCCTCCGGCCAGGCCCCGCCTCCTAGACCGTCAGCTCTGAGCCTTCGCAGCCCAGTCAGCTTCTGAAGGTCCCGCTGCTGAGCTCTAGGCTCTTGGGGGACATGTACGTAGGTACAGACCATGACACACCAGCCGAGTGTGCTGTTTAGGGCCCCTGGTGTCGGAGCCCCAGAACCCAGCCGGCCAGCCGAGGCGGCTCCCATGGCCGGTCCCTTGGCCAGGGTCCGAGTCGCGCTCCCCAGGCTTCCGGAGCCGGCTGCCCCTTCCTTTCCTCTCCCGCCCTTACCAGCCTCCTGGGCACATTCCCTCCTGCCTTTGCTCTCCACTTCTCCAAGGCTGCAGTGACACCTGTCCTCTGCAGCCGTACACCACCTTCCTCTCCCCTGCTTCCAGGGATGGCCCCATGACCTGGGCAGGCCAATCAGGGCGACTCATCGCCCTGGACACTTGTGATTGGCTCCGAGGTGGAACACGTGACTCAGACTGAGCCAATTACTGTCAGGCTCAGGGTTTTGGCTGAAACATTCTATAAACAACTGGATCAAGGCGTGCGTGAAGCTGGTCTCTGGGGAATATTCAGTTTCATGAGTCAGCAAATGTATTGGCCACTTTTCCTGTGGCTGGACAAAATGCCTGACACACACAGTTTAAAGAACAAAATGGTTTATTTGGCTCGCAGTTTTAGAGGTTTCTGTCTTCCATTGGCCACCTCGTGTCCCCCTCCTCCTCCCTCTGGCACTGGCTTGACCCAGCCCATCTGTCCCAACTTCTCTGCAATACCCAGGGAGCCTTCAGCCCGTGGCTGTGGGTGTCTGGCCTGTCCACGGCTGTCTTCCAGCCTAGGGACATTCCATGCACAGGGACTACTCTGTATGTGTCCACCACCTGCAGGGGACACGTTGGTCCCTGGGACTGGTGCTGCTGCGGACATCTGTGTGTGCCTCCTCGGGTGGGCCTGGGGGTAGGGTCACTGGGGCATGTGGCGACTGGACGTTTCTTCTCCCAAGGAATGCTGGGACTGTCTCCACAGTGGCTGCCACAACTTCCCTCTCACCCTGTGCCTGTTCTGCAGGGTCCTCCTTGACCGGCAAGCTGTGCATACATTATTGCTCAATAAATGCACACTTGCCAGGCGACGTGGCATGCGCCTATGATTCCGGCACTCAGGAGGCTGAGGCAGAAGGATCACAAGTTCAAGGTCAGGCAGAAGTACATAGTGAGTTCAAGACCAGCCTAGGCTACATGGCGAGACTCTGTCTCAATAAAACGTAAAATGAACAAACAAATAAATAAATAAATGCACACCCCAGGCGGGGCTGTCTGAAGAGGGACAATGATCCAGGCTCTCCCAGTCTCCCAGCCCAGAGCAGCCCCAGGAAGGAGCACTATTAATACGTTCAACCTTAATCAAATCTGGGTAATTTCACTAGAAACCTTTCCATAATTTCATCAGTGTTAAAGGATTACAATAGCAACAAATTAAACCAACAGACATGAATTCAGTTGCTCAAGAGGAAAATGTAGCTTGATTCAGAAACGGATGTTACAGTTTATTAACCAATCTAAATTAATTTGATTTTGAGCTGCTGTTAAATATACATTAGGATGTATCTCTCGCTAGCGTATCTGCCTGCCAGGGGAACAGTGAGGAGAGAAGATGGGACAGCAAGGCTGATGGGGACTAGGTGCCTGCCCAGGTAAAGGTTCATTCCCAGGTCCTGGGCTGGGTGTTCGAGACTGGAGATGCAGGCATGAGACCAGCAGGGTCTGTAATCACAAACTCCATCCAAGCGGGCTTAAGCCCATAGCTTATGATCTGGTATCTGAGCAGGTCAGTGTACAGCTTCAGGAACAGCTGGATCCAGGTGCTCCAGGCCAGCAGGAAAGGCCTCTTTCTCTGCTCCTCAGTCTGCCTTCTTCGGTGTGGGCTCCACTCTGGGCAGGGGCTTCCTGCTGGAGGCCGGATGACCACCAGAGCCACCTGCTTTCCTCTTGCTGGCTTGGCTGCCTCCTTGGAAGACCTCTCTCCTCCCGGCACTGGTCCCGGGTGAGCCCGGCCTAAGCTCTCAGGGCTGGACTCAGCTCAGGCACCGCCCTGCTGGGCCCCTTCAGGCCCTGACCGCCCTTGTGCTGGAGAAGAGGAGCACAGGCTCCCTGGGCTGGGGCCACACATACACAACAGTAGCCGGTGCCCACCAGAGACCACACCCAGGGGGACCAGGGGCTGAGTCCCAGCCCCAAAGCTGCTTCTGTCCCCACCCTGCAGCCCCGGCATACATGTCCTTGTGTGGCAGTCAGTTTCCTGGCTGAGTTTGCCACACATGGAGGTAACACTGGCCCTGCACCCACCAGAGCTGACGGTGCTTCCAGGACGAGCTGCAGGGCAGCTGAGTTGAGCAAGGTCGGGGATCAGCCCGATTGGCTCTTTGCCCAGTGCACTTGTGCAGTACACAACATATACACCATGCATGGCAGGACTGCAGCAAGAGGCAGGCCAGGAAGACCCCACCTCACTGCAGGGCTGTGCCTCCCGCCTGTGCAATTCCGGGACACTGCCCCCACCTCCACCCCTTCTGGTAGGCCGGGCTTTCCCCGGTGCAGTCCCCACCTGCCCTATGCCAACCCGTTGTCTCACCTACTTGCTGTGTGCCCTTGGCCCAGCCTGGAACCAAGAGGAGAGACAGAGGCTGTCCGCATCAGGGGCTTCTGGTGCTGCAGCTCAGCCGGCACGTGGCGCGCTGCAGAGGGTCTCACTAAGTTGCTAAATTGCCTGGGCTGGGCTCCAACCTGCCATCCTCCTGCCTCAGCCTCCCAGAGATAAGAGGGAAATGTTGGCATGAGATGCACCGGAGAAAACAGCGTGTGACCATCGTGTCCTTGCAGGCAGAGATGGAGGGGCCTGCAAGCCAAGGGACACAAGGACTGTGGCTGCCCCGATGCCCAGAGAGCCTGGAAATGGGGAGTCACGCCTGCAGGGGTCGCAGGGCCGCGGGAGAAGGTAACTCCTGCTGCTGGAAGCCACCTCGCCTGCAGGAATGTGTCCCAGCAGCTCGAAGACACAAGTCCACCAGGCAGGGACCATGGTTTCCTCGTTTACAAAGTAGCGCGCCCTTTGTCTTCTCTCTGCCGCGGTTCTGATGAACATCAGCGGGGCTGGCACCAGCTAACGCGGCCCGGTCACAGCGGGGCTGTGCCACTGTCCACTCGCGAGAGCGCTCTGGTTGGCACGGGTGCCAGGGTCCTCGCGCTGCGGGCTGGCCCATGTGAACTGGCCTCCAGACGGGTTCGAGCCCATGCTCAGCCTGGGCGCCTAGAGAGAAAGCAAACTCATCCTCACAGCCCCACCCACTGCGGCTCATGTGGACCACTGCACTCTGCCCCGGGACTGTCAATCATCTGGCTCCCACCAATGGGGGCCCATGGGAGGCCTCGATGGCTGGCAGGTGGGGCAGCCAGGGAGGGTCCTGCTCTCCCTGCAGCACCCCCCCCAGCTCACCTTCCTGAGCCCCACTCCCCGTGCACCATGTGATAGGTTGGGATTTCAACCGGTGAATTTAAGGGTCAAACATGTACCCATAACAGGCATCGAAGATCCACAACTGCAGGTGGCAATGCCGGCCTTCTTGGCCCTGAGAGCTCTACCCTGGCCACAGGGCCTTTGCACACCTGCTCTGGGTCCTCAGGCAGAAGCCCCATTCTCCCTCCCCCCCAGCAGCTGGGGCTCCAGACACAACACAGGAATTAGGTGAGTGGCGGTTGGGAGGGGTCACCGGCTGTCTTGCTCCGCAGAGATGCAGCTGTCAGGGTGACACCAGGCTGGAAGATTGTACAGCCCCGTGAACGTCTCCACGCCCAGACGGGCGCACTCGGACCTGGGTGCAGCACGTGTGAACGGGCGAGGTCCGGGTGCAGAGACTGGGCTGAGGGACAGACGGTGACATTACCTCCTGTCCCTGCCTCTGCACCCCCAGGTTCCGGCTGACCAGGACCCCGGGGCCACGACAGGGGCGAGGAGGAGGTCACCGCCTGTGTCTGGAGGAGGGGAGAGGAGGGGAGGCCCTGTGCCAAGATGGCAGCTGCCCTCCTGTTCTCGACACAGCACTTGGGACGGAACCCAGGGCCTTTGCACTGGGCTGTGCCTCAGACCTTCACTTATTTTGAGATGTTCTCACTAAGTTGGCCAGGCTGAGCTTGAACTTGCAATCCTCCTGCCTCAGCCTCCCCGAGTACCAGGGTGACTGGCGTCAGCCACTGCACCCAGCAGCACGTCTCCACTGCACCCCACTGCATGCTGTGGAACAACAGAGTGAGGGGGCTTTGAGGGACAAGGATGGCCCGCTGGCGTCATGGGGCCTCTTGTGACTGAGGTCGCAGCAGATGCAAAGGCCCTGGGGTAAGAGGCGAAGGAGGCCAGGGCGCCAAAGAGGCCAGACCAGGAGGCTGGTGAGAGGTGCAAGTCCCAAGCCTGTTACCATGGCCACCGGCTCCACCCACCCACAGCCACCGCAGACTTCTGGCGCCCAGGGTGCTGACAGCAACGAGACCTGGAACAGAGTCCCTGTTCCTCCCCAGATAGAAAAGATAACGGCAGGGCGGGGATTTAGCTCAGTGGTTTCGCCGCCTGCCTTGCAAGCACAAGGACCCAAGTTCAATCCCCAGTACCAAAAAAAAAAAACAAAAACAGAAAAAATAACAGCAAAATCAGAAGTCCCGGCATCTGCTTGGCGTCACCAGACCCCCACACACTGCCACCACGTCCCGAGACCCACAGTGGCTCTTGGAGGACAGAAAGGCAGGGGCAGATGGCGGGCGCTTCCATGTCCACCCCTCATGGAGAGCACCCCCGGCCCGGGCTCCCTCCGCCCCTGTCCAGGTGCGGCTCCCCCGGAGCCCAGGGCCTCAGGAGACAGCCAGGCCCCCTGCTATTTCCTGTCCTGTCCCAGGCTGCACCAGGCCCACTGTGACCCTCACCCCGGGAGTGGCTGTGCTCCAGGTGCTGTGGCCATGAGCAAGGTGGACCAGGCCCCTGCCCGCTGGAGCTGGCACCCAAAGGGACAGGCGATGTGGACGTGTCTGGCACATGCAGATGAGCGCCAGGGCCAGGACAGAAACAAAGCCGGGCAGGCGGGGCACGAGTGCCTGAGGGAGAGTTGGGAATGGCGTGGAGCAGCCTTGCTAAGCAGTCATACGGCTGAGAGAGGCTGGAGGGCACCCTGATCCCAGCACTCGGGAGGCTGAGGCAGGAGGATCACTGGGCGTGTAAGGCCAGCCCGGGCTACACAGCCAGATCCTGTCTCAAACAACGACAAATAAAACAGAGGCGGCAGCGGCGGTAACGGCAGTGGGAGTGCTGCTGTGCCTGGGGACTTGGGCGTGGAGCAGGAGACAGAAGAGGAGCCTGGAACGACCCAGCCTCAGCCCAGAACAGAAGACAAATTCCCCTCACAGGGCAGAGCCATCAGCAGGGCAGGACTGTGAGTACCCGGCCCCCGTGGGCCCCATCCACCTGCTGGCTCCTCCGCTGGGGCCAGATCAGGCTCACCACAGGTGACACTGTCGTGGCTGGAAGGGCAGTGGGTGCTGAGGGCAGAGTACTCCTGGGAAGCCCCGGGGCTCTGTTGTCTCAGCCCTCACAGGGCCCAGTGACTCCTCCTCATGCACATGTGCATGGCTGGGAAACGCAGTCCCTGGCAGGTCCCGGGCTCCCTGTCCTTCCTCACCTCACACTCTGCCCTCCGCACACTCCAGGGTATAAGGCCACACTGTCCCCTCGCCACCCACGTGGTCTGGCTGACGTATGTCGGCTTCCCATCCCTCTGGTCCACACGTGTCTGCAATAATCAAGGCACCGGGCTCGGAGCCGCTCCTGTACACGCAAAGCTGACTTAATCTTCACCAAACACCTAAGAGGTGGGGAAACCAAGGCACGGCTGGCATTGGCAGACCCAGGATCTGGACCCAGACAGCTGCCCACAGGGCTGGGCGCCAAAGCCCTGGGGTGCCTGAATCCCAGTGCCAACACACAAGGCATGCACGTGTGATGATGCCCCTTCGTGCCTCAGTTTCTCCTTTGTGACAGGGCAGATCTGAGCCCCTCCTCTAACAGCCACTCTGTCAAGGGCTTCACGTAAGACTCGGGGTCCCAGGCACGCTGGAAGCCACTGGCTCGGATGCACTGCCCCAAAGCGGCCCGGGGCCGGGTGCCATCAGAAACGTCAAAACCCGAACCGAGCGCGGTCGGCGGAAGGATCTGGGGTGAACTGAGCGCGGTGCTGAGACCCCTCAGCGAAAAAAATGTCCGCCTGAGGAGACCCACAAGTTCTGTGGGGGGACCGCAGCCCGCCCGGAGGAAGGCAGCCGCCGAGCCCGCCCGCGTGTGGCCCGAGGGAACTTTCGCCGGAGGCTGGACCTGCGAGAAAGGGCCGAAAGTGACCCCCCAGCCACAGCGCATGGCCGCGACAAGGGCCGACTAGGAGCTGAGCGACCTGCTGGGCTTCAGTGCGGGGTTTCCCCTACCTGTTAATAGTGGGAAAACCAGGCAACGACACTGGGAAGCAGTCAGTTCAGGGGATCAGAACTCAGAAGGTGATGAAACACTTTCCACCTTTCTTTATGAAGCCAGAATTAACCTGATTATGTAAACCAGACAATCAGTGAACAATAAAGGAAGGACAAAGGAAAAGAAAAACTATGGACCAGTTTACCTCATGAACATATTGCAGAAATCCTCAAAAAAAAAAAAGCAAATTAAATTCCACTGTTCATAAAAGGAAAATCATAATCAAAACGAACTACAGCTAACATCATACTTGATGGTAAAGGAATGAAAGTTTTCTTCCATGAACAACAACAAAGCAAGAATGTCTACTCTTAACCTCTCTCCAGTTCAGTGTTTTACTAGAAAATCCTGGTCAGCATTAATATGGCAACAAAGGAAATAAAAGAGGAGGAGATTGGGAAAGAAGAAATAAAACTGTTTCCATTGACTGACAACATGATTGTCCCAAAGAATCTTCAAAAACCTAGAGTTTAGCAAGGTCACAGGATATAAGATACATACACACACCCATCCCCATGCCAGTCTTAATTCTCTATACATTTGGCCCTCCATTTCTTCTGGTTCATTGTCTGCAGATTCAACCAACCATGCATTAAAAGTATGTGAAAGAAATTGTGGCTGAACTAAGCATGTGTCTGAACTAAGCCCTTTGGGGTCATGTTCCCTAGGGAATAAAATATAACCATTATTTATATATCATTTATATTGTCTTAGGTATTATAACTAATATGGAGATGATGTAAAATATACAAGAGGATGTGTTTAGGTTGTATACAAATACTGTGCCATTGGGACAGGAACTTGAGTATCTGTGGATTTTGGTATTTGTGGAGTTTCCTGGAACCAATCTCTTGTGGACACTGAAAAACCACTGTATAGCAATGTACAATAGGAACATTCATGGAATAATAAGTACTATTTACAGTAGTTCCAAAGGAACAGATACTTAGGTATAAATATAACATACATGTCCACTTGATCTGTATGCTGAAATCTAAATAGTACTGAAGGAAATCAAAACAGAACTAAATGTAGAAGTATACTATGTTCATATAAAAACTGTCAGTCCTTCCCAATTTGATTTATAGATTTAATACAGTTCCAATAAAAACTCTAGCAGTATATGGGCACAGGGAATCTGACATCAAAATTTAGATTGGAATGTAAAGAAATTAGAATATTTAAAACTTTTGAAAAGAAGAATAAAAAAGGATTATACTTTGTGAAAAAAAGAAAAAAGTCAAAACCCGTGCTGGCTGGGTGCCCACGAGAGGGACACAGGCCACAAACACCAGGCTGAGGGCTGCTGTTGGGCCTCAGGGCTGGCCCCGGGCACCTGGGAGGGCAGCACCATGCCCTCAGGCGCCCCTGAGCTGGGGTGCAGGGCCCAGGGTGGGCTCTGAGGAGAGGAAAGCAGGCACAGGGACTGCGGCTTAGCAGTGGCTCTGGACACCAAATGGTGACAGGTCAGGGGCAGTAGGAGGACAATGTCCTCACAGCAAAGTGAGGGGACCACAGCACTCCCTTTCCTTCGTCCATTCCTCTTCAGCATTTCAGAAAACAGGGATTTTATCTTGCCCGGCCTGTTATGAAAAGGAGAAGAAAGGCATATTTATCACTCAGGGCTCTTGGCTGCGATGGTAATAATCCCAATTCAAAGTGGCTGAAACAACAAAGGGTATTTACTAACTCATGTCACTGAAAAGCCCAGGAGGGGCACAAGCTTCAGGCACAGTCTGATCCAGGAACTCAACATGGCACCATCAGGACTTAGTCTCTTCATTTCTCCTGGGTTGGTGTTGTTCTCAGGAAGATAGGCTGGCAACCCAGACCCACATCCCATCCACTTGCCAGCACCAGCAAAAAGAGGTTCTGTTCTTCAGTGGTTCCCAAACTTCAGGGAGCCCTGCCTGGATCCTGTGACCACCCCTGAACCCATGACTGCTCAGGGAGTGCCATAATCTGATTGGCCAGCCTGGGTCATGTGCTCCTGGGAGTAGGTGGGAGAGGCCAGTCTCACCTGACCAGCAGCTGCTCAGAGGGGTGTGATCTAGTTGGCCAGTCTGGGTCATGTGCTCCTGGGAGTGGGTGGGAGGGGCCAGCCCCACCTGACCACAGATACTCAGTGGAATGAGAGGAACCTTTGGCAACAACACACCAGGGAGAACAGACATGGCACCCTCAGGACCCACAGCTTTGCGGGACAGACACACTCCTACAGCTCAGGTTCCTTTCCACATCTCCCTGCCGCCCGATTTACAGTTGAGCACAGAGCCCCTGGAGAAAAAGCCGGTCCCTCAGTCACACTCGGGTCTGAGGACCTGCTGCCCTGAGCTAGGGAGCTGCACACAGCGGGGCAGGGTGCAGTGACTCCCCCACGGGACTGTGCATAGTGGGGCCGCAGATGCTGGGGAAACAGCACATTCCCAGCACGCAGCAGGTGCTTCACAGGTGTTTGATGACTGAATGATGCATCTCCGGGGAGCTGGCTGCTCGGCTGCAGAAACTTTCAGGTCATTCACAGGAGCTCCATGGGAGAGGGGAGGGCGGGCTCAAACGAATGAATAATGAATGAATGAATGAAACCCTTCCTAGAGCCAAGCTCACTTCACTGAGCTACATCCTGCTTCCTTTCTTTAAATTTTGAGACAGGGTTGCTGAGTTGCCCAGGCTGGGCTTGAACTTGCGAGCCTCCTGCCTCGGCCTCCCAGAGAGGCCTCCCAGCATGCAGGGACTACAGGCGCGCATCACCACACCTGGCTGGCCCAAGGCCCTTGCCAGCGCATCACAGCTGCTTGGAGAGCAGAACCAGTGGGGGAGGGACCAGGCTGGCGGCGGCGGGGAGGAAGGAAGCCAGGTCGGCCAGGGCCGGCTGTGCCAGGGACGCCGTGGCCCAGGCCCCTCCTGGCCTGCCCTTGCTGCTGCACCGCAGACCTGCACTGTGAGCAGGCAGCTGGGTTCACGTGTCCCTCCCGTGGGGGTGGCAGCAGCGGGAAATACTGTCTGTTTTCTATTTGTCACGGCTGCTGGAGCTGCCCCCGCCGGCCCTCCATGCTCTGTGCAGCACTGCCTGCCCGCCGGGACACTCCTTGGGCTGGCGGAGCAGGATTAGCGCCACTGCCCTGGCTGGCTGAGCCGGGGGACAGTGGTGCAGGAGCCCACAGCCGCTGCCAGCCCCTGGTGGGGTCAGGGCCACTCGGCCGTGGGAGGATCCCACACCCTGGCTCCTGCTTCCCTGGATGCGTGCCCCCGGGTCCATCCCTCAACCCCTGCCTCAGTTTCCTTGTCTCTGAGATGAAGGGACAGTGACATAGGAGAGGCCACTGGAGCCGAACCCTTGATGTGCTCCTCATGGTGCGTGGCTGTCACCAGCTGTCCTCCCGGGGCTGGGACCTCCTGGCTGGGGCTCAGGGCAGGGCGGGGTCCCCGTCCCAGACAGCTGGAGGCCGAGGGGACCCCGGCCCTGCCCTGAGCCGTGGAAGCCTCCTGGTGTCGGGGGCTGGGCACAGCCGCTGCGGCAGTAGAAGGGAGGAGCGGGATGCACAGGAAGGTCCCTGTGGAAATAAATGGCTTCTGCCTTCTTTCCCCTCTGTTGTCCCAGAGCCGCTTCCAAAGCCTCCTCACGCAGGACAGGGAAGATCAGCTCGGTCTCAGTGCCACGGCCCCTGCACACCGCTGGGTGGGACCGGACCACAGGTCTCGGGGTCCCCAGTCGCTGGCTTCCCGGTCAGGACCACACGGCCCCTTCTAGGGTGACAGTCCCAAGCGGACAGGGTCCCCGCCTGCGCTGGGCCCCTTTGCTTAGGGCGTCCCAGCCCGACCTCGCTCCTCCCCACGCCGGAGCCAGGCCCGGGTCTCTGCTGAGAGGATGCTGGCGCCAGGGGCTGTGCTGCGGGAGGCCCTGCCTGTCCCTGTCCCTTGGAGTGACACGTGGTTTGTCCCGATGTGGAGCCACCTGTCGGCAAGGCCATGTCCAGGGGTGACGCAACCCAGGTCCCTGGCCAGCACACGAACCAGGGACAGACGCAGGGGGCCACCTTGGGGAGGTTTGACCATGCCCCCATATCCAAGACTGAAGGAAAGGGCCACGGGCAAATGCCAGCTGATGGCCCGTGAGTGACCCTCACTGAGGGGCCCGGGGGGGGGCAGAGCAGGTCAGCATCCGGCCCAGGGCCCTGGGCCCCACAGGGCTGCTCTGTGCGGTGAACAAGACCACTTCTGGCTTCTCTGCCAGCGTCAGGGACAGGACTGCTTGCCTACCCGGCCCTGTCAGGAGCCTGGCACAGCCACGTGACCTGCTTGGGCCAATGAGGTATGAGCAGAAGTGCTGTCATCCCAGCATCTGGGAGGCTGAGGCAGGAGGATCACAAGTTCCAGCACAGCCTGAGCAACCTAGAGAGACCCTTTCTCAAAATAAAACACTAACGAAGCACTGGGGCCTAGCTCAGTGGCAGACACCGGCCTAGCAAGCTTGAGACCTTCGTTCTGCCCCACACACTGCAAAAACCAAAACAAAACAAAGGTTCATGGTCTGCCCACCCCGGCGATGTCCCATGTGACAGACGCTTTGTCCACTGGGGTCCTGGGGAGGGACAGGAACAGAGCCAGCATAGACCCGGTAGGCGTCGGACAGGCAGCAGTGACATCGCCTGGGACCCCTGTCTCCCACTTCCGGGCTTGGGTCTCCTTGCTGCTGACCCCACCATGCACAGCCTTTTTGAGGCCTCTTGGCTTCTAAGTGACCAGGGCTGCCCGCGTGGTCCCGGGCCTGGTCACCCCGTGCTGTTTTATCAGAAGCCACCAGCAAGATAAATGGCCCTGCCGTGACTCACTGCTCCGCCGCAGAGCCCTGAGCAGCCCAGAGCCGGGAATAAATCACACACGGGAGGCGGGGCAGACACCCCCAGGACACCGGGGCTGCCCAGGCCTTCACCCCACCCTGCACTGTGCCTTTATGTCCAGCACCTCTTCAGAAGAGCCGCCTCTTGCACTGCCAGCCCTTCCGGCCGGGTGGGGACAACCTTCCCCAGCCAGCCCCTGGACTCTGCATTCATACGGCTGGAGAGGCTCCTGTCTAGATGCAGGTGGCGCAAAGAAAGACCCTTAACAGTGGCTGTCTCTGTCTTCCGGGGCAATCGCAGGGACTTAGTAGGGGCTCAGTAAAACGTGTCGAAAGAACGAATCTGCAGGCTGGAGCCAGCACGGCTGGATTCTTGTCTTGATTCTCTCCCTTAAGGTGTTCTCTTCACTGCCCAGGGTCTCAGTTTTCTTGCCAACAGAATGGGGTTGTTGATAGTGCTCACCAATACCTGGTTGCATCAGTCAGCTATTGCCACCATGTGCTGTGTAACAAATGACCCCCACATTCTGTGATTCAGAACAAGAATCTTTCATGATCACATCCAGCTCTGCCTGTGGTCCAGGCCACGCTGGGTGGTTGGCTGTGCCCCACCCTCTCCTCATCCTTGAGGGAGCCCAGGGAAGCTGCAGCGCATTTGTCCCACACCCCACAGGCACTACTGGGTCTCCTGGGGACCGGGCCCAGGCCCTGCCCAGTGTCAATCACAGGAATCCCAGATGTTTGGGAGGCTGAGGCAGAAGGATCACAGAGATGGTGGCAGGGTGGGGGGTTGGTGGCTCCAGTCAGGGTGCAGATTCCGGTTCTCCCAGAGCAAACTTCACACCTGCGTCCACTCTGAACACCGCCACCATCACCATCAGAACTGCTGTCTCCACAGAGCACTTTGTGGACGCTGCGGTGGAAGGAATGTGGTGGAGATCCCGAGGGCTGTGTGACTCCCTGTGTCCCTCACATCCTCCCCGATGGCCCACAAGTCCCTGCACCCAGCTGGCTGTCTGGGACAGGTCACCCCGCCCCTTTGCCTCAGCCCTCCCTCGGGTGAGCCAGGCCACCTGCTGCAGGGGGGACATGGGAGTGGGCCCAGGAGGCAGAAGAACCACCAGCCCCTCCTGGCCTCTACCACTGGCCAAGAAAATATGACTGCCTCAGTCACTGGGGTTTGGGGTCGCTTGTCACACAGCACTGTCCCATAGCAGGTGACTGATACACACTCCTACACAGCCCTGCGACTGTGCCCTTGAGCTCTCAACTGTCCCAGGGCACACACAGGAAGTGAGGCTCTGCGTCCCAGAGCAGCAGGGGCCCAGGCTCCCAGGACCCTCAGGTGGGGAAGGGCAACCCGGGTGGGATCCGGAGGGAGGCGGGGGACACATGGCCTGCAGGCGAGGTGGACATTGTCAGTGTGGCAGCTAGATGTCAGGGCCTGGCTGTGGCTGACTGGGAGCCGCACCCAGGTGTCCCCGGCTCAGAAGCTGAGTTTGTTCCAGGTGACATCACTGCCACTAGCCCGGCTCCTGGGAGCACACGGTGGCAGGAGGGGGACGCTCCGTGGCTCTGTCCCACCAACCCACGGGGCTGCCAGCTGCAGCCAGCACCCGCCTGATGGGAGCGGGGCCTTTGCTGGCCAGCAGCCAAGCTGCCGGGTGCAGGGGGCTCCACAGGCCCACCTGGCCCGGCCGGGCGCCCCTCCACCACTGGGAGAGCGGGGCAAGGACGTCACAGTGTCGCTGCCTGCGACTGATGTCCCCGCTGCGCAAACAAACGTCTCAGCTTCCTGCCAACACTTATTTTTGATGAATGCTGTGACTTTGGCTTGACATTTTGGAGGCAGCAGGAGGCCGAGCACGGGGACAGTGTTCTATTCTGCTGACATTATCTCTTCATTAGAATCGCGCCTCTGCGGAGAGGGGCCGTGAAGAGCCCGAGTGGCGCCCCGCGTCGTGTCCTGTCAGGACGCGCGGAGCAGTTTCATCTGGCGCCTGCAAATGAGGGGAGGCGGATGGGGTCTGGGGCGCCCTGCCTGCCTGATGAGGACACCATGCTTGGGGGCAAAGCGGTGGCTGCCACCCGCTGGCCCCACCCCAGGCCTGCTTCCCCTCCCTCAGGAAGCTCATTCCCGTGGGCTCGGAGGACACAGCGGCCCCTGTGGGGAGAGAGGAGGCCTCGGGGGTTCCCGGGAGCAGGATCCGGGGCCGGGCGCTCGGGGCTGGAGGAAGCCTTTCGTCCTGGGAGCAGGATGGCAACGTTGGTGCAGTTGGTGATGTGGGGTCAGGGATGGGGCAGCGGCCACCACCAGCCACTTCCCACACTATAGTGCACTTGGGGGATCCCAGAAATACAGCACCGCGTGTTCCAGTTCTGAGGATTGGAACCCCTGTAGTGGGGTACAGACAGGGCCACACCCGAGGGCCTGGGGACCCTGCTTCCTCCCGGGCAGCGGCCCCTCTGCCACCTCCAGGTGCCTCCAGACCTCTGCGACCCTCTCACTGGCCACGTCCCAGGGAGGGCCAGGCATCTCGGAGCCGGGACTCAGCCACCACAGCCCTCACCTTCCCCACCCGTCTCCACCCTGTCAGCATGGAGCGGGACCCGGACAGCCAGGGCTCCACACTGGGCTACGGATCCTCGGAATGTGCCGTGCTGGGTGTGATGGTGCTGGCCTGTGACCCCAGCACTCTGGGAGGCCGAGGAAGGGGGGTCCCAAGTTTGACCTCAGCTTGGGGAATTTAATGACTTAGCAAGACCCCATCTCAAAATTTTAAAAGGGCTAGGGATGTAGCTCAGCGTGAAGGCCCTGGGTTCAATCCCCAGTATCATAAAAAAGGAGGAGAAGGAGGAGAAGAATCTGCTAGTGCTTTGTGGCTTGTGACAGGCCAAGTGCACTGTGCCTGCTCCATGTGTGGCTCACCAACTCTGTGCAGTGGTCCCGGGAGGTGCAGTGTATCAGTCAGCCGCCAGGGCTGTGCTGCATAACAAACAGTCCCCCAGGTTCCAGCAGCTTGAGATAAGCCAAGCTTCTCTCTGGCTCTGAGGCTGAGGCCCAGAGAGGTTAAGAGACCTGCTCAAGGTCACACAGTTATAAATCCAACATTTGGGCTTCAAACCCAGTTCTACCTGAATACTAGCTGTAGCATCAGCTGTAGCATTTACAAACCTCCACCAGGGCTGTTTACCCTGCCAGGGGATGAGACAGACACACTCAGCAACCCGGGCTGCTGGAGGACAGCTCAGGGGTCACACAGCTCGCACGCTGCCCCGGACATGTTCCACTTGGAATTCAGAGCCAATAATTAAAACTCAGATCTTGTTTTCTTACAATTATCTTCTCCCATATATCTGTCTTTAAAAAGGAAGACCGGGAGACAGCAGTCTGCAGCTCCACCACGCTGCTGTGGTGCCGAGGCGGCACCAGGTCCAGGCGGCTGACCCAGGAACCACCCCATCCTCAGCGATGCCCGCCCAGCCCTGCTGTCACCTAGGTGTGCCTTCCTGGCAGTCTGATGGGTAATGGTGTCCACAGGGTCCCCTTGAAAGTGGTGAGGAGGGCGTGGTGGTGCGTGCCTGAGGCTGAGGCAGGAGGATCACCTCGAGTTTCAGGCCAGCCTGGGATACACAGTGAGACCCTGTCTCAAATTTTAAAAAGGTCCGAGCAATGAAAAGGTACCACTTTGGGAGGCAAAACATCAGTGCCCCACACAGCCCACCTCTCTCTGGCCCCGCTTCCAGCCCCAGCGTGCCTTCTCTGCCCCATGCCTGCACAGGAAAACAAGCCCGTCTGCACCACCTGCTGGGCTCCGCAAGCACCTGAACCTGCATCTGTTAAGCCGCGTGGGTCCGTCATGCAAAGGGACGAAGTGGGGACACAAGCATGCGCGGTTTAGAGAGAAGCCCTGGACCGGGTGGGGCGCAGCGGCACCTGCTGGCAGCGCCTGGTATTGCAGCGCAGTTCCTTGGGACCTGGTGAACCCGTGGTGAACGAGGTCGCAGTTGGTTCCGAGAGGACTTTGGGTCATATCTGAAATCACCAACTCCCCCCAGGCCAACGTGCATCAAGTGACCTTTACGATCCTCTTGAGGACATGGACACACAGGACGCAGGCCCCCTTCTGGACCAGGGGTCAGCGTGCTACACAGGGGACGCGTGAAGCCCACGGTGACATCACGGGGAAGCCACGTCCTGAGATGTCACTTCCGAGTGTCCTCGACTGCTCTGTGGTCTGGGGACGCTCCTGGCTCGTGACCCCTGGCTCCACACGGCTGTCGCCCCAGGTTCACCTGGTTCTTTCTCTCCCCCAAGAGTCCCGGGTGCTGCCCCCGGCCTCTGCCCACCCCGAGGCTCTGTTTTCAGCTGTATTTATTTTCACTGGGCCTCTCGCGCCCACCGAGACCTCTCTGGAATGAGCCCATGTCCCCCGCTGGGCCCTTCTGGAGCGGCTGGCGCAGCCTGGCAGATGGAGTCAGCGGCAGGTCCGGGAGCAGCCTGCACCCCCGTGGCCTGTGACAGCTGGGAGTCCTCACGCAGGGCCACCCGGGTCCTCGAAGCTGGGGTCCTGAACACCAGCCAGGGTGGCAGAGAGAAACCAGGGTGCTGGTGTTGCGTGGCACCAGGCAACAAGGAGACGTGGCGGGTGGCCACTGACCACGCTCAGCCTCACCTCCACTGCTGGGGTTCGGATCTGGACTCTGATCCTCCCTCTGGGCCTCAGTTTCCTCATCTGTAAAGTGGGGGACAACAGCATGTCCCTGTCAGGGTAAAACTCCTGGCCCATGAGGCTGACAGCTGTCTGCCTTGGACAGTGCCTCCTGGTCACCCGTTTACACGAGGACCGTGTCCACCCCGAGGTCTGGGGCCTGTGTTCAGACAGCGCTGCAGTTTGGCCAAGATGATCTGAGCGTCCTGTCCGCCCTGGAGTTCTCCAGCCCCGGCCACGCCCACTTCCGGCCAAACCCTGTCCTAAGAATCCTACAAGTCCTGGCCGTCACCAAAGCATGCGTGTGGTGTGTGTGTGTGGGTGTGTGTGTGTGTGTGGAAATGGTTAGCTTTTAAAATTTAAATACATTTGTGCAGCCCTGGTTCGTAGGGTTTTCATTTTTTATTTTAAACATCCAGAACCTCAAAAGGTAGCCGCTTGCGGCCATGGATTTAGCTCAGTGGTTCTGCCGCCTGCCCTGCAAGCACAAGGTCCCCAGTTCGATCCCCAGTACCAAAAAAAAGGAAAAGAAAAAGGTAGCCGCTGCCAAGCCCCGGGGGGCCGCAGGGGGCAGGCGGCGCGGTCTACGTCCCTGCAGCCCACGAGGCCGGACCCACAGCGCCCCCTGGCGGCCGTGCCCTGCACCCGCGCCCCACTCGCTAGGCATCCACCTGGCAGCGACCTTGGGCGCTCGCTCACCTGGATCCTGAGCCCCGGGGGCCAGGCCAACCGTGGGAGCCAGGCGGGGAGCCAGGCGGGGAGCCGGGACCCAGCTCCAAGAGCCATCCTGGGGCCGCAGGGGGGCGAGGCCAGGAGTGCGCCTCGGTCTCCCGCACACACCGGCCAGGGGTGCAGAGCAGGAGGCGAGCATGGCTTAGGAACCGCCGCTAGGACACAGCCACTGTCCTGGCCTCACCTTCCCATCCCTACCCGTCCACCCACGGCCCTGCTGCACGGCCCTGCGACAGCCCTTCCCTCTCTGGTCCCCTCGTCCCAGCAGCCTGGGGCTGGACGGGGTCGCCGAAGCCGAATCCCTGGGACTCAGGGGACTCGCAGCAGCAGCGTCCAGGCCTGGCTCCTGAGGTCAGCATCGCAGGGGCCCATCGCTGCCAGGGTGTTAGTTTAGGGTTGCCCATGCTCCTCCCACCCTCAGGGAGCAAGGGCCCACATCCCTTTGAAGACCTGAAGACTGCTAAGGAGAAAGCACCCAGACACACACGTAAAATACCATTCCTAGGGCTGGGCATGGTGGTGCACACACCTGTGAGTCCAGCACTCGGGAGGCTGAGGCAGGAGGATCACTGAGTTTGAGGCCAGCCTGGGCTACATAGTGAGACCCTGTCTCAAAAACAAAACAAACTACCATTGCTAGGGTGACAGCTCCTGAGCCAAGCGGTGGACCTCAGGGAATAACCCCCTAAGTCGGAGGGACCAGTGGCGGGAGGGGGGTGGGACAAGAAGCCCAGCCCCCAGCAACCTGGGTGCAAAGCCTGCCAGACACCTAAGGGCCGACACCTGGTGACCCAGGGCCAGGGGCTCCTGCAGGGCCCAGCCGGGCGCTTCTTCTCTGCGCCTGCGTCGCTCCAGTGTCCTCGGGGAGGGCGACCCCATCTGAGCGAACAGACCTGGCGGGACCCCACTGCGACGCCAGGGCCTACTGAAGGCGGGGCGGCCCAGGGTGACCCTGCCCTCCCCAGAGAGCTCCCGGCGCCCCCCGAGCTGCCCGGGTCCCTGTCGGACCCGGCAACCGGGCCCTCGGTCTGCGCAGGGCACACCCGGTGGGGCGCCGGTAAGCAGGGACCCAGGGCCACCCCGTGCCCCGAGGCGTGAAGCCACTCGGGGGCAGCCCATGTGGGAGCTGGGGGCTCGGGCCCACGTCTGCTGGGTCCCCGTGGAGCACACACCTCACACAGGCACTCAGATGGCAGTGGCCGCAGGACCCAGGCATCACCTGCGTGTCACTGTCACCCGAAGTCCCACTCCGAGTCCGACCCTGGGGGCTGTGTTGGGGTGAAGCCCCTGAGGAAGACACGGAGGTGGAGGAGGCCAGGAGGGCGGGCTCTGGCCCAAACGCTCAGCTCCTGGTCATGGACACCAGAGCTCCACACGGTCTCCCCACGAGGAAGATCAAGGACACCAGGCGGCCACTTCGGGCAGCGATGGGCAGGCCCGGGGTTGGGGAGGGAGAAGCGTCTGGGGCTCGTGTCTCCCAGGCTGTGGGATCTTATTGTGGCAGCACAAGGACAAAGATGGCACCAGGCCAAAAGATGACTGCCATGCTGGGGATGTGGTGAGCACCTGCAATCCTAGCTATGCAGGAGGCTGAGGCAGGAGGATCACTTGAGCCCAGGAGTTCAGGGCCAGCCTTGGCAACACAGCAAGACCTGTCTCAAAAAAACCCAAAAAAACAAAAACCCTCATGTGTATATATAAATATGTGTATATATAATCTAAGACCTTAACAATTACAGGAAATAATAAAAATGTTCACTACACCTTATATGGCTATTTAGGTTGCTGAGAAAACAATTTCAGCGATTAATAAAATCCAGTGAAGCATCTGATATAAAACCTTCAGAGAAATGCCAGGGGCAGGAAGAAAGGAAATACAAGTTGAAAAGAGAGCGTGCTGTGTGTTCCTCATGATTGGTCTTTTTCAGCACATTCAGCAGAGATGAAATGGGAGGAGGTCTGCCTTTGCAACTATTTGAACTTCAGATAAAAAAGTTTTTTTCAACAATCCTGGGGATTGAACCCACGGCCTTCCCACTGAGCTACATCCCCAGCCCTGTTTCATTTTCGGAGGCAGGGTCTTGCCCAGTCATGGAGTTGCCCAGGCTGCCCTCAAACTTGCAACCCTCCTGCCTCAGCCTCCCAGAGTGCTGGTAACACTTCCACCCGGCCCCGTCTGTTCTCCTGACCGCGTCTCCCATCTTCCGGGAGGAGAGCAAGCCAACCCGTCCGCCGGGACCTGTGCAATCGCAGGAGGGCGCCCGGTCCCGAGGGAGCAGCACGGAGGCCACCGCGGGGTCCTGATGCCGCCTCACCCCGGCGAACGGCGGAGCCGCAGACAGGCGCATGGGCTCGGGGCCGCCGGGCAGGGCCGCAGGCAGGCACGGACGGACGCCGAGCTCGGTTGTGCAAAAGGTTTATTGCTTCCGTAGTGCATTCGCCGAAAGATGACACAACTCGCTCCTCTCGCGGTAGCAAAGGGCCGGAGGCTGGGCCAGGCCGGGTCCTCGGCCTCAGAGCTGGCGTGGGCCTGAGCCAGAGCCGCAGCCGCAGCCGCAGCCGCAGCCGCAGCCGGTCCGGGACGGGCCTGGCCCCGGGCTAGGAGGACGACGCGAGCCCAGGGCGCGGACTCGGACGCTGGGGCCGCCGCACAAGGTTCCGGAAGGTTCCCGAAGAGCGCGCGTCGCATCTCGGCCACGGGCACAGCTGTGCGCAGGCGCGGGCGGCTCAGGCCGAGGGCCCCGCGGGCGGGGCGAGGGGCGGCTCCGGGAGCAGGGGGGCGCAGGGGCTGGGCGGCCGCTCGGACCGGGCGGCGCTGCCCGGCTGGCTCAGGGCGTCCTCGGGACCCTGTGGAAAGAGGAGCGGTCACCGGTCGCCGCCCACCCGACAACGAGGATCCCGGCCCCAGCCCTCCTAGACGAGGGACCAAGCCCGAAGAGACGCCCGATCCGGGAGCAGGGCGCATCGGGGAGCCAGGGCGGGGCCACTGTCTACCCCAGGAAAGGACCTCGGTGTCCGTGGACGCGACGTGGTCATTCTTTTTTTGGGTACCGGGGATCGAACTCGGGACCTTCCACTTGTGGGCCAGGCTGTGGAACCACTGAGCCACATCTCCGGTCCTGGTTTGTTTTTTAGAGACAGTCTGGCTGTGCAGTTCAGGCTGATCCTAAACTCACTATGGAGCCCAGGCTGGCCTTGAATTCACAGAGGTCCTCCTGCCTCAGCCTCCCGAATGCTGGGATTGCAGGCATGCGCAACCACGCCCGGCAGTGATGTGTTCCTAGACCAGACACAGTGGTGCAGAGCCGAGCCCAGTGTCCCCAACAGAAACGGAGGAAGGTGCTGCGCACTGCTGGGGCGGGCAGGTGCAGATTTGGAGGAAGCCAGGGCGAGGGAAGTGGACACAGAAGAGCAGAGGACAGTGGTGGGGACCGGCTGTAGTTCACCCGGTTTTATACCTTTAAAAGTCCTCGCCTTAAAACGATGAAGAGTGAAGACAACAGCACAACAATGGGCCGTGCAGCTCCGATCCCCACCTACCCCTGCCCCTCCTCGCCTATGCTGGCCCTGGAAACCCCAGACTTGGGGAGGGGGCAGACCACGGGCTTCCTGCTGTCACCACCCACCCCACGGCCCCCACAGGGGCAGTCAGGGGCCCTCTTGATAAAGTCACTCAGAAGGAAAAAACCTCCCCCCTCGACACCTGACAAAGCCCACAGGAGCCAGAACTGAAGCCAGTTCTTCCTCTTCCCTTCCACTTTTGTTTAACTGACAGAAGAGTAAGATTGGAGAAGGTCCAGGGCTATTTCCCTGAGGGGCCGGCCTGTACAGCTGTCCAGGCTGTTCACTGCACAGGTAGAGCCAGCAGACACACGGTCTGGCAGGCCCTCTGCCCCACAGCAAGCCTCAGCTGCCCAGTAGGTGCTGCCTTTTCTTACTCCTAAAGAGATACCCTTCTGAGCTAGCCGAGGCCCTGTTCCCCATTTTTGCCAATCAAAGTCACCCCTGGGCCAACCCCCCAGGCAGGTGCAGGGCAAAGAGCGGGGCTCCCTGGGTTAGAGGCCACCTGCAGGATCAGCTCCCATGGGCCTGGCCCCCCAAGCTGAAGCTGTCCCTGGAGGTCACTATGCCCCTCAAATCCACATGACTAGGGCTAGGGGTCCCCTGGGTGGGGTCAGACACTCCCTGATCGCCTCAAAACCAGACCAATCAAGAGGGGCCCCAGCTGCTCTGATTTGGGGTGGGGGCCGACTTCCGGTTATGTCCAGGGAGGGGCAGCCTCAGGCCCGGACCTCCCAACCTGGGACTCATGGAAACCCAACTTGGAGCCCAGGAGGCGTGGCTGGTGGGGGCAGGGAGGAAGCCACTTGGTGTCCCAGTGGGAGCCGGGGGCCAGGGAGGCCCTGGTAGCTGGGACAGTCCTCACCCGCAGGGCAGGCGCCACCCACCCTGGGCAGCAGGAAGAGCATCTAACCGGCAGGCAGCACCCGCCGTCTCCTCCCAGCGGGACAAGGGGACATTGCCTCCCGTCTCCTCCGGAGCTCAGCCCTGCAGGAGGACACTGGCCCGCAGCTCCCATGGGAGGACAACCCCAGCAGGGCCTGGGATGGGCCGAGGTGTGCCCTGTGGGCCGGACGCGACTGCCAGTCCTCGTGTTTACCTGAGATGCACTTTAACTGGACATCCGGTCCATTTCAGTTTGCCCTCAGTCTGGAAACCCGAGCCCCAGGCCTGCCCTGGACACTGCTCTGGGCTCGGTCAGTCCTCCCGGATTGAAGCCAGTTTCTCATTCAGGGTGCCTGGACCTTTTGTACCAGAATCCCCAGGGGTCCATCAAAAAGCAGATTCCTGGGCCCGGGATTTAGATCTGTGGTTCCAGCACCTGCCTCGCAAGCACAAGATCCCGAGTTCGATCCCCAGTACCAAAAAGCAGATTCTCACTAGGAAGGCTGAGGCAGGAGGGTCCAAGTTTGAGCCCAGCCTGGGCAACTCAGTGAGACCCTACCTCAAAATAAAAAATAAAAAGGCCTGGGACGGGGTGCAGTGAGCGAGCCCTGGGTTCCATTCCTAGTACCGTGTCGATCGGTTGAACCCTAGCAACTCCAGGGGCCTGCAGAAGTCTGTTCTGAGCCAAGCTTGAGGAGGTTCCTGTGGGTCGGCCACGCAAGCGAGGCTGACCCTGACCCGGCCTTTCTAATCTGACCTTGCAGACAGCCCCAGCATCAGACACGGCCACTCCCTGGGAACCGATGGGGCGTTACCTGGTACCCACCTATAGCCGGGCCTCCTGCAGCACAGCGCCCTTGGGAGCGGAAGTCATCAGGGATTCAGAGTAGGCCTGCATGGCCTCCTTAGCGTCTGAGCCCTTTTTACTACCACTCCAAAATAAATAGCACTTCTCCTAGAAGACAACCAAGCCTGTTTAGAGCGCCACCAGCAGGTCTTCATTTCCAGAGGCAGGGAGGACAGCAAGCTGTGGTCTGGGGGTCCACAGCCCCGGGACTGGGTGGCCAGGACAGCAGAACGGACCCTGGGGCCACGAGCCCAGCCTGAGGGCTCTGTCCCCGGGGGGAAGTGCGGGACAGCGGGCGGTGACCAGTGTGGGGCTGGGGCTGGGGCTGGATGCCAGGACACATGCGGCTGGCTGCACACGCTCCACCACTGAGCCCCGCCCCTGGACCGCAGGGGTTTTCATCAGCTGGACAAAGGATTTTTTTCCCCTTAAAATACTTTTGAGTTTTGTTTCCTAAAAAAGAACTTTGAAGAAAAATTTCTTTGAAAAGAAATGAAAACATGGTGCATTTACCAGGCAAACACAGAATGGGACAAATGCCAATCACCGGCCTCATGGACACAGCAGCCAGAGGTCCTCACCCGTGACAGGAGGGAAACAGTGTCTGGGGGACCACAAGGTCAGGATCTGGGGTGAGGCGGGGCCTCCACTGTGTTTCCTCAGCCTCCACCAGAAGAGAGGCTGGGAGGGCACAGAAGGGGCCACGGGACAAAGCAGATCCGCCTTCTGCTCTGGCTCTGCCCAAGGCTGGAAGCCAGGCCTGTGGTCTTTTGTTTTGGAGACAGGGTGTCACCAAATCACTAAGTTGCCCAGGCTGGGCTTGAACTTGTGATCGTCCAGACTCAACCTCCCCGAGTGCTGGGACTCCAGGTGTGCACCACCAGGCCTGGCTTCTGGCCTGTCCTGCCTGCCTGCCTGATCCAGTCGAGACGCTCTGGGTGCTGGTGCAGGTGTCACACGCTTGTAATCCTAGCTCCTCAGGAGGCTGTGTTGGGAGGATGGCAAGTTTGAGCCAGCCTGGGCAACACAGCAAAACCCTGTCTCAGAATTTAAAAGGCCGGAGGCAGAGCTGAGTGAACAGTGCCCTCTGAGGCTGGAGACCCGCCCAGCCTGGTCCATGGCTCCCTGCCCAGCAGCAGAAAGCGTTCAGAACCAGCCCGACAGTGCTCAGTGCTACCGGCAGCGATGTGGCCAGAGCTGGTGGCCCCTGGCCACACCCCAGGGCTGAGGAGGTCACCAGCCCGCAGCAAGCAGGCAGGCACAGGAGCCTGCTCAGGGGGAGGAGCGGGGAACCAGCGTCCCTTGCTGAAGCGAGAAAGTGGGAGAGAAGGTGTCCCGGAGCAGCAGTGAGGGACAGCCCAGGCCCGGAAGGCCTTCGCCCCCTCTGGTGGGGCCTGCGCAGTGGCCCCTCACACACCATTCCTAAGTGGCCGTCCAGATGGTGCCCTGGACCAGCGTCCCGCCTCCTCTGCCTGAGGCCTGTGCCCACTCCCTCCGATCACCCTGTGACTGTGGGGGCCTGGGTGAAGGTTGGCCACGCTCAACCCTGGTCTCCTGAGCTCACTGTCTGCTGCTTCTGTATCACGGACAAACAGCCCCTGAGAAAGGCCAGATCTGTCCTCAGCCCTCTTATTCCTGCTTCTAAAGCCAGAAGCCCAGGGTGGCTGTGCTCCCTGCTACAGCTGCCACCCTGTTCCGAGACACTCCCCAGCCCCACCGCCACCATTCCCAGCCAGACCTCAAGTGCCACACAACGATCTAGTGACTCCGCCCTTTAAAGCCTCCCGCAGCTTCTGCTCACTGTGGAAATCAGTTCCACGCTGCTTGCCTTGCCTCATGGAGCTGCATGGCCTCCCCTCCCCAGCCACCCTGGCCCTCCCTGATCCTCATGGTCCCTGCCCCAGGGCCTTTGCATGGGCAGGCATCCCTTCCTCCCCAACAGCTACATCTAAGCCTGGACTGAGAGAGGCTTTTGTGACTTGTCTGTACTTGTCCACAAGCCTGTGGACAGGGGCTGTCCAGTCCAGTAGCCACACAGGGCTGTCAAGCCCTGAAACAGGGTGAGTCTGAATGGAGACCTGCTGCTGTAAGCATAAAATACACTCTGGATTTCAAAGACCAGACTTGAAAGAAAAGCTTGCAAAAACAGTATATATTTTATATTGTTTACACGTTACAGCGATAACATTTTGGATATATTTGCGTTAAATAAAGTTATCCATTAAAATTAATTTTACCTTTTTCTCTTGACCTAATGTGGCTATCAGAAAATTTAAGGTCCTACACGGGGCTCGCGCATAGCGCTGGCTCTAACCCATCAAGTTTCCAATCAGCTTTATTTTGGGTAAAAGCATCTTTTCTGCCTATGTCCCTGGATTTCGTAGCAGCCTGCGCATTCCGTCTGGGCAGGGACCTCCCTGTCCGCAGGTCCTGCACCCGTGGCGCCACCTGATGGCCCCTGCACATCCCGAGGAGCGTTCCAGGCCTTCCGGGACAGGCAGCAGTGGAAACGCAGATGCGACAGGTGCAATGCTTCAAGAGGAAAGGCTGAGCCCAATTTTGCCCATCCCCCGACCGTCCTGGCCCCAGTGCCTGGGGGGAGCCACCTACCTGGCTGCGGACCTGACAGACGACCAGGATGAGCAGCAGCGCGCTGCCCAGCGCCAGCAGCACGTACTGTACGTAGTGGAGGATGTTGGGGAGCAGCACTAGCTGCGTGTAGAACGTGCTGAGCGGCTTACCCTCCATGGTCCCGCTCTGGGGAGGCGGAATGACAAAGAGCTGGGACCCAGACGCAGATGCCATGCCCCTCTGTCCTGTTGATCCCCTCCCCATCCCCGGGCTCCCTGGACCAAGCGCTCCGCTTTCTACAAGGCACTGGAGGGGCCTACATTTCCCAGACGCCCTTGCAGTTGCGCATGGCCACGTGATCAAGCTCTGGCCAATGGGCGGTAGCTCTGGTCCACTAACCCTCCCCGTGTGACCGCCGTCTGTTTTCCCAACCAATGAACGGAGGCAAAGTCCGAAGACTTCCGGGGGCGGGGCCCCGGAACGGCCCGCCCCGGAACGGAAAAAGCCTAGGGCCCTGCATGACTGAGTGGACCAGGGCTCGCCTCCCTTGACTTTCACAGCTGTGTGTTCCGGCCAATAGCAAACCCTGGTTTGAATCTAGGTAGACTAGAAATAACAACATAGTAAAATAAAACAATATAAAAAATAAAAACAAAAGAGTAGGTCTAGACAGGCATAGCGGCCCATGCCTGCAATCCCAGCACTCTAGGAGGTTGAGGCAAAATCCCACCTGGACAAGTTGGTGAGATCCTGTCTCAAAAGAAAAAAAAAAAAAAGGGAAGCCCGAAGGAAAACAGAAAAGCTGGGCAAAGAGAGGTTCGAGGCAAAGTGGATTCCTTGAAGACCAGCTACCAGGGTCTCTGGAGACCTGGTCACAGCACTGACGAAGCCATCACCGAGGCCCTTGCCTCGTTGCACACCCGGACTCCTGGACCCCTGACACCGCATCCCACGCATCTCACCTGCCCAAACCACAGCAGCGGCAGGACCACCGGCTCGATCTTCCCGGTTTGCCTGCAAGCAAGCGAGACACCACGATGAGCTGGGCCCTGCTGTCTCAGCACACGAGCAAGCGCTTGGGGGTCTGCAGGGCGCTGCATTTGCAGCCTCGAGGTTGTGCAGGTTGGGGCTGGGGGCCGTGAGGGGGCGTTAGCAAAGTGTGGTTCATGAGATGTTAGCAGAAGCATATGTAGGCTAGCTGGGGGGGTGAACAGTTGTTCCTTTTTCTTTTCTTTTGTTTGTTTTTTGGTCTCCCTATGTAGCCCAGCCTGGCCTTGAACTCTCGGCAGTCCTCCTACCTCAGCCTCCTGACTGCTGGAATTACAGGTGTGCACCACCACACTGAGGACACTTTTTCCTTTCTCCCTTTCAGCTGCCTGGGATGCAGATGCACTATCTGGATCCCTGGCAGCCATTTAGAGCAGAGGTAACCTTTGGGATGGCAACCTCGTGCTAGGAAAATGGAATGGAAAGATGGACAGGACCTGGACCACACATGTCCCAGGACACTGGCTGTGCCTCCCTAGGCCTGTCTGCCTCCTAACATCTCAAAGATTTAAAATCCATGGGCTGGGGATTTAGCTCAGTGGTGCCACACCTGCCTTGTAAGTGCAAGGTCCTGAGTTTGATCCCTGGTACAAAAGAAATAAACCAGTTTCACCAGTGACGCTCGTGACCCAATGTGGGATGGGAGGCCCAGGTCCTCCCTCCAGCCCCTTTAGCTCCCACTTGACACACAGCTTGGATAAACACAATGCCCTGCAGTGTGAGCTGTGTGACTTGGGCGAGTCACCTGGCTGTTTTGTGTCCCTGTTTTGTCCTCTATAAGACAAGCTGCTAGAGCCGGGGATTTAGGTCAGTGGTTCCGCCGCCTGCCTTGCAAGCGGAAGGATCCGAGTTCGAGCCTTGGTACCAAAAAAAAGACAAAGCTGATAGAGCAGCAGCCTCGTGGGGTTAGGCAAGGACTAGGTGAGAACTGTGGACCACGGCTTGGAGACAGCGACCGTCAGGAGGACAGCGCCCAGGCTGCCCATGTCCTGATCCCCAGGCCTGTGAAGATCCGAGGTAGGTGACTGTGGCCCAGTGGCTGTCACTGCTGAGACAGGACCCTGTGACCCACAGTCTCTCTCCTGGCCACAGCCAAAGGAAACGAAGACACATGTCCACCCCAACACATAAAGGGCACAGCAGCACAAATCACCATGGGGAAAAAGTGGCAATGACCAAACATCCATCAACAGATAAAGTGTGGTCTGCCTCTATGGTGGAGTATCACACAGCCGTGAAAAATACACACACCTGCTGCAACTCACAAAGTGAATGACACCAGACATAGAAGGCCTGGTAGTGTGCCATTCCCCTGTGAGACACGTCCAGAGTGACCACATCCATGATGACAGCAGGTGGATCAGGAGCCTCCTGAGGCTTAGGGGATAGAAAAGGATGGCTAAGAGGCCCAGGGTTTTCTTTAAGGGTGATGAAAATGCTCTGGAGTTGGCTGTAGTGAGGGCTGCACAGCTCTGAGAACAGAATACAGATCACTGGACTGTACATTTGAAAAGGATGAAATATACAGCCTATGAATAATATCTCCAGAAAGCTGATTTTTTTTCTTTTTTTTTGTTTGTACCGGGGATTGAACTCAGGTCCTTCCACTTGCACAGCAGGTGGTGAAACCACTGAGCTAAATCCCCGGCCCCTGAGAAAGCTGATTTTTGTTTGTTGCTGAGACATGGTCTCACTATGTAGCCCAGCCTGGGCTTGAACTCACAGCAATCCTCCTGCCTCAGCCTCCTGAGTGGTAGGATTACAGGCACCACCACACCTGGCTTTAATCCTGTTATTTTAAAAGCTAAAAATTAGAGAAAGAAAAAAAAAGAAAATCAGGTGCTGGGCTGGGGATTTAGCTCAGTGGCACAGTGCCTGCCTGGCAAGCACAAGGTCTTGAGTTCGATCCCCCGTACCAAAAGAAAATCAGGTGCTTGAAAGATTCCAATGTAAAGTGAACAGTTGAACATAAGAACGCTGTGTGATGAAGTTTCATTTTCAAACACTTGCTTTGGCCAGGCCTTAACTTTTCCGCACTGCAGAGTGGGAGACAGGTCAGATGGAAGAGCCTGGCTAACTGGGGCGGGAGATGGGCAGCAGAGGAGGGTCCTGTGTGGAAGGGATGCTGGGTGCAGGCCAGGGCTCGGCCCAGAGCTGAGCCAGCCCCAGGGAGAGGCAGGGACTGGGCCCACACCGGCTCTGGCTGCGTGCTGGAGTCTGGGCCGGCCCGGCACCCACTCACCCGATGCCCTTGATGGCTTTGATGTAGAGGCTGAGCTGCAGCTTCACGGAGCAGTTCATGGGGATCCCGGTGACCTGCGTGTGGCAGAGGACAGTAAGCAGCAGGGTCCCGGCCTGCCCCACGCGGGCATAGGCTCCACACCCAGAGGCTGGCCTGCCGTGCCTCCCGATAGTGACAGCGGGCCAGGGCCCACCTCCTAGGATGCTACAGCCCACCCTGGAGTCTGCGCTGACCCCCAGGCACCCAAACGTCCCAGCCTCTCCTCTGTCCCTTCCACGCGGCAGGATGATGGGTCTCGGACGGCCCCTCCTGGCCTCCACACCACACCACGTTTGCCCCCTCTCCCGGTCGGCTCAGACAGGAAGCGGCAGCCTGGGTGGCGTGGTCCTCGGCGCCTTTGCAATAAAACTGCACGGAACCTCCGTCTTCCACGGAGCCACTGCAGGCACAGTGCCCCTGGCAGTCTTGCTGCTTTTGTGGCTGGCAACACTGGGGACTGGACTGGGACCTTCACACTGAGTTACATCCCTATCCCCTCCTTTTTTTTGGTGGCGGGGATCGAACTCAGGACCTTGCTGCGCTTGCGAGGCAGGAGCGCTACCACTGAGCTAAATCCCTGCCCCCCCCTTTTCGTTGTTTATTTTTAGAGTGAGTCTCACTAAGTCACTAAGTTACCCAGGCTGGGCTCAAACTTGTGGTCCTCCTGCCTCAGCCTCCCAGAGTGGCATATGCCACTTTCAAGGAGCTCAGTAATTGCTTGTTCCTAGTGTTCCTCTATATGGCGACTGTCTTATCTTTTCTTTTGCTTTGTAGGATTTTGTCACTTCCTCTTTGATGTAGTAATAGAAAGCTTTCTTTGTGCAGAAATATTTTTAAATGAGACACTTTTTCAAGTGAGCAACAGAAGTGGCACACGGATGTCATGAAGATCAGGAAGGACAGCAGAAAGGAGTCCGGATGGAGGCCGGGGGCGCTGGCTGATGCTCCGAAGGTGCCTGGGGCAGCCACACTTGGGGCTGCAGATGCCCATGTCATCACTGCACACACCAAGGGCAGGAGGCCCAGGCTGATACGCTAATCAGCTCAGCTGAGCTATTACCCAGCCGAGGCATGCGTGATGACACCGTATTGCACACCATAAACACATGCAACTTTTATGGTTCCATTTAAAAAGAATTTTTTTTTTAAAGGAGGCAGATGGGGAGTTGGGTGTGCTGGTCCACGCCTGTCATCCCAGCACTCTGGGAGGCTGAGGCAGGGTGATTCCAAGATTGACATGCTTAAATTATGCTCTAACTTCTTAAGTTTTGTTTATTCTTGCCTGGAGGCTGCCAAACTCCAAGCAGTCATACAAATGGAACCAGTGACAAATATGCTAGACTTCTTTTACCGGGATCCACCAGATCGACCTTGTAAACAGCTCAGAACTGCTAAACTATACAATAGGACTTCTATGCTGGATTCTGAAGTCCCCTGGACCTTCTCCTTATCCTCCTTGTGGGAGGCTGTTACTAGTTCCTCCCGGTGGAGGCCCTTGTTGGCTATATTCATAGCAGTCCTGATGACCTTATAATTTGGCCCATGTATTAACTGTTTCTTTGGCTTTTGTCTCCTCCAGACTCAGAGCCATACAGCTACCAAGATGACAATGCCTGGGACCTATCGAGGGCCTTTAGAAGACTCTCTGTAGATTAACTGACTGCTGATCACAACTACGACCCTCTTCAGCTGGAAGTAGCAGAACAGTCTTCGCCGTTTGCCCCCTCGCAGCAGTTAGGGGCACTCCTTCAGAGGGGGGAATATTATAGATAGGTAAGTTAATTAGATATCTTGTTGGCAGGTAGACAGGGCCTCCCTTAAGGCGCCAGCCCTCCAGGAGCCAACACAGCAAGGAACCAACATGGAGGACAACTGAGGCACATTCACTGGTTAGCATTATAGAAAGGAAAAGAAGCACTACTTCCGCTAGAGATAGAGAGCAGTGATTGCTATTCTAAATGGGAAGTTCCTTGTATGTGTCTTGTCTTCCCATTTGATCCCCATTTAATCAATATTACCTGGGTGACTGTACTTGTAATCTTATTTACTCCCACCTCATGCCCATCTTGTAAATTTCCACTGGGTCTTACAGTTTTGTCCCACTGTGTAGCTGCCTCAGCTTTGCTGTATAAAACATCTTTGAAAAGTGGGGTGGGTGGGCAACCCACTTTCCAGTCCCCCTCTGTGTCTCTTAGACAGAAGCTTTCTTTTTCTCAATAAATTTTTCCTACTCTTAAAAAAAAAAAAAAGGATTGAGCCCAGCCTGGGCAACTTAGCAAAGAGACCCTGTCGCAGAATAAAAATAAAAAGCTGCAACGGGGCGCTCAGTGTGAAGGCCCTGGGCTCAATCCCCAGGCTACGTGGACGAAGAAAACCTAAGAGGAGAATGTGAGTGTCCTCGGGGACATAACAGCACCCCAGAGAATGTCCGGGCCACCGAGTCCCACGGGGACACCCACAGCAGGCAGGGGTGTGGCCAGGCTGACATGCAGGTCCCTCCTGCCCGCTCCCTGCTGGGAGACAGGACTTCCCATGGGACAAATTCCTCAAGCACCTGACTCACGAGCAAGGTCTTTACAGCGTCGCCACGGCCTGAGGGTGCCTGGCTAATTAGCAGGAGGCGACCGGGCTGATAATGCCTAATTAATTTACTGTCTGATGGCCCTTTTATAGACACTTACAAAGGGTCTATGATAAAATCCCTGGACTATGGAGTCGGGGTAAAGTGATGACCCTGGCCAGCTCCATCTTCCAGCAGCCCTCACCCTCGGGGCGCTGTGTGGGGGTGAGCCGAGGGGAGGGGCCCACCAGCCCCAGCCCCACCTCAGCGCCCCCACAGGGCTCACCGGGTGGATGTCCAGGAAGAGGGCGTGCTCCTCTGCGTTGGGGTGCAGGCCAAGCACCCTCTCCACCAGGACCGGGTCAGCGTTGTAGAAGTGTGGGTGGGAGAGGAAGAGGGGCGCACCTGGAACATGGAGGGGCGGAGGGGCGTCGGGCACAGGGGTGCACTGCATGTTGGCAGCTCTGTGCAGCCGAGCAGGCGCCAGGCAGGCACAGACAGGGACACGGCACACAGTTCCGTGACAAGAGGCACACATAGCTAAGTGCACGCCTGTAATCCCCACACGTGGGAGGCTGAGGCAGGAGGATCCCAGGGAGTTCAAAGCCAGCCTGGACTACATAGCGAGACCCTGTCTCAAAAAACCAAACAAGATTCGAGCCCCGATAAACAGACAGGAGAAGCCCCTGGCTCCTTTTGTAAAGGGCCGGGACACAGTGAGTGCAAACTCCAGCGAGCAGGGGCCTGTGAGTCTGGCAGGAGAGGAAACAGGAAGAGGCCTCGGACAGCCACCAGGCAAGGAGGCCAAGGACAGCACTGCAGGTGGAGGGGACAGCAGAGGCTGGCGCAGGGCCTGGACTGGTAACGGGCGGCCGCCTGGGACTTGGGCTCGGGGAGCGGCCTGAGCACCGCCACCCCCCAGGGACCTGGCCGCCCCTGGCGTCGTGCAATGGGCCTGAGGACGCCAGGACGGCCAGCCAGCTTGCCCTGGGACACGGGACAGCCGGGCCCGGCAGACTCCAGTCAGGCACAGGCCTGTGCGGGTGGCACCGGCCGCAGGGCTGAGTGCGAGTGACGGACAGCAGCCTGGTGGCCACCTGCAAAGCCAGTGGAAACTGGTGGCGGCAGGGGACCCTGCCAGACCCTGGGCCTGTGAGGCTTCCACGGTGACCCTTCCCTTTCCTGGTGACGGACACAGGCTGCTGAGCGCCTGAAGGTCCTGAGCCCTCCCCGGACCAGAGGAAGATGGAGAGAGTGAAGCCGGGCGCCTGGGATCCCAGCACTCTGGGAGGCTGTGGCAGGAGGATCAAAAGGGTGAGCCCAGTCCGGGCAACTCAGCAAGTTAGTGAGACGCTGCCTCAAAATTTATAAAGGGCCGGGGGTGTAGCTGAGTGCAAGGGCCCTGGGTTCAATCCCCAGTGCTGCCCCCAAAAAGACAACAGAAGCAGACACCTAATACGCCGAGGTTTCCCAGCGCTACCTGCTTGTGTGCTGAGACATCTCTCAAGCGCCTCAAGGACAAAGTCCTGCAGTCTGGAAAACTCTGTCTCCCACGCTCCATCTCATCCCCACCTGTTTCTTGGCAGACACCTGAGAGAGCCCCACCCAGGCCATTGGGGATAATTGATTTACGGCTCCCTGGCACACCTAAGCAAACTTAATCGCCAGGGTGAGCACCCTAAGGGGCCCGCCCAGCAAGCCAGGACTTGGGGAGCTGGAGCCTGACCTGGGGGGCACAGGCCAAGCCGTCCTCAAGGCCTTGCAGGGAACATGCCTGCAGGTTTTTAATCTGGAGATAAAACACCCTACACATGTGTGTCCAGGACACCAAGCAGCGCGTGCAGGAATGTTCCAGGAGCACCCGGAAGGGTCAGGAACTTCGGGAATGAAGGGAGGGGTGAGGAAATCGGGGTGTGTGCCCACCAGACACCCGCCTGGCACTGCAGAGGCCAGAGCCAGGCAGAGCCGGCGCCCAGATCAGCCTGAGGAGTCGGGGCCACAGACGGCGCCAGGCCCCATCGCTGGCTACAGGCCACATGGCCTGGCCAAGCGACGGCTGTGTCCTCCGCCCTGCTCTGTGCATCTGGGTATTTCCACTTAAAAGGGTTCTAGCCGGGCATGTGGCGCACGCCTGTCATCCCAGCTCTCCAGGAGACTGAGGCAGGAGGGTCACAAGTTCAAGCCCAGCCCAGGCCATTCAGCAACTTGTCTCAAGTAAACAAACCAACAAAAAGGGGGTGTCGCAGGATTCGATCCCCAGCACCTCAAAGAAAAAGGAAAAGCTTCATTGCAATAAATATGTTTGAAGATGTCTAAACTCTCGTACTTTTGAGATTCTTCGTGGGGGATGTGTTAAGAGAAGGCAGTGTTCACCCTCTGGAGAGGATGGGATGTCGCTCTCCCCTCCTTTTGGCTGCTGTACCCCACTTACAACCTCCCCTGGGCTCTGCTTTGAGGGATGTGGGCCCCACCCTGAAAGCTGAGCATGTGACACAGACTGGCCAATTAGCATAGCCCAGCTTGACCTACACACAGTGATTGGTTCAGAGCTGGGCAAGGGATGCAGAGCAACCAGTCAGAGTGAACCCTGGGACTGTGGCTGGATGCAGAGAAGCCTGGGGTCTCCACCCGCAGACAAGGGTTTGTACTGCCTGGCAGCTTGGAAAACCAAGCTGGAGCGTACATAGCAAGAGGCAGCTTGCAGACAACACTCACACCAGTCCACGCTGTGCAGGGATCTGCCTGGAGTTTTAGTTCCACTACCCTTGGGAGTGTCCTTTAGGCCTGGCACCTGCCACTTGTCACAGAAGTTGTGCTGACACCCTCCCTGCAGGTGACCCCATGGGCTCCATGCTCAGAGCAGAAATCCCTGCAGACAGCAGTGAGGACAGAGGGAGACAGGACAGTGGCCAGCCCCACAAGGCAGGTACCCAAACCTTTGCCCACGGAGGGCCCTGTGCAGCCCATAGCTGGAGACACCGTCCTGGCTCCCGAGCACCCACCCAAACCCAGCCATGAGCCCCAGGCCCTAAAGAAGGAGACACCACGCATGCACACACGCATGCACACACGCACGCATGCACGCACTCAAGTCTGTAGCCATGGTGGCCAGTGGCCAGCATGGCCTGGAAGCTGAGGGTACAGACGGGACCACACGGAGCCCAGCCCACAGAGCACAGCCTCCCAGAGAGGCAGGCAATGAGCAAGTGAAGGAGCCCCCGACAGCAGTGAGCAGCAGGAAGACAAAACAGGAATGATGGGCCAGGCGTGGTGGCCCGCACCTGTCATCCCAGAGGCAGGAGGATCGAAAGTTTAAGTCCAGCCTGGGCAATTTAGGAACTTAATGAGACCCTGTCTCAAAATTAAAAATTAAAAAGGGTTGGAGATGCAGCTCAGTGTAAAGGGCCTGGGTTCAATCCCCAGTACCAAAAAAGAAAAGACATTTTTAAAGAGATGAAGTAACAGGGCCGGGGATTTAGCACAGCGGTTCCGCCTCGTGCCTTGAAAACACAAGGACCCGAGTTCGATCTCCAGTACCAAAAAAAAAGAAAAAGGATGAAGTAATAGAGGGCAACTGGCAGGAGGGACTGGGAGCCCCTGCAGGGTGGGGGGCTGAGCAGAGACCAACAGAGGGCTCAGGAGCCCATGCGGAACGTCCTCCCCTGCAGTCTCCAGCGTGGGGTCACTGCACACAGGTGGGTGTCAGGCATCCGAAATGTGGCCAGGGTGACCAAGGAAGTGGCTTCTGAATGCGACGTCACTTTGCTCAGCTTCCATTTACACAACCACAGGAGGCTGAGGGCCTCGTGGGGCAGTCAGGCCAGGGGAGGGCCCTTTCACCGCACCTCACCCCTCCACGCCGTCCCTGACCGAGTCCGGGACCCAGGGACTCTGCGCTCCTGGGCACTGGGGACCTGAGGCTGTGGGTCAGCGCTGGGAGCCAGGACCCTGCCTGTCCGCCTGGGCCTGACATGGTCTCGGGGGTCCTCGAAACCCAGAGCTGGGGCTCAGCAAGAGCCAGGGACGGAGTGGCCGAGACGTCGCCAGCACTGAAGGCAGCGGGGCTGCGTGACCCGGCACCCCCACAGGCTGGGAACGTCCCCGACAGCAGGCTGGACCTTAGCCTGGGAGCACAGCCGAACTCCAGACCCAGATAGCAAAGCGGGCTTCCTGGGACTTCCCGGGGTGTATCAGGGCGGGCATCTAAGGAGCAGGCAGTTTTCCCCGGGTGCTGTCTCCACACTGTGCTCCTTATCTCTGGCCTAATGGGATTATTGAGGGTACAGAGGCCAGAGGGGAAGGGGGCGCGCCCCACCAGTGACAGGTGACACATACCGAACCTGCAGCTGCTGATGTTCTGGATGCCCGACTCCAGGCACGGGCAGAAGCCCTCGTTGGGTGGGTAGACGGAGCCATTGGCGAACAGGGTGCTGGGGGCCGAGAAGCGGTAGGTGGGAATGCCCTGGAACACGCCCTGCTCCCGGTAGACAAGCCGCATGGACCTGGGGAGGAGCAGGCAGTGAGGGGACGGGATGTGCCTCGCACGGCCCTCCCGGTCCCCCAGCCCTGTTCCTCCCCGTTATCCCTGAACGACATGGAACACCACTGTCTACATCGCATGCACATCGGGTTTGTATTGTAAGTCATCTAGAGAGGATTCATAGTACGCAGGAGGGCTCGTGCAAATTACAGGAACATGTGGCTCCACTTGATAAAAGCAACTCAAACATCTGGGGATTTTAGTACCAACAGGGGTCCTCCAACCCCTGAGGACTCCAAGGGGCAGCTGCACATGGCTCCCTTTGCGATGCACTGTCTGCCCCTGCCCTTGCCCTGGCCTCCCCTCCCTGTCTCGCTGACCCCCCCAACACCCTGGCCAAGATCCTTGCTGCCCCAGGACCTTGGTATGAGCTACAGCCTGGCCAGGACCAGGACCGCTGCTCCCTGAGGCCTCACAAAGCAGATTCAGTTCTGCACCCTCTGTCTCTGCGGTCCCATCCACCCTCCATCCCTGCGCCTGCTGTCCTCCCTCAAAATGGAAACCTGGCCTGTGTAGCCCTCTCTGTTGGGCCCTCAACCCAGGGGGAGTCTGGGTGGAGGCGGGTGGCCAGTGTCCAACACAGTCTGGGGCTCTCAGAAATCAGAGAACTCTCCAGTGATGTTTGAAATAACAATACGTGGGTCGGGCCAGGGATTTAGCTCAGTGGATCTGCTGCCTGCCTCGCAAGCGCAAGGTCCCCAGTTCAATCCCTGGTACCAAAAATAAATAAATAAAAAATAAAAAAATAATACGTGGGTCAATGTAGTCATCACCACTACTAGAAAGCTGAAAGCTATACATGAGCTAGGTGCAGCTGTGCATACCTCCAGTCCTAGCTACTGGGGAGGCTGAGGCAGGAGGATCACCTGAGTATAGTTTGGGCAACTTAGCAAGAACCCATCTCAAACAAAACTTGCATCTGTGCCTTGCGTTATAGTCTTACTGACAGCAGCAGCTTAGACAGTGCGACTGTGTTCACGTTAAACGCCCCAGTTTTAACAACTGGATGTGTAACAAAGTATCTGTTTTTAGAAAACACCCACGGAAGTATTTAGGCGTAAAGGGCACGTTGTCTCGGAGCGGCTCACGTGGGCAGCAAGGAGGTGCCCGCAGGGAGGCGTGGGCAGAAGAGAAGCCAGGCGAGGAAGTGGCGCCGTGGCTGGTTGAGTGTGGAAGGGGCCCTGTTCTAGGCTGGGGTTGGGGGCTTTTAGAGGCGGGGCCTGGTGGGAGGTCATAGGTCATGGGGCGTGGCCTGGGACCCACGCTCTTTTCTGTCTCTGCTGCTCCAGGCGAGTGCAGAAAGATAAAGTAAGTGGTGCGTCTGAGTGGCGCCGCGCGGAGCCCGCGCAGGTTCTCTGACGCCCCAGGCCTGGCTGGCGTCCCCGAGAGCGCACGAGCGCCCGCCCGGCACTGAGCGGGGCTCCCGGGCTTGGGGAGGTGGAGGGTCAAGGGGCACGCGGGGAGCCCGGGGCCTCCAGGGCCACCTCCTGCCTTCATCTCGCAGCCCTTCGACCGGGATTACTTCCTGCCCGCGCCCCCCACCGTGCCCCGCCGAGTCGGCACAGTCACCTGCAGGCCTCGGGGCTGTAGAACTGCAGCGAGGACTCTGGGGTCATGAACGGCGGCCACATCTGCCCGGAGGTCCCGTTGATCATGTTGCACTGGTCTGAGTGCCAGAAGTTGACCTGGGGAGGGAAGCAGTGGGGACGTGGCCACTCGGCCGGCCGGCAGGAGCCGCCTGTGCACACAGACGATGCCCAGTGCAGCTTGGGCTCCTCAGGCGGGAACCCTGGCCCTGTGACTGGGACCTCGGCCGGAGGCGGGGCTGTCACCCACGTCTCGCCCCAGGGGACGTCAAGAGGCTCCTGGAAACAGGTGAAGCAGGAACCACCCAGTGCCTGTCAACTATTTCAAATCACAATGGTGGCGGCCGCCAGGAAACCTCAGAACAGAAGGATCAGGTCTGTTGTGCGGGGAGTGAGGCTTAGATCCAGAGCTCATTTTCCTTCTTTTTTGTATTTTTAGACAATCTCACTACATAGCCCAGGCTGCCATTGAACTTGCGGCAATCCTCCTGCCTCAGCCTCCCCGAGTGCTGGGATCACAGGTGTGCGCCACCACGCCCAACTTCCAGAGCTCATTTTCTACCTGAAGTGCACGGAAAGCTCTCTAAGTGGGCACACACGCGGACATCTGTGGCATCCTGAACTGTGACTGTGACTGCGGGCTTCGGGGGTCTCGCCTTGGTAGGTGGGAGAACAGCAGCACAGTCAGGGTCCCGCATCTTGGAAAAGCCCGCCCAGCAATACAAGCAAGTCACTGGCGATCCAGGGGCACTGCCTCGCTCGGCTCGACCAGGGTGCACAGGGATGAGAGCCACAGGGACAACCTGGACCCGGCACCCGGCTTCCTCCGTGGCCAGGGAGGGGCGGCCGGCAGGGCCAGCGCACAGAGGGACCGGGCGTCCCCATTGTTTACTCTTTAATAGGAACGGCTTCCTGAGCCCTGTGCCCTGGTGAACACTCAGAACCATTCTCCTAAATGAAGACTCCAGGGAGGAAAGCGCAGGGCCCCAGCGGACAGCAGGTGCCTGGCAAGCGGCAGAGTTCAGCGGCCCACCCAGGTGCCCGGGGCCTGAGCCGCCAGGCTGCCTGGCCTGCGCCCCCTCACCTTGCCGAGCCCGTTCCACTTGTCCACCAGGTGGATCCGGCTGAGGTTCTTCACCCCCGTGAACACTGTGAAGAGCCCGGAGTCCGAGTTGTTCATCTGAGGACAGTGGGGACAGCGTGTCTGAGTCGGGGACCAAGGACCCACGGCGTCGGGCCACAGCTCCGTCACGGCCCTGTCCGTCCCGGGGGACCAGGGCCACCATCTCCCTTCCCAACCCAAAGGGGTGGCTGTCCTCACAGTGCACACCTGCCAGCCCAGCACTCTGGGAGGCTGAGGCAGGAGGATGCCAAGTTTGAGCTCAGTACACCATGCTAGGAACACCACGAGGACCGAGCACAGGGTGCCAGTCTCCCACTGTGGCGTGGCACAAGCACAGACAAAGCTTAGCAGACTGCTGCGGCCACCCACGTCACCGGGCCACACTCCCAGCCTGCCCTGTGGCCAGCGAGGCACACTGAATCCTGCATGGAGGGAGCCAAGGTCAGAGGTCAGAGGTCAGGTGGTGACCTGATCTCGGCTGGGCGCCCAGTCAGGACCCTCCTGGCTTACAGCTCTGAGCCCGAGTGGAGGCATTTGGGATCCGCCTCCCCAGCAGCCTCCCCTCCTCCCGCCAGGCCTCCGAGCCCTCACTGAGCCTCAGCCCTGTCCGAGCCTGGGTCAGTCCAACCCTCGCTGGCCCAGTTCTGTGGCCCATCACTTCCTTTTCTCGTTGCTCAGTGCTGCAGACTGAACCTGGGCCTCGCGTGTGCGAGGCAAACGCCCCACCACCACTGAGCTCCCTCTCCAGCCCTTTCTGCTTTAGTTCCAGTCAGGCTCTCACTACGTGGCTAAGTTGCTCAGGCTGACCTCAAACTTGGATCCTCCCGCCTCAGCCTCTGCAGGAGCTGGATGACAAGTGTGCACCACCACACCCAGCTTCTGATAAATCCCCTCTTTCGCTTGTGGCCCTGAGCCGGGTCCCCCACCCTTGACGACCACAGCGGCCCCCCAGTCCCCAGCCACTCACCTCCAGGAACAGCCCGAACTTGCCCTTGATGGGGAACATCTGTGGGAGGTACTTGCTGATGAGGTGCACCAGCGGGTCCTCATAGCCCCACATGACCTGGCCCACGGTTCGGTTCATGAAGGCACGCTGGCCCAGGGTGCTGAAGGCCAGCGTCATGATCAGCTTCAGGCTCGCGGGCTGGTGCTCCATCATGGCCGAGGCGGCCTGCGGACGAGGACAGTGTCAGGTGGGCACGGTGAGCGTGGCCCAGGGGACGGCCAGGCCCCTCCCGGATCCCAGAACCACCTTCCCTGGGTCTCCCCAGCCGATTAAGTTAACTCGGCACCAATGTGGGTGGGAGGCACAGGCCTGGCCCGTCAGAACCGGCCTCCCCCGGCCAGGCTGGGCCTGGGTCAAGACTCTGCCACCAGGAGACATTGTGCAGGGGCCTCATCCTGGGGGGCTGCAGCCACCGTGAGGGGTGGGCCTGCCAGAGAGAGGGCCACCCGGTGTGCATCCTGGATCAACCCACACCTGAAGCCGATGCACCCCAGCCTTTCCAGTTATACGACCCTCAAGTTCTCCATTTGCTGGAGGCAATTTGGGGTGCACTGAGATGAGAGAGACTTGAGGTCCACTTCCATATCCTTTCCTTCCTGACTAAATGCCGAGGCCCCAACACCCACTCCACCCACTACCAGGTGCCTAAAACAAGAGGGTTTATCCGGTCACTTCTGCTCCCCTCTGGAGACACTGTCTTGGCTGCTGGTTGATTTTTTTCAAGCATCTTCCATCAAGAAGCCACTGCCCCCATTTCTAGATCAGGAGCTGTAGTGCCCTGCCCCAACTGGAACTGACGGCCACTCTTACTTTCTGATACTCTGAAGGCATTGAACTCGGGGCAGGGTGGCAGCGGGGTTTCTTATTGTTTTGTCTTCAGTACTAAGGGTTGAGCCCAGAGGCTTTGCACCGAGCTACATCTCCAGCCCTTGTTCTGTTTTTTCTGAGACAGGGTCTTGCTAAGTTGCCCAGGCTGGGCCTTGAACTTCCATCCTCCTGCCTCGGCCTCTCAGAGTGCTGGAATGACAGGGCTGCCTCACCACACCCAATCTAAATACATAGTTCTAAGAAGTCAAAAAGAGGACATAGCTGGCCGTGGTGGGGCACACCTATAATCTCAGCACTCAGGAAGCTGAGGAAGGAGGATTGCTGTGAGTTCGAGGCCAGCCCAGGCTACATAGGGAGATCCTGTCTCCAAAAAAAAAGGACATAAAATAAAATCTAAGTCCCCCTAACCCTGCAGAGTCGTGGCCATTCTTCCAACGATAATTTCCGAAGGGTCTGTACCAGCTACACTGCCTGGTTTTGCAGGAGCTAAGAATGGTTTTGTTCTGTTTTGTTTTGTTTACATTTTCAGTTGGTTGGGAAAACACCAGCCTAAGACTTCCAAGAAACAGGAACCCTGTGACGTTCACACTTGAGTGTCCCTCGGCTGGGTGTAGGAGACCCGGCCACACCCATGGCTGTGTCTTTCCCTGGTGGCCCGACGGGCTGGTGACGGAGGGGAGCGGCCGAGCAGACGTGACCCTCAGAGCCTGGGGATGTGGACTTGTCAGGGCCTCACATTCCCTGTGGGGCCAGCCATCTGTGTACCCCACGTGGCCTGTGTCGCTGCCCCCTCCCTTGCCCTGGATGTCTGGCTCCGTGACCACCCAGGAAGCCCTGAGTGCCGTCCCTGACAGGCCTGGCTCCCGGGGGCCACAGCGGCACGGCTGGCTGCGGGAGGACGGAGGGTGCACAGCCCCGTCTGGGACAGGAAGTCCCAAGTCCCTGCGCATGCTGCCTGCGCCTGTCCTCTGGCGGGATCTGCTCCCACCAAGGGCATCACCACCCACAGGCCACAGCCCGGCAGGGCCTGCCCGGGAGACCCCTGGGTGTGGGGCGGGGCGGGGTGCCTCACCATGAGCAGGATGTTGGGCAGCACGATGTAGTCGCTCTCTGAGCCGCGGGACCGCTCAGGCTGGAACTGGAAGGTGCAGTGCTCCCGGAAGGACACCGTGTCGTTGTCGTGGAAGGAGATGTTCCTTTTTTGCCTGAACTGCCTGGGGACGGATGGGGGTGCGGTCAGCAGCCAAGAACACTGCGTGGGGCGCCGGCCACCTCCCGCCTGGCGTCCCCCTCTGTCCGTCCTCTGCAGGCCACACACCCCCTGCTGTCCCTCACTGCCCCGAGAGCACCCGGATCCCGCCCGATGTCCCTGTCCCCAAGGTGACCATGCCAGCTCCTCCAGGCGACGGACAGGCCAGAGGGCCTCCTCTGGCCTCGCGCCTCAGTGTCCCCCCGCCCGCGCCCGAGCCACTGTCCTTGCCTCACCTGTACACATAGGGCCCGCGCTCGCGCACCTCCGGCCTCCCGCCCTGCAGGACCTCATCAGGGTTGACCACGTCGAAGAAGTAGACGGACATGTAGAAGGGCACTGGGATCTCCTTCCACATGTTGAAGGACAGACTGCTTGGGCTGATGCGCACGTTCTGCAGGTGGGTGTCGAGGGTCAGGGCTGTCGCCGGGCTGGGGACGGCCGGGCACCGAACGACGAGGGCAAAATCTGCGCTCTGCCCCAGAGCGCCAAGAGGGAGTGGGAAGGGGGCTGGGTTTGGGCGGCTCTGGGTTACTTCTCTCGTTGCTGAGTCAAAATACCGGATTCCCGGGCCCGGGATTTAGCTCAGTGGTTCTGCCACCTGCCTCGCAAGTGCAAGGACCTGAGTTCGATCCCCGGTACCAAAAAAAACCAAAACCAAAATACCGGATTCCCAGAGTTAAAGGAGGGGGCGTTTATCTAGCCCACAGTGTGCAGAGGTTCAGTCCGTGCTCCGAGGCTCCAAGGCAGAGGACATCGCACAGGAGAAACAACATGGCACACACAAAGTAGCAAAAGCGACAGGGACTTTGACAGCATCTTTCTGGCTCTCTTCTCTTATTCAGATGACAGGGGCTAGGGCGGTGCCAAACCGATTGCTGTACTGGTTTAGTAACCCCACATCCTTAATCCCAGCATCACACACCCTAGATTGAGCCCTGCTGAGGACCACGTGAGGCTTTGGGGACATCTAGACCCAAACCATAATAGAGGCTTTGATTCTTACATGGAAAAACTCAAACCAAAACCAAAATAAACACCAGGGTAAGGCATGTGGGATCCAGGCATGTGGGAGTGGGGCACCCCATGGAGCCCCAGCCAGTGCAAAGGCCCTGGGGCAGTGGGCTGCTCAAGGAGGCTTCGGGGAGTTCTCACTTCTGTGAGAACAAAATTTTCTATGGAAAGTCAGAAATACCCTCCCCACAATCAGCACATCAGATAGAGCTGGTGTCGCAAGGCCAGGTGCACAGGGCAGCTTGCGACACCTTCTGCTGTCACTGAACACAACCTTCCAGGACAAGGACGGTTACCCCACTGTCCCTGAACAGCCAGGGCCAACAGGGACAGGCCCTGGGGGAGCAGAAGGCTGGTGTTGTCGGGGCAGGAGGTCCAGCTCTGCCGACCCGAAAGCCAGGCTGCCCGCAGCCCCCAGTGCCATGGAGCTGGGCCTGGCACACCCAGAGCAGCAGTGCAAGGCCCGGGTACCAGGCTGTGCACAGTGCACACCACTCCCTCCTGGCCAGCACCTCAGCCCGTGGGGCAGCCGCCACCACCTCCACGCAACAGATCAGGAAACTGAGGCATGACGGAGGCTGCGGAGAGGTCCCGCGAGGAGGGCAGCGAAGGTGTCCGAGGCTTCCTGCAGGAGGCGCGTGAGCCAGACCGGAGCCCGACCCCACTGCCCCCCAGCTGCGCCCCACACCCGCCAACCGCAGCCCACAGGGCCGGCTGCACCCCATCCCCAGCTCACCACTGTCACCCCGGCCCTCCAGCTGTGCCAGCCACACCAGCCTCAGGCCCACGCATGCCAGGTCCCTCCTCCTGGCACACGAGTGTCCTTCCCATCCCTGATGCCTTGATGCCCCCTCCCTGGCCTCCCTGCCTGAGGCGCCAGCCCCTCAACAAGGCCACTCTGCAGCAACAGCTTCCTCAGACCCAAACCAGGCCCGGGATGGCCCCAGTGCTGTGAGCTGCTCCCAGCCAGGCCAGCACGAGAGAGCAGAGCCAGGCTCTGGCACTGCTACCCCGGTGCCTGGCACAGCGGCGGGCAGGGGGGTGGATGAGGGGGTGGGTGGATGGGTGGATGGATGGATGGGTGGATGGATGGGTGGATGGAAGGATGGGTGGATGGGTGGATGGATGGATGGGTGGATGGATGGGTGGATGGAAGGATGGGTGGGTGGGTGGATGCCCCTGGCCCAGGCCGCTCTACCATGGATCATGGGGAAGGCACAGCTCCAGCGACCACCAAAGCTGCCCGGACGTGTGTTTCAAGGGGGAAAGCTTGTGATGTGCGAATCACATCTCACGAAAGCTGCCTGAAAACACAAACAAGTTCACAGCAGCAGCACATGCCTGTAATCCCAGCTACTCTGGAGGCTGAGGCAGGAAGACTCCAAGTTCAAGCCCACCTTGGACCCCTTAGCAAGACCCTGTCTCGACATAAAAAGCACTGTGGGTGTGGCTCTGTCATAGACCCCAGCGCTGCAAAAGAACAAAATTAAAAATAAAGGCCAGCACCCTGAAGAATCTGGGAAGACAGCAGATCACAAGCTACGTGTCGTCCTCACCGAGAAGGGCAGAGGGCAGCTTGGAGGGGACAGACCCGCCCAGCCTCGGCACAGGCAGCTGGGCCCCAAACTGCGCCTGCTCACCCTGGCTCTGACGCTGTGGGGCACAGGGACAAGGCCTCTCAGGCAGGGCTGGGTTCCGGCCCACTCCATCCCTGCCATGTTCAGTCCTTGAGCCAGCAGGGAGCAGGCCTGGCAGGCTGTGGGCACCGGGAGGTGACCCTGCGGCCACTGGCGGGAAGTGACCCGCCCCACCCCCAACCAGCAGGCAGACTTTGCCCATCCTTGGCCAGCAGGGTCAGCACCAGCCCCAGCCAGCCAGGGACAGCAGGACCAGGCGGCCGATTAGATTAGTGTCAAGGGGGAGCACGGCCCTCACCAGAGCTGGCTCTGCATCCCGGCCCCCTCCCAAAGTCGAAGGTCACAGCTGGGGAGGAGGTGGGGAGGGGACCACACCCAGCGGACAGGAGGGCGGCTGGCAACAGGGACACTGGGTCCCCTTCGGGCTGGGTATTCAGAAGAGGGGACAGGGACCAAGCCGGGGAGCTGCTAGGAGAAGGAGCCACTGAAGTGTCCACTGGGGACAAGGGTGTTTTTAAACCAGTAACAGAACAAGCAGTGCCCACCCACTGACGCTATGCTCAGGGGAAGGCCGTTCCCCGCACGAGGGCCTCAAGGCAGCGCCCCAAGCACAGCAGGAAGCCGACATGGGAGCCGAGGCCTCACACCACCCTCTGCAGACTGGCGGGCAGAGGAGCGGCCCTGTGCTCACCTCACCCAACTGCTTGCTTCAGAAGGGTGAATGTCAGCCAGGCGCAGTGACGCTTGCGGGTAGTCCCAGCACGCTAGGAGGCTGAGGCAGGAGGGTCACAAGTTTGAGGCCAGCCTGGGCAGCTTGGTGACTTAGCACGACCCTGTCCCAGAATAAAGAATAGAAGGGCTGGGGAAGCAGCTCAGTGTGAAGGCCCCGGGTTTGATCCCCAGTACTGGAAAACTAAACAAATAAGTTTTTAAAGTAGTGGAAACTTCAGAAGTAGGTGGATGAAAACTGCAAACAGTTTTACAAGTTTCACCATGTCGTTTAAAGGAAAACCAGGACATGTTGGGCGGCACCGCCCTGGCCTCAACAGAAGCAGCTCAGCCTGCTGGAGCCGTAGGACACAGTGGCCACACTGAGGGGACGCCCGCCCTCCCCGGCTGCTCCTGGAAGGGGCCGGCCGACCCCCTCATCCCTGGGACCCCCACTTCTGTCCCTCCTTCCCCAACCTGATGACCCGAGTTGCTGCACCTTCAAAGCCCTTTGGCCATTCGAGGCCACAGATCCACAGATCCACAGATCCCCGGGGTGGGACGTGGGCACCCCAGGGCCGGGTGCAGCCCACCAGCCCCTCCGACACGGGGGACCCCAGCAGCAGGTCAGAGTGGCTTGGCTGCCGATGCCCCAGGCCATGCCCAGGATGCCACCCCACCTTGCGGATCTGGTTGTTTCAGCCCCAAGAGAAATAGGACAGACAGTGGGAGGCGGCGCTCAGTGTCCGGGGGACGCTTTGTTCCCAGCAAGCCCCTTCCTCCAGCACTGTGGCTGCCTCCCCCAACCTCTGACCCGGTTTGTGGCGTCCCCAGCTCACGGAACACGAAGCCGAGCCCCACCCCAAGAAGGCTGGGGCCTCACAGGTCTGGGGCCCTGGCAGGCCAGATGCCCGCCCAGGTGGCATGGGAGCCGAGCAGCCTCAAACCCAGCAGGGTCCTCGGGACAGGGCCGGGGAGCAGAGGCCACTGCAACACACTTCAGCCGAGCCCAGGCCGCCCTCTCATTCCAGAGCTCCTACTCCTCACAACCCTGTCCCTCTCTGTCCGGGAGGTCGGCTCCAGGCCCATGGGGCTTCGGCTCAACAAGCCCTGGCCACCTCCTGCTCCCCTGGTCACAAACATGCGAAACCCTTCAGAATAAGTTCCTAAAAACCACTGAAGCTGGCTGTGGTGGAGCACACCTGTGGTCCCAACACTCAGGAGGCTGAGGCAGGAGGGTTGCCACAGGATCAAGGCCAGCCCGGGCTATGTAGTAAGACCCTCTCTCAAACAAACCAAACCACTTAAAATTTCCAATGTCCCCTTCGCTAGGAAAAAATCCCTCAGACTGAGCTGAGACTTCTGCTGTCTTCTAGTGGACGCCAGACTCAGCCATGGGCCAGGGAGCTCACAGGGTGTCCAACGTGCTGCCCACTTAGCAGGCAACTCCAGACCTCAGCACAGGGGCCGAGGGCGGAGAGCGGACTCCTTCCCTTCCCCCTCCCAACTTCCCTCCTTCCTTCATTCATTCCCAGCTCCTGGGCTCACGTCTGGAGAAGGCCCTGTGACCACAGTGTAGCCACAGTGGTGCCAGCCCACACAGTAAGTAGGCAAGGACCATGGGCACCAGCGTCACTGCTTGGTTAAGTATCAGACAGAAAGCCCTGCATTTCTAGAGAGGCTTGAGACCAGGCAGGCCTGCGACCCCATCCCACCAATGGGAAGGAAGTCCATTGGCGACATCTGGGGAAAGTTCCTCTTCCAATAAAAGATCTCTGCAGAGCCCTCCTACTGCTATGTCCCTCTCTTCTGGTCTTGAATGGTGTTGTGGGAGGGTTCAATGTGTGGTGCTGTGGCAGCCACCATGAGACCATGAGGACAAGGCCAACAGTCACAGATGCCAACCCAGTGCCCTTCAAATCCAGAAACACCTCCCAGTTAAAGATGTAAGACCAGGATGACAGGTGTGCACCACCACAGCTGCGTAACACCTGCATCACACAAGCTACTTGGGACAGGTTCATGTCGCTGGGTGCTCAAGACTCCCCACAGGGGCCGGGGGTTCAGCTCGGCAGCAGAGCCCCCGACACTCAGACAGGACCCAGCACTGCCAAGGACGAGGTCACCAGGAGCAACAAGGGCTTCAGCCATTTCCCCAGCCGGCTTCTAGGCCGGGACTACTGTGGGTCCACCTCACAGAGGAAACTGAGGCACAGAGCAGAAGCCAGCAAAGCTCTTCCATCTTTGTTTTCTTCTTGCTTTTTGAGACAGTCTCACTATGCAGTCCAGGCTGTCCTTGAACTCACTGTGTAGCCCAGACTGACCTTAAACTTGCAGCGATCCTCCTGCCTCAGCCTCCTGAGTGCTGGGATGACCGGTGTGCACCACCACGCCCAGCCTTACATCTTTAAATGGTTACAAAAAGTGAAAGAAAACCACCCTTTCGAGCTTTGTGAAAAGAATGTTAAATTCACATCTCAAGCTCCATAGCTAAAGGTCCCGTGAGACACGGACATTTCCCACCTGTCCCCTCAGGATGTGCCAACCTCACAAGCTTGGGAAGGGTTGTGCCCGGCCGTGTCACCGCCCGCCTGCGGGCGGACCTCTCCACAGCGAGGGGAGCGGCCAGGACCTGATGCTCAGCTGCCGCCTGGCTGGGTCCGCTGACCGCCACAAGGACACTGAGTCCTCCCCACCCCGGCAGCAGTGAATGAAGTGGCCAAGGCCTCAGGCGGAGTCCCGCCTCCAAGGACAACTGCCACACTGCAGTGCCAGCCCGCTGCTGGCTGCAGGTGAGGGCCCGAGGGAAGTAGCCAGGTCGCGGGTCAGCAGCCGGCCCTCCGCCTCCAGGGCTCAGCGTCCTGCACGGCGGCCACCTGGTCCCTGGGCCAGCAATGCGACCCAGCTGCCCGGAGGGGCCACGACCACGGGGCTTCTTCACGGTACACCAACCGCAGCACCAGGCTATGTACCCGGCCCGGCCCCTTTTTTATTTTGAGGCCAGGTCTCATTAGGTCACTAAATTGCCCAGCTGGGCTTGAACTTGAGACCCTTCTGCTGCAGCCTCCCAAGTGCTGGGACGACAGGCAGAGCGTGCCCAGCTGGTTTACTTCATTTTAACTGCGGTAAAATCCACAACGTAAAATTCCCCGCGTGAGCTGTTGTTAGTGTACAGCTCCACGGCACCGCGGGCTCTGGCAAAGCAGTGCAGCTGCCACCCCCTCCCCTCGACACGGGTCCCCCGTCTGCTCCTGTGACAGATGGACGTCCCCGCACGGCGAGCCTGCTGTCTGCGTCCGTCACCACCCGGAGTGCCAACTGCACCGTCACTCCTGTGGCTGCTGTGAACCCGTGGCTGGGCGGGGCACCCTCTCCCTGGAGGCCGCCACCCGGCCGGTCACCTGGCCACCCTGGTGCTTCCTGCAGAGTCCCTGCCCACTCGTCCCACTGTGCAGTGGGCACTGTGGGTGTCCCCGACCCCTGCAGGTGACCCAGAGACAGCTGGAGGCGACAGAGCGGCAGCGTCACCCAGCCCTGGGGCGACGGGCCACCCGCCCTTGCCCTGTGCGCCACCCCTGCCCCAGTGACACGGACACCTGCAGCCTCACAGCTGACCCGCCAGGCCCAGCTAGACCGAGCGGGACCCAGCAACTCCCCCCGGCCCTGAGTCCACACGGCGTGAGCCTCGGAGAGGGGTCACGTGTCCATCCCCATGCCACACAGGGCTGAGGCCACAAGGAGCCTGAGGGCTTGGCGATTTCATGAGACCTTGTCTCAAAATGAAACAGAAAAGGGACAGGGCACTCCTGTAATCTCAGCACTCAGGAGGCTGAGACAGGAGGAGTGCTTCAACTTCAAGGCCAGCCTGAGCCACACAGCGAGACCCTGCCTCAAAAAAAAAAAAAAAAATTCCAAAGATGAAATCAGGAGAGGCCCAGCGGGGCAGGAGACCCCGAGACCCCGGGCCACAGCCGCAGTGCTGCAGAGTACAGGATGGGGGACTCGTGTCGTGGGCAGGGGTGGGGAGGACCTGGGCCCCGCTCTCCCTCTAGGGACACAAACATGTTTTCCACAGGAAGGGACAGGCGCTGTGAACTGCAGTCACCCCTGCCATGGGACTTGGGGAAGGGCGCCGGGCCGCCTCCTGCTGGGCGAAGCTCACCCGGCCAGCTGGGGAGCAGCCTGTGTGCAGTGGGCAGGCGGACTTCCGGGCTAAGCCAGTTCCCAGGGGTCCCTGGAGTTGAGTGTACCCCAAGTTCTGCAGGCCTGGGGCTCCCCGCCTGGTCTGAACTGTGTCCCCTACCTTCACAGGCACAGGGAGCTCGGGCGGGACGCTATTGGACAGCAGGGCCTCCACACCAGGCCCCGTTAGGGATCAAAGTCAGGCCCTGTGGACTCGGGGTGTCCCAGCCCCGGGACACAGGAGGAGCTGGTGAGGTGGAGTGGCGGCCGTAAGCCAGGGACCCCGGCCCCCGAATTAGACGGGCTGGGAGCGAGTCACTGTGGCCACCGGGCGCCAGGTCTGGGGCTCCACCGAGCAGCCAAGCCCCACCCAGCCTCTGCGTGCGGAGGGGACTCTCGGTCAGGGGCCACCAGGGGAAGAAGCCCACGCCCTCACCCACTCATGACTGTGGCGCCCAGCTTGCTGTGACCACTGAGCCGTGTGCTGTACTTCCCCGCCTGCTGGCTGAGAGCAAAGAGGAAGAGACTCGAATTCACAACCGGCCTTGGGCACTGGGTGCCTGGCACTAAAGGAATAAATGAAATGGGACAAGTATTGAAGAGGAGGCCACAGCGAGAAGCACCGGGAACCTTGGGCACTGTGGCCCACGCCTGTAGTCCCGGTGTTCCAGAGGCTGAGGCAGGAGGATCTCCATGAGTTCAAGACCAAACTGGGCTACACAGCGACAAGCTAGTAGGATGGACCCACATCCATCTGACTGGTTCCCCCACATGAAGAGGAGCTGAGGGCACACAGGCACGGGCACATGCACACCGAGGGACCCCGCACGAGGACTCCTGGGCAACCACTGGGCCATACAGCTGCAGGAGGCAGGCCTGGCCGGGACCAGACCGGAATCTGTGCGTGGGCCAAGTGCTGGCATCAACTCGCACCTCTGCAGGCAACACAGGTCGGTGCCAGGTGAGGAGTCTCAGGGATGCGAGGTGAGGGACGGGGCAGACGGCTGTCCAGGTCACAGGGCCCCTCAGCCACAGCGGGCAGAGCTGGACATCTGCTGGGGCGCGGCCCAGCCTGAGCGTGTCTGAGAGAAGCCAGGTCCCAAGGGACACAGGTGGACGCGAGTGACTGACCCATTCGCCACAGAATCGCTCACTGTGGGCAACCATACGTGTGCAGCTCTCACCTCAATGAGCCAGGGAACAAAAAGTGAACACTATGGAGAAAGCCACGCCGTCCTCCTAGAGAAGAGTCTCTGCCCCAGGCAAAGCCGAAGACATCTGGGCCGTGACCAGCTCCTCGGTCTGACTTGGAGGGAAGAGCTCAGAACTCAAAGCCAGACGTGGAGATGCACCCTGGGAGGCCGAGGTGGGAGGAGCACATGCTGGATCCCAACCCAGGCGACTGAGCGACTCAGCGCTGGGGATGGAGCTCAGTGTGAAGACGGCCGGGTTCCACCCTTGGGACCCCTAAAACCAAAACCAGCTCAATAGGGCCGGGGATGTAGCTCAGTGGTTTCGCCGCCTGCCTCGCAAGCACAAGGACCCGAGTTCGATCCCCGGTAACCCCCCAAAAAATACAGATCAATAACACAGAAGAAAAGCACACAGTGTGGCTCCACTCATATAAATTCGAACTCAGAGCAGCCGTGCCAGGCCAGGGGTGGACACAGGCCTGAGGCTGTAGAAAGCAAGCCCAGCAGGCACGACAGTCTCCTCCACAGGGGCTTCTGGGGCTGCCCCCAGGGAGCGGCACTGCGTGTTCTAGCTGCTCATTCACTGTGTGTCTCACGCGCTTTCCTACGCTCGTGTCGTATTTCACAACCCGAAGAGATCCTGTCTCCAGGTGAGAGTGCGAAGCCGGAGGGAGGGAGTGCAGGTGGTGCGGGGATGCTGGGAAGCCACATGGCAGCAAATCCCAAGCTCTGGCTGTCAGCCCGGGAGAAGCAGGGTGACGGTGCCACCTGAGGCCAGGTGGGCCCGGGATCCGAGCACAACAGCCCCAGCTGGCCCAGGCCACCGCCCGCTGGGTGCAGGAGCAGAGACAGACAGGCGGGGCCCCGTAGGGTCTGTGTCCAGACGGTGGCCTGCGACGCTGCCCACCTGCTGTCCTGAGGAGTCCCGGCCAGGGCAGCCGGTTTCCCGCTTCACAGAGGGGAGGGCATGGGCATGGGCACCCACCCAAGGCAAGGCCGGGACCCGAGCTCCTGGGTGACCCTACCAGTGAGCCCCGGCCCTGCGCTCCACACCTCGAAGCTCACAAGGCCACAACACCAGCGGCACGCCCACAGCGGCAGCCAGCAGGGTGACAAAGGGCACCATACCGGGGCTCTTCCTCTGCCCTGCCAGGTCAGTGCTAACTGGGGCTGTGGGACCCCTGCTTCCCCCAGGCTCTGGTGCCCCCGCAAAAGGAAAGGCAAAGCATGGAACCGAGTAATCTAACAGTCAGAGTCTGTGAAACTCCAACAGAACCAATGGGCTGACAAACTGCCGCTCCCTTTTGGGTATAACACCAAAGAAAATAATCTCTAATGCTGTAATGGTGAGACAGCAAGAGACAAAGTGGGGACCAGTGGGCAAAGGGCTCATCATCATTCTTGCTGCCTGTCACCCTTCCTCCTTCGGCCACCAACCTTCCTTTGTCCTCTAGGGAACCACTCCATTCCTATCCCATCCCATCCCCGTGGCTTGGGGAAGAGCTACGTCTTTCCATTGCCTCCAAATGGGCATATGACCCAAGCCTGACCAATCAGAGCAGCCTGTTTCTTGAGTCACAGAGATTGGTCCAGGCTTGAGCATGTAACCTAAGCCCAGCCAATCAGCGATGGACATTTCATACATACCTTTTCCCAGCCATTGGATGACTATTTTCCTTTTATTTTAATCCCCATCAGAAAGGACCTTCGTTTCCTGACTCCAGCCTCATCATTTCTGTGGTCGAGGACAGAAGAAGAAACCTAAACACTTCCATTTGAACTAATGAACTCAGAGCTGGAAGCGGTGGCGCATGCCTGGCATCCCTGCACTCTGGGAGGCTGAGGCAGGAGGACCACAAGTCCGAGCCCAGCCTGGGAAACTTAGGGACTTGTCTCAAAATTTAAAAAAGAAAAGGGCTGGGGAGGTTGCTCAGTGTGAAACCCCTGGGTACTGCAAAAATAACCAACTCAAGGCTTCAAGGGAGCAGGGAGGACACCTGTCCCCACCCCAACCTGACACCTGCCTGAGGCTGCCGCCCCTCCCAGCCCAGAGCCAGCCTCCACTCCCTGCTCTGCCACCACCCACCGCCAGCCCTGCTGAGATCTTGGAAAGCCGAGCCCCTTCCTCCTGGCCATCTGCCCTCACGCTGGGGCCAGAAAGAGGTCAGTGCGAAGCCATCAGTACATGGACAAGGAGACAGCGGCCACTGGAGCCGAGACGGCGCTGGGACCAGACCTGCATGTGTGGGCGCAGCCAGGGACATGGCTCCCCCGCACCCCCTGGGGCAAGGGACTCGAGGTCCTCAACAGCCCCAAGAGGAGCCGGCGCCAGAGCTGGGCCTCGCTCCTCAGGGTCTCCCCGGGTCTTCTCCCGGCCTCACCTCTGGGGCCACCCCGGCCAGGTCTCTGCCTCGGACGAGACACTTGAGTCCCCTGTCTCATGAAGCCTCAAGCAGGTGAATGGCGTTTCAGAGACTGCAGGGCTCTTCCAGGGGTGCTGGGGAGGGGCTGTACCACAGCCGGAGCTGGGAGGTGGCCTGGAAGAGTCTTGGAGAGATTACAGGGAGGGCTGGGGTGTGGCTCTGTAGTGAGCGCTTGGTTAGCGTGCTCAGGGCCTGTGCTCCATGCCCACAGCCACAAAATAAAAATAAATTATATCTGAGTCGAAACCTAAGAGGAATCAAGACTAAGAACCCAGGTAGCAGGGAGGCAGTCTTGTATGTGCAAGGGCCCTGGGGCAGGACACAACCCCATGTGTCCGGGAGCAGCCAGGAGGCTGGGGAAAGAAGGTTTGAGGCCAGAAAGGTGTGAGAAGCCAATGGTGGAGGTGGACAGGCCAGGGTGACAACCTGGCAGTGACCCCCAGGCACAGGATGGGTCCCCGAAAGCCGGGAACAGCTCTAATGGGCTCCCTCTGGCTGCACAAAGAGAGCTGGGTGAGTGCGGAGGCTGTAGCCACAGGCACAGGCACAGCAGCTGGCCCAGTATGGGTTTGTGGTCAATCATCAAACTTCCCAATGGGCTGAGTGTGGGAGGCGGAGAGATGAGCAGAAGTTGAGACTGAGGCCTTGGCCTGGCAGCTGCAGGACACGGGGCCAGGACAGGCACGGAGAGCAGCGAGGACAAGCGGGGTGGAGGATGCTGGCTATGGCAAGTGGGAGCTGTGCACTTGGGGTGAGCTCAAGGCTGGACTTCCAGGGAAAGGTCTGGGCCCAGGGGCACCGAGGGGACTCGGCCGGCTGGCGGACAGGTGACACGTGTGAGAGGGCGGTGGCCGGGCTGAGCCCAGGACACCCACAGTGAGAGGTTGGGGAGTGAGAGCCCCCACAGGACCAAATGGCCCGCCAGTGACGGGAGGAAAACCAAGAGGATGGGCACTTCTGGTGGCTCAAGAGCCGGGGTGGGAGAGCACGCCATGATCCCAGCACTCAGGAGGCGGCGGCAGGAGGGTCGTGGTGAGTTCAAGGCCAGCCTGGGCTACACAGCGAGTCTCTGTCTCAAAAAATAAAAAGGTAAATAAATAAAGTGGCCCAAGAGCCCTTCTAGAGGCTTTCAGGCAAGGTGGGGAGGAACTCATTCCAATGCCAGGAAGTGAACAAGGGTCACAGAGCCCGTCCCTCTGCGCCCAGCAGGAAGAGACACTGGGTGCAGGCAAGGGAAGGAAATGAGGACTGGGAGCCCTGGGGTGAGGACAGCGCAGGCCAAGGCTGGGGGTGGGAGTTGGCTGCCAGGCCTCTGCGGGAAGCCCTGGGGCCGAGTTGTTTTGATCCGGCCCGGCCTGGCCACGGCTGGGGTCAGGGGAGGACGGGTCACAGGAGCTGGTGGAGGGAAGCAACTCTGCGTGGAGCTCGGGCTGCTGAGTACTCTGCTCCTGAGGCCAAGGCGGCCCAAGGCCCGGCTCTCCCCTGCTGCCAAGCACATGCGAGCAGCCCCTGGACACCACGAGGTGCTGGAGCAGGTGCCGTCCTCAGGGGAGCCAGGTACCCAGCAGAGGACAGAGGCCGGGCCTCGAGAGCCACTCCCGCCTCACAGGCTCCCTTCCCAGGCCGGCTCCAAGATTCCAGGCAGTGGAGTCGCTGCGCAGAACGATGGCCAGGGCCACCCGTTCCAGGAAGCGCTGGAGGCCAGGGTGCTTCTTGGAACCCGAAGATCCAGGCAGGGGACCACAGCTCGCACCGGGTGGCCTCCGAAGGGACAGGTGGCATGGGACCCACCGTCACCTGTGTGGACACATGTGCACCTGTGTCCCGACAAGTCCTGCCTACATCAGCACACACAGCACCCACGGAGTGTGCACCCATGCAAAGGAAGCAACATGTGTGCCTGTGGGTGCTTGCGTGTGCTTCAACACGTGGCCACACACCACCGCGTGTGTTGGTGTGCAGGCACTCATGTGTATGCCGTCAGCACATGCACACAGATGCGCACACGTGCACAGAAAGCACGCACAGAAAGCAAATCCACCAGGAGCAAAGAGGGAAATGAGAAGAAACCACTCAGGGAAACTAAAAATAGCCACAGCCTGCAGCGGCCCCCCAGGAGGAACCGGAAGCTACCAGCAGGAAAGAGGAGGGACTGGGCACAAGCAGGGTGCACCGTGTCCCACTGCCCAGGCCACAGGTCCCACGGGAAGCAGCCCAAGGCCAACACGGTGACAGGGGGGCAGGGGTGACCCTGAGGGACAGCCCGGGCTCCAGCCGCAGGGCCATGAGGCCCCCAGACAGGAAGAGGCCACCTCTCCACCTGTCCGGCTGCAGTTGGAACCTGTGGCTCTCACAGTGAGGCAGGGGACACCCCACCAGCTGGGGTGATTACAGGAGAGAGGCCTGGTGTCGCCACCACCCACTGCCCCTAGCCACGCAGGAGCTGTGGCCCCTGCCCGGCCTCCCAAAGCGGAGTCAGAGTCATGGAGGACAGGGGACACAGGCGAGGGGTGTGGAAGCCAGCTTTGGAGTTGCACCCCTACGTGGAAATCCAGGTTCCACACTTGGAGCTGTGTGGCCCGGGGAAACTGCTTTTGGTCTCTGTGCATCTGCTTCCCTCAGAGGCAGCAGTAGCTATTTAGGTTCCAAATGAGATGCGTAAACCATGTAAAACAGCAGAACAAGCACCCATGAACCGTTATCTGCCACCAACCCCCAGGGACTGACTGGCAAAGAACACAGGGCACAGCTGGCCAGGGTCCCAAGGGTCCACAGTGGCTCTGCCTGGGCAGGAGGTCCGGGAGGGAGGAGGAGAAGGGACAACCTGCCCCTCAAGTTCTGACCCTGGGAGGCACTGGGGCCGCTGAGCCCACCCTCGTGCTGGCCCTGGGGGCACCCCAGTGACCCAAAGCAGAGCCCCGCCCGGCAGAGCGGTCCGAGGGAGAACCCGAGTTCGTGGTGCACACAGCAGGCACAGCCGGGAGACAGCAGGCCAGCCTTCCAGGCAGAGGCAGGGGACCCGAGAGACAGCAGGACGGAGTGAGCGGTGACAGCAACGGGGGAGCAGACAGTGCAGGCCCGAAGCTCCCAGTCCAGCCCTGAGTGGGAGCCTGGCCAGCCCCAGCCCAGGGGAAAGGGGAAGAGTCACACCCTCACTGCGTTCGGCCAGCCTCTGTGTGTGGCTAATTCGCTTTAATCCTTTAGGGAGACCTGTGCAACTACTTCTTAACTAAGCACATAATACAGCAATGCAGTCTCTGTTTAAGAAAATAGAGTGAGGGCCGGGGGTTTAGCTCAGTGGTTCCGCCGCCTGCCTCATAAGCGCAAGGACCCGAGTTCGATCCCCGGTACCAAACAAAACAAAATTAAAAATAAGTGTCATGGCTGGGTGTGGTGATGCACACCTGTAATCCCAGCACTCAGGAGGCTGAGGCAGGAGAATCACCAAAAGTTTGAGGCCAGCCTAAACTGCACAGCAAGACTGTCTCAAAAAAAAAAAAGAAAAGAAAAATGGCTGGGTGTGTTAGCACATGCTGTAATCTCAGCACTTGGGAGACTGAGGCAGGAAGATTGCTGAGTTTGAGGCCAACATGGGCTATACAGTGGGTTCAAGGCCAGCCTGGATAAGACTGAAACCCAGTCTCAAAAAACCTTATAAAAAAAGAGAAAGAAAAATAAATAAACAATAAAAAATAAGAGAATGATGGATAATGCATTATCTTTAATAGTTTCCTTTGCCACACCGCTGATCATAATCACTTTTGAAACCACTTTTGTCAGTCTGGTGCACACCCTTCCACCTTTTCTAAACTTCTACGTGTGCTACTACGAGCCCATTGAACTCTTGTTTGGTAGTTTTTGTGTTTTTCAATTGCCAATATGTTTCTCCAATCTAGCACACATCCCCAGCTCCTTCTTGCTAACTTTGGCCTAGAAATCCACCAGAGGAAGAGCTCCCAGCTGACTTCCCCCGCCTCATGGAAAGGTAGACAAGGCTTCAGCACTTGGGATTCCTGCCTGCCGAGGCTACCACTGTGGCCTTCAGAAACTGACCTTTGCCACAGCCTGGATTCCTCATCATTAAGGAGGGATTCCACCGCCTCAGCCTGTTTCGCAAAGCTGTAGTTGGATCAGATGAGAAGCAAGCTACACACAGAGCATTTCCACATCCTTGTAATCCCCTTTGTACCTCTAATCCCACTGGGAGGCAAAGCAGGCTGGCCCCATCTTAGAGCCGAAGAGGCTCAGCATGGAGACTAAGGCACTGCCCTGTGGTACTCAGCTGGCAGATGACAGCCTGCCTGCTCCCCAAGCTCAGAAACTCTCGCTGATATAGGTTTCAGAATGAATCATGTCCTGCTCCCCTTCACGGGAACCTGAGAAATGCAAATCAAAGCCACGGGAGGGAGGGTGGGAGGGAGAGGGGAAGTGAGTCGGGCACTGGTGCCAGGGAAAGTACCAGCAGGCTCTGGGCACAGGAGGGCTGTGCGGGAACCATGTGGGTCCCAGAGGGTGCAGCCAGCCCACTCCCCGGGAGGGCTCCAGAGGCACTGCCGCGTGCACAGTCGACACAGAAAGGGAAAGAAGTGCTGGAGTACTCCAAGGAGGACCTCAAAGCGCAGGTGCAAATGCATAACAGACTGCCTTGGCCTCACAAAGCAGTGCCTGGGCAATGGCACTGCACCGAAAGCCAACTGCAAGACACACAGACTCAAGGGCTGTGGAAATACATATAGCGTACGCCGGGCTGGACGTCTAGCTGGGTGTAGAGTGTGTGCGGGGCATGCACAGGGCCCTGGACTGATCCCCAGCACCATGCAAGAATAAAGATATGTAGGGCCAGGATTTAGCTCAGTGGTTTTGCTGCCTGTTGTGCAAGTGCAAGGACCAGAGTTCGATCCCCTGTACCAAAAATAAATAAATAAAAAATAAAGAGGTGTGGGTATGTTGTGGGCATGGTAGTGCATGCCTGTCATCCCAGCTCTCTGGGAGGCTGAGGCAGGAGGACTTCAAGTTCAAGCCCAGCCTGGACAATTTAGCAACTTAGTGAGACCTGCCTCAAAAAAATTTATACATATGCATATTTATTTGTGATCTCTCTACCATCTATGCAAAGGGCGGGGCGGGAAGACGTCTGAGGAGGGGAATAAAATACAGGAGACTTTCCTTTTTTCCTCCACTTGAATGTCTTACAAGCAGATATTCACTCCTTTTATAATGAACTCCTTCAGCCAAAAGAAGCATATAAAATAATCCAAGCACAAGGCCTCCATTCAGCAGCCCCCAGTGCCAGGAGCCAAGGCAAACGCCAGTGCCCACCGCTTCCCACCCACTCCACCCCCAGGGCCGCTTTCTCCTGGCAGGGAAGGCGCCTGGCCCCGGCCAGCTAAGAAGTAGCTGGCCTGGGCAGGGCGAGAGGGCCCATCTTCCTGCTTCCACGCCCCCACGCCACGCAGCCGCGGACCAATCCCCGTTTGCTTATTTGTGAAAAGGGCGTCCCTGGGCTTCAGCCCAGAGCTCAGGGCAGCCCCAGACGGTGCTGCTTCCAGGGGTCCCGGGACCGGGGAAGCTGGGTGCCGGCGCCATGTGCTCCAGCCCCCGTACACCCACAGGTGACATCGGGACCCGAGGGCGGCGGGGAAGACAGCCTGTGACAGCCCGGGAGTGGGTGGCCCGGGTGGGCTTCTCGGTCTCTCCAGCCCCGAGAGGAAACCCAGTGCCCTGCACGCGGTCAGGAGCTGCCACCGCCACAGGCCCTGCGGGCCGGGCATGCGTTGTGTACACACGACAGGTCAGCGAGGTCCTGGAGCAGAGATAAAGCTCAAGCCACTACTCGGGGAACCAGAGCACCAACCCCGGCCCCGGCCTCCACCTGGCATCGCAGGTCTTAACCCGACCACCCCTGACACACACAGGCTTCGGACCTCGGCTCTCCCAGGGAGGGAGAGGAGACCCGGACAGACACTGGGGCAGCCAGGCGGGGGCAGCTGCGCCCTGCATTCATTCACTCGGGGGACCAGGCATCGGCGCCTGCCGGGTCCCCAGTCTTAAGAAACTCAGGGCAAACAGCACGGGGAGAGGGAAAGTTGTCAACTCTTGTGGCAACAGCCGCATCTCCACCCCAGCTCTGCCTCTAGCTGGACCTTCCCTAAGGCGAGCCTCAGTTTCTCTCCCACCGAGGCCAGAGTCTGGCGGCCCGGTCGGCCACCTCGCCGGGAGGCCCTAATGTGTCTGCCCGATTAAAAGGGCGAGGTGAGTGAGGCTGCCTGGCATCAGAGGCAGCCGAGGCCCTGTGCCCTCTGGGGCCCCGGCTGTGCCTGCCCCTGCCTGTCGGGCAGAAAAGCGGCTTATCCTTCCTGCCTACGCGCAGGAGGCCGAGAGGCGGTGCACTGCAGGCAGCTAGCTGCCTGGGAGCCGACCGGGGAGACCATGGCTGCGAGGGTCCCTGCTGGCCCCGCTCTGGGGAGGCATCCACGGGACGGCCAGAAGCACCCCTGCCTGACGGGCGCACGGGACACAAGCTGAACGGAGCCCCAATCCCACCAGGCACTGCCCCGGGGTGCAGGGGACCCGCGCAGTCCTCACGGGTCCTGCGCGCCCACCCGCCCAGCCGGGCCCCCGGGGACAGGAGCCGCGGCGCGCCCCTGTCCCGGCCAGACCCACCTTGGCGACCTGCTGCCGGATGAAAGAGGGCAGCACGACGATCATCACGGCGCCCAGCGCCGCGCACAGCAGCCCGGTGATGCCCAGCGCCGCGGCCGCCCAGCGCGCTCGGGACCGGCCGCCCATGTCTGCGAGCCCGGGAGCTGCCGGGGCTCGGCGCCCGGGGGGACGGCGACACCGGCAACACAGGCGCGGACTCCGGGGAGGCCGGCCGCGGTGGCACGGCGGGCCCGGGTCGGCAGAGCGCGGAGGAGCAGCCCGGCAGGTGCCCGGCGGCTTTATGCGCCATGCCCGCGCCGCGCGCCGCCCCCCGGGCGCCAGGGGCGCGGAGGTTCGCTGGGCGGGGAGAGGGGACGGGGCGGGGGCAGGGGGACAGGGTGGGGCGAAGGGCCGACGGGGGCGGGGAAAGGACCAGCGGGCGGGGCAACGGTCTGACTGGGGCGTGGCGAGGAGAGGGTGGGCGTGGGGGTTGGTGCGGGTTGGCGAAGGGTGGAGGCATGTCAGGCCCCGGCCACGCCCCTGCCGGTTTGGGCGGGAGCCGCCCCGGGACCAACTGCCCTCGTTGCTCACACCAAGGAGGCCTTGGCTAGCTCAGCCGGACCCCAAAGCCTGGACCGGGTCTCCACCTCCCCCCCACCCCCGTGCCCACGCCCTCCATGCCGGCCTCGCCCGGGAGCAGATCACTGCTGCCTCGCCCCCACGGCCCACTCGCCCAGCGGGGCGCCTTATCCGAGAGCCCTCCGGGCCTCAGCTTTATCACCCGGCACCACCCGGCGTGGTTCTAACCCCGCGCCTTTGCGCTGCGCTGCACACCAGCTTTTTTTTTCTAAGACAGGATCTCCCTGAGTTGCTCAGCTGCCCAGCCTGGGCTCGAACCTGCAGTCCAGCGCGGAGGCCTGGCCAACCCCTGACTTCCCGTGGCTGGGCCCAGGGTGTCAGCAGAGTCAGCTTCCAGGGAATCCGACCTCTGGTCTCCCGCCCGAGTCCAGGGCCTTCCTGAGACTCCAGTCTTCGTGCCGATGTCCCCAGGGCTGTGGTAAGGACTGAACCCCTTGGTGGCAGCTTCTGGATCGTGTGGCTGCCCCTGCTGCCATCCAAGGCCCCTCTCCCCCTCCACCCCAGTGTCCTCGCTTTTTTATTTATTTATTTTTATTTTTATTTTTTTTTTTTTTCATCCTCACTTTCTCTCTGCTCCTGAGACAGCCCCAGCTTTCTCTTGCCCCAGGGCCTTTGCACTTGCTGTTCTCACTTCTAAAATACTCTCACCCTAGGTCCCACTGTGGCTGACTCCTTCTCTCCCGGGTCTCAGCCCAAAGCCCACTCCTCAGAAAAATCCTTCAGTGTTTAGTCTGCTGTACACTTGAGCTCCAGCCCTCTCGATGGCAAGTCACCCACTCTGTCTGCAGGTTCCTGGAGGGAGACGCTGGTCTCTCCTCTCTCACAACCAGGCGGGTACTCGGTGAATGCTTGAAGTCATCAGTTAGCGAATTCATGCATTAGGCATCAGGTAGCAACTCCTGAATTAATACACATTTATTGATTCCTTGCACTAGGGATTGCTGTGGTCCTAGTGATGTTGGCGGTCCTTGGAAAGGGGGAGTCACTTTGCTGAGGCCTTGGCCGGCCTGGGCCTGACGCCACCCCCTCCTTTGGCCCCAGCTTGCCCTGGCCATCTTACCCGGGCCACTTGTCCTCAAGGTCCAGATGTGCGTGGTGTTGACCTCAGAGAGCCCAAGGCCGGGCCCAGGGCCACAGTGCCAATGCCACGTGGGTGCCTGACAAGCGCGAGGGCAGAGATGAAAGGGGGTTGGACGCACGTGGCCAGCCTCGGGACCTTGGTGGGGACAGCGGCCGAGGGAGGGAGATACGGGTGCCGTCACCCAGAGAAGTCTTGAGAGGCGGCCACAGGAGAAGGGACAGAGTGACCACACTAGGGGTCGAGGGTCCTGCGAAAACCAGCTCGGAGGATGGCTGCTCGGGAGGCTGAGGCAGGAGGATTGCAAGTTTGAAGTCAGCCTGGACAACTTAGTGAGATCCTGTGTCAAAATAAAATAAAATAAAAAATTAAATTAAATTAAATTAAAAAGCTGGGATGTAGCTCAGCAGTAGAGCACTGGAGCAGCATACTCAAGGCCCTGGATACCATCCCCAGGACTGAAAAAATAATAATAGTAATGGCAAGGTGTGGTAGTGCACACCTGTAATCTCAGCACTCCGGGAAGCTGAGGCAGGAGGGTTGCAAGTTCAAGCCCAGCCTGGGCAAATTAGCAAGAATTTATCTGAAAATAAAAAATAAAAAAGGGCTGGGGATGTAGCTTAATAAAAGGGCCTGGGTTCTATCTCCAAAGAAAAAACTGTGTATACAAATACTTACAGCGCATGCTCATCAAATTGCCCCCAGATTGTCTCTGCACAAAACCCACTTGGCTCCCGGCTGGGGGTAGACGCGGAACACAGCCCATCCACGCGGCCCCATGGTGCACAGCGGCTGTGTCTCGGGCCAGCGAGGGAGGCGGACGTGGGCCTGGTGGACATCGCTGGTGTCACAGGTGGATGCAGGGCCACCTGCTGGGGGGTCCGTTTCTCTGAGGAGTCGGGGACAGGCACGACGAGGGGACAGAAATCGACCCCTGGTGGCCAGGCCGGGGAGGGTGAGGGTGACAGGCTCCTCCGGGGTGTGCAGCTCCTTCCCTGGAGAGGTGAAAATCTTCTCACATCGATTGTGGTGGTGGGCAGACGGCTCGGTGTGTACTAAAGCCACTGAGCTGTCCAGCCTGGCGTGGGGTGGACAGCCTGTGATCCCAGCGCTCAGGAGGCTGAGGCAGGGGGAGTCCCCTGAGTTCGAGGCCAGCCTGAACTGCATAGTGAGACCCTGTCTCAAAAAAACGAGCAGAAAACAAACACCTACAACAATAAATAAATAGGACTGGGGATTTAGCTCAGTGATGCCTCGCAAGCGCAAGGTCCCCAGTTCGATCCCCACTACCAATGAATAAATAAATAAATAATTAGAATGCCGGAATTTACTATATGCAAATTACATCTCAATAAAAGTTCTTTTCTTTATTTTCTTCCCCTCTTCCCACAGTCTCCCATTTCCTAGGAAACCTCTGACCTGCTCCTGCTCTGCCCCGGGGCCTTTGTACCCCCCACCCCCACCCCGCGCCCCATCCCCCCCACCCTTGTCCCCAGCAGGCGTGGGGCCGGACTTTCCGCCCCTGCCCTGTCGCTGTCTGCCTTTCTCAGGGCCGGGATGCCGGGCACCGAGCCCAGGGCCTTGTGCGCCCCAGGCAGTCACCCTGCGTGGAGCCCCCAGAGCCGCCCCCGGTCCTTTCTGTTTTATTTTGAGACAGCGGCTTGCTACACTATGGCCGCTGGGCCCCAGGCAGAGCAGGGTGGGGAAGGACGAGGAAGAGGAGGAAGGCGCGCGGCCGACCGCCAGCCGAGGGCGCCAGAGGGTGGGAGGGGGCGCGCACCTGCTGCTGCTGCTGCTGTGCGGGCGGCGAGCGGGAGCCGCGCTGCCCAGGGCGCCCACGTCCACGGCCGAGCAAGGACAGTGAGGGAGAAGCACGCTCGCCACCCGAGTCCCGCGAGAGCCGCGTGCGGCAGGGCCCGGGCGCACCAGACGCCCGGGGCTCCTACACCGCAAAGACCTGGATGGAAGGAAGACCGGCAAACACTCTCCGTCTCCTACACCCACCCATGTTGGGATGGCAGCATTTGGTCCTGTGCGGTTTTTAAAAGACTTACAATTCATTTCACCGGATTTGTTTGTTTTGTTTTTCTTTTTGTTTTGCAAAACGTGGCTGCTGACAGTTAAATTGCATATGCAGGGCTGGGGCAGAGGCTCTGGGGTAGAGCGTTTGTCCAGCAGGTACAAAGGCCCTGGGGCCCATCCCAGCCATGCAGAGTTAGTTGCACGTGTGGTCTCTCGTTAGGTCTCTGTTAGATGGTGCTGTTACCGGGTGACGCCTGCTTCTTCAAGGAGAAGAATGAAGACAGTCAGGGCCACCAGGGGCAGTGGGATGGTTGGGGACAGCCTCTCTGAGGTGACTCCTCCGCAGGAGGAGCGTTCTAGGCAGTGGTGCAGCTGGTGCAAAGGCCCTGGGGCAGGAGGTGCAGGGTGACCTGTGATTAAATACTCAGGTCCCGCATGGACACAGGTGACCAGCAAGCTGCTGGTTTCCCCTCCAGGACTCGGGCTCTGCCCCTGGACCTGCCCCACTTGGGCCATTGCCCTGTGCTGGGGGCTGAATGTCTCTGCCCCTCTGTCAAGGGAGCCCCGATGGACTAAAACCCTGGAGGGCCTGAGTCCCTCACTGTCGCCGGCCTGCATCACTCGCTGCTGCCCATGGGCACCTGCAGAAGGGTCCCCGTCCCCGGGGCTGGCAGTCGAAGCAGACCTTTGCCCGCCCCAGGACCTGTGCTATCACCGCTGGGCACGGCCAGGACAAAGGTCCCAGCCCGGGGCGGACCTGGCCAGCTGCGGAGTGGAGCTGCACCTGCCCTGCTGTGGACATGCCCAGGTGCACACTCACCCGTCTGTGAGCGGCACTGCCCGCGCACTCACTACCTTCAGGGCTGCAGGCAGAATGTGAGCAGGACAGGTGGGTCCCCTCTGTCCCAGCTGACTTGGGAGTGGGGAAACCGAGGCTAGGGATGTAGCTCAGTAGGAGAAGGCTCGCCTAGCATGGGCGAGGCCCTGGGTTCCATCCCCAGCACCACAAGAACAAAACAAAACACAGATGCAAGTATGGCTTCTGGGCTGGGAGTACAGCAGCACTCGGGAGGCTGAGGCAGGAGGGTGGCAGGTTTGAGGCCAGCCCGGGAAGTTTCCAAATAAAAAATAAAAAGGGCAGGGCTGGGATATGGCTCAGTGGTAGAGCACTCCTGGGTTCAACCCCCACTAACACAAAAAGAAGAAAAAGAAAGAAACAAGGGAAGAAGGACCAGGCCATGAAAAGAATGCGTGTGTGAGAGTTTCCTCTACTGTTGTGTTTCCTTTCTGTCTTTTCAGTAATGGGGGTTGAACCCTTTTAATTTTTTTATTTTATTTTATTTTTTTTGGTACCGGGGATCAAACTCCAGTCCTCGCCCTTGCGAGGCAGACGGCGATACCACTGAGCTACTTCCCCGGGCCCTGGACCCTTTTTATTTTGAGAGAGGGTCTCACTAAGTTCCCTGGGCTGGCCCCAAACTCACAATCCTCCCACCCAGCCTCCCGAATGTTAGGTTACACCGTCCACCATGCCCTCCCTCCCGGCCAAGGCTACGAGCAACTCCCCTGGCCAGGCCCTTCTGCCACCATCTTCCGCCCCTGAAGCACCCTGCCGTGGACTGCACCCTCTGAAGCTGTGAGCCAAAATCACCCTTCCCTCCTTCAAGCTGACTTTCCGGGGCACTTGGTCACCGTGATGTACAGCTGACTGACGTGGGTCCTGTCAGGAGAGGCTCAGGCACTCGACAAGATTTCAGGGCCCCGCCCTATGCCAGACATAGCACCAGCAGCAGGGACCCATGGTGACAAAGCAGACATGATCCTGGCACCCTTGGAGCTCATGGTTTTGAAAGCAGAGACAATGGCACCACAGGAAAATGGAGAAGGAGCTGAGGAAGGGGCCGGGAGCGTGAGCCTTCCTCCCCACTCTGCCCTGTGCAGTAGATGAAAGGCGCCGCACACCTTTGTGTCCTTGCCACCAAGCGTCTGCTGTCCCCCGGAAGCTTGCCTGATTGCTTGTGACCTGCTTCAGCCAAGAAATGTGGCAGAAGTGAGCCAGGCGTGGTGGCACACACCCGTCACCCCAGCTACTCTGGAGGCTGAGGCAGGAGGATCAAACCTTGGAAGCCAGCCTGGCAACTTCGTCAGGACCCTGCCTCAGAATAAAATAACCAGCGCTGGGCTGGCTCAGGGGTGCACCGCCCTGATTCGGTCCCCAATACGGGAAGGAAGAAGAGGAGGAGGAAGAGGCGGGGACCAAAGCTGCCGCCTGACCCTCGGGCTGGAGCCTCCTCCAGGGCCCCCGAGAAGGGGCGCAGCCCTGCCCACCTCTGGCAGCGTGGCTACAGGAAACCGAACCCCCAGGTCCTGTGGGAGCCCAGTCTGGACCCCAGGTCCCCAAGCCCACATCCCCCGCGCCTCCTCCCACCCGGAGCCCCCACTCCCACCCTGCTTTGTTCCTGCACCGCGGTGACCCTCTGATGACCATCTTCACACCTTCGGGTCTACGCACACATCTGCTTCCTGCATGGATGCAGGGAAGACAGGCCCAGCTCCTAGGAGGCTTGAGGGGACCGGGGAATGGTGGTGGGCGGGTCTGGAGGTAAAACAGGGCTGATGTCCACTGTGTGGGCTCAGAGAGCTGCCAGTGTGCATTTACCTTGTAATCCTAGCACTCAGGAGGCTGAGGCAGGAGGCTCTCTGGGAGATCAAGACCAGTCTGGGTTATATAGTGAGTTCCAGGCCACCTGAACTTCAGAGTGAGGCCCTGGCTTAAAAAAACCAAAAAAGTTAAAGACAATAAGGCAGAGGGAAGATGGCAGGCAGAGGGCAGGATGGGCGCATTGAGGGGTGTGAGCTACAACGGGGAGGTGGGCAGGGCCCAGAGGACCTCAAACCCCCCGGGGCCGGGCTCTCGAGGCCTACGGGAGAAGAGGCCCCATCCCTGCCCACCTGTGGGGCCCACGGAGCACTAACCCCCCTGCCTGGCCACGCAGGGCCTCAGATGCGTCTGACCGAGCCATCTCCCCAGGACCAGGGTTCGGTTACCCTGCTTCCTGCTTCGTAGCTGGGAGGGTGACACCCGAGGCAGGGGCCACCTCCTCGCTGCCGCAAGCCTCCTCGGCCTGCCTGGAGGGCACACGTGGGAGAGGACAGTGTGGAGGGACTTGTCCCTTATCTGCAGGGAGACGCAAAGCAAAGCCACCAGGTAATCTGGCTGTCCACGCCCTGGGACAACAGCTGAGAAACAGGAAGAGACAGGAACCTGGGAGGACAGGAGGAGCATGAAGTCGGGCTTTGCTGATGGGACACAAGATGGTGCGGGTGCAGTGGCAGCCAGGTAGTGGCTCTCAAAACCTTAAATTGGAATGAGCACAGAACACAACAATCTACTTCTGGGTATGGGGCACAAAGAACCAAGAAGAAGGGCAGAAACAGATGTTTGTGTCCCTGCTTAGTAAGGGCCCAAGGCAGAGGCAGCCCAGGGACTCTGGGCAGGGGAATATTATACAGCCCAGAAGAGGAAGGAAGTTCCCACACCTGTTACAACATGGATGGACCCAGAAGACATTGTGCTCAGTGAGATAAGCAAGTCACAGAAGGATAAATACTGTGTGACTCCATTTGCATGAGGTCCCTGGAGTCAGACACGTGGAGATAGGGCAGGTGGGTGGGACCCAGAGGCAGGGGAATTGGGGTCTAAAGGTCCTGGGGTTCATATTTGGAAGGTGAGGAGTTCTGGGATGGACGGTAGTCATGGTTACACAAGGAGACTGCGCTTCCTGCCCTCAGCAACAAACTGTGCCCCAAACAGTGCCTCACACTGGTCTCAGTTCTACAGCCAGACTCAGGGGACTTCCTCAGCAGGCCAAGCTGGTCCCCAGCCTGTTGTCATAAATAAAGTTTTATTGGGGCTGGCCATGATGGTGGCCGCCTGCCACCCCAGCACTGTGGGAGGCTGGAGCAGGAGGGTGTCAAGTTTGAGGCACCCTGGGCCTCCAGTGAGTGTCCCTGGCATTTGGGTGTGCGTGTTCCTCAAGATGGCACAGCTGAGTGCCCAAGATGGACTCGCAGCAGCCGCAGAAGCCTGAGCCGCTTTTTGCTAACCTGGCGCAGCGGGGAGAGAGTGTGGCAGTACCACCACGTCCCTGCGATGTGCACTTTGCCTTCAGTCAGCACAGCGTCTCACCAGCCTTCCAACAACTGCGATGTTCCCACACAGGCGCAGCCGCCCTGCACGCGTGCACACAGGAAAGCGCATTTCATTGAATTTAAGTAAATGTCTTTTGTTTGTTTGTTTGTTTGTTTGTTTGTTTTTGAGACAGGGTCTCACTATGTAGTCCAGGCTGGCCTTGAACTCACTCAGCCTCCTGGGAGGTGGGATCACAGATGTGCAGCACCATGCCTGGCCAAGTAAATATCTTTAAAACAGAAATGTATTCTTCTTTTCGAGATCACGTTAAAGTTTTGTGGGGTTTTTTTATTTGTCTCTTTTGGTACCGGGGATCGAACTCGGGGCCTTGCGCTTGCACAGCAGGTGGCGAAACCACTGAGCTAAATCCCTGGCCCTGTATCCTTCTTTTCATTTAAACACTAAAGAAGGAATTAACCAAATGTTGATTACCAATAATCATAATTATTTATTACTGAAAATTATTATTTAGAAGGGGGTGTTAAAAATTATCTACTCAGTAGCTAAATATTAGATATTTGCTGATGGGAACAAACAATACCTTAAGGGGTTTTCTCAAGAATTACAGTTTAAAAATAAACATGTGTGACTGGGCATGGTGGTGCACACGCCCGTGATCCCAGCATTTGGGAGGCTGAGGCAGGAGGATGGCTCTGGGTTCAAAGCCAGCCTGGACTACATCTCGAGACCCTGTCTCAAAAACAATTTTAGGGCTGGGGATTTAGCTCAGTGGTTCCAGCTCCTGCCTCAAAAGCACAAGGTCCCGAGTTTGATTCCCGGTACCAAAAACAAACAAAAAAACCAATTTTAGATTAAAAAAATAAACATGCATGATGACAGACACCGTCAGTTACTTTCCCAAAATTCATTCCCTCCTCTCCTCTTTTCTCTTGAAGGCAGAGGATCTATCTACTTTTCTCCCAGCAGTCAGAGATGCTTTGAAAAGGGACCTCTAACCCAGCAGAAGGAAATTCTAGCCAGGCATGGGGTACAAGCTTGTAAT